>NC_139722.1:6077891-6405376 GCF_964211835.1 Anser anser
TCTTTCTTTTTTTTTTTTTAATAATACAGGAAGCATTAAAGGGCAACATTTTTATGCTGCACTTCAGTTAGGTGGATGAATCTGAACCATGGGTATTTATTTGCATCAACCTGTATAATAGTTGTGCTGCTGAAACCCCAACTAGAAGCTGAGAGAAATGGTTTACAGCAGTAATCACTACTAACGTTAACCTGCCTATCCAGAACAGACGTAGACGAGTGTCTGGAGAAACTTTAAGTGGCTCTGAAATGCTTGTGCAAGTCACGCGACATTTTATCATATACATTAATTTTTCCTTAGCGTTGAATCCCTTTAAAGACATGGCAGGCCCTGCAATTTATGAATATTTACTATTTTGATTAATTTAATACTTTAACAGATACAAGGAGGCTTGAGAAAGGAAAATGATACTGAAAGATAGTCACAGATGAAAGACGCTGTAATTAAAATTAAGGAATATCATCTCAGACCCACTGCCTTTGGCTTCTGTATTGCCTCTTCAGGCTTATTCTTCTGTGAAAACTTTGCCATAAATTAAATATCTTCTCCATCTGCAAGAAACAAAAGACGATTTTGAAAGCTATCCTCCACTGTAAGCCATACAGAAAGTGTGTATTCAATCTGGGTATGAGGCTTTGTGGACCAGGAACAAGCTATAGAAGCTTTGGTCCTGCAATGTCTTGGTGTTGATACTGTTATCTTTATAATAGTACACACTCTGAATATTTTATGCTAGGTAAGAGCAATCTTTATTTTTATTTTATTTATTTTTAAATAAATATTCAGAAAATTAACTGTCATTTATAATACTGACCTAGAAGAGGTTTCTGGTTAAAAAAAAAAAAAAAGAGAGAGAGAGAAAAAAAAAGTCCTTCTTTCCTTTAACATATTGATTGCTCTCAAGAGTAAAACTGTTGAATACTCCCTTATCATCAGCAGTGAAGTCATCTAAATTTTGCTTAAGGATGTTCAAATTATTTGCCTCCAGCTCCTTTGAACTGAGATCCTTCCTGACTATTTACTATTTCTCTAAAACAATGCCTCCTTGAATTCTTATGCTGACATCATCTGAGGAATTCAGGATGTGCTTACAGAAATCGATGGATTAATCCTCACAATGACCCTAAAAACAGAGAATTATTATATTTCTGACTTTGTAGAGTGGGGAATTGAGGTACAGCAAAAAACCTTTTTAGCCAAAAGACAGATACATATGGTCTTAGCTGTGTAAAGCCTTAGCAAACAGAATCATGATTTGTTTTCTGGACTTCAAGTTCATGTCCTAGCAGTAATACAAAGCTTTCTCTCCCCTATGTAATGCATTCCCTCTTCCTTCAAACATCTGCCCTTGAAACTCCTGCTTAGTGTAAATGTATTATAATCCTTAGTTTCAATATTTCATCCATGTTATCCCATAAATAGATTCTTTCAAGAGTAAATAATTCCATTTTGAATCAACCCCTTTTTGTACATGAGTCATTCTCCCCATGCGTCATATTTGCAGCTCAGATGCTTTGTGCTTTCCAGTTGAAATATACCTCTCATCTCAGCAATTATTCAGGAATCAGTATCTACTTTCTATATATTACTGAGGGAAAAGCTTCCAAATATTCTTAAAAGCTTTCATGCATTTTCACTGTAGCCTGTTCAATGGCAAATCTGATTTTTATTCGTATAGGATAAGCATGTCAAGTTTCTAATCCTAGTACAATCTTTACTGTAGTCCTATTTTATTTATTCAGTTTATCCCACGTTTTCATTGTTTTCAAAGAACACTAAATCAGGCAGGGATAGAGCTGAGATTTTGTAACAGATATTCATTGGCAAAAATAGCAGTGAGGTGCCTGACTCCTAGTTCGTGTGGGCAAGCAACCTGGCTGGTCGAAGCCTTTGGGGATTTGAAAATCTCTTCCCAATACCTGTCCCAAAGTGCAACAAAAAAACCTACTTCATATTTACTGTAGAAATTGTGTTCAGATGAGGTAGTAGTGAAAAAAAAAAAAAAAAAAAAGTAAGCTGCAAACTCACACCTTAGTTTACATTCGTAGAAGCTGCCCTTTGTAGACAAACCTCTAAATATAATACAAAGGCAAATTTGGTGGGTTCACTAGTCTGTTGTCTGCTGTGATCACATTATACTGAAGATTAGAGTTCAATATGAAGTCCTTGCCATCCTATTGGCAAAGTCTGGGTATTGACATGATGCTTTTTGTGTCTTTGTGAAATAGTAAATCATGTTCATTGTAATATTTTGTGAAACGACAGCTCCGTGACATGTCTGTGTCCAGTTTTCCTCTTTGCTTTGTTTTTAAAACAGGAGAGAAACCACTTAAAGCTCAGAGTTTTGGAAAAAGCACAAGAAGGGGTGAACAAATTCAACGTAGTAACAGGATCCTTTTCCAGCAATCCGATCATTTTTATGGGGTTTTGACAGCTAGAAGGAAAAATGATTTCTCTTTTCTTTTAAACTGGTCTCTGGTCTCAGACTCACTGAAGTTTTGAGTTCTTCAGGCAGGCAAATGATGTCAGGGCACCCTGCAGAGGCTGAAAGGGCACTTGGCACAGATATGTCTCCTTCCCCAGCGACATTAATGGAGTGTCCTCAGCTCAGGCTGGCCTCAGTGGCTCAGCCCCACAAAATCCCCTTCCCTATTGCCACCTGTGGGGAAGGAGGAGCAGACTGTGAAGTCAAAGCCCTTCTTTGATGCTGTTTGCCAAGTCCTTTTGGAACACATGAAAAAGAAAGAATCCCCCGAGTTTGTCTGAATAAAGAAGAGCAGACTTCAGCATTTGATACTTATTTGGAAGGAGTGGAAAGTAAAACAATATAGCACAGACTGATACCCAAAATTTGCCGTTTCCATCAGGGTCCTGACAAAAAATGAAATTTAGCTCAGAAGAATGGGCGGAAGGAAATCACTTTAGCTTACATCTGAAATTAACTTTTGTTGTGGTGTTTTTATGTCCGAGATGGACCTGAAGGTCCAAGAAAGGTTAAAACAGTCTGAACCATTGAATCACAGAATGGTTTGGGTTGGAAGGGACCTTAAAGCCCATTCAGTCCCAACCCCTGCCATGGGCAGGGACACCTCCCACTAGACCAGGTTGCCCAAAGTCCCATCCAACCTGGTATTGGGCACAGCCAGGGATGGGGCATCCACAGCTTCTCTAGGCAACCTGTTTCAGTGCCTCACCACCCGCTGAGTTAAGAATGTCCTCCTAATATCTAATATAAATCTCCCCTCTTTTAATTTAAAACCACTCCCCTTTGGCCTATCATTATGTCTCTGTTTGGGTCTTTCTGGAGCCTGTTTTTGCAGTTAGTACCCAAAGCTGGTACTTGGAGTAGGCACCACTTTAACTGAGGTGGGACAGGCAGAGTGTAGGATGAATTAGGGGTCACACCTTTCCCCACTGACAAGCAGAGTTTACATTGACAATTTTGTTGATAAATCAAAATTTTGGCAAATAACTGTTCCAACAAATATTGTCACCTCCAAACCAGAAATGCTTTGCAAATGTGTGCAAATTTTTATGACAAATTTGTGAGGGCAACTTTTGTATGACCAGCACTCACAGCTACTGCTTGAGTTGTTCAAAAGCTGCGTTGAAATCCATGCTCTGTTCGGTTCACAGCCACAATCTGAACCTTCACTTTGCTGTTCTTCAGGCGAGTTTCCTAACTGTTTGCTTACATTTCTTGCACAGCAATGACTTTCATATATTTTCGCAAAAAATAATTATATCTGCTTAGCTCAGGTTGACAAGGTCTAAGGTGCCTTGTGGTTCAAGTTCCTATGTGGAAGTTAGTCCTCCAAAAACCCAAGCAAAAACCAACCAACCAACAAGAAAAGTTGGGGAAAAAAAAACAAAAAAAAAAAACACTTAAGGATTTCATAAAAATGACCCAATGAACTGTATGAAACCTGGGCAGGTTCTAGCCACTTCTTCAAGGTTAGGAGGGAAGCTGAAATTTGCAGATGAAACACTGGCATGACAGCTGGGATATCCCTGCAGCTGGAGCACATAGGTGCTGTGTATGGATCTCATCAAAGGCAGACACAATCAGGAGCCTCTTTGGTTTGTGCTCATTCATGCCTTGCCAGTTCTGTTCACTTTGATGATAAAATTCCTTCTCGCTGCAATTTTAAGGAAATGGGGAAAAAACGCACAAAATACTTTGGAAAATTTCACTAAGGCTTTTAGAACAATTTTCTGTTAAGCAGTCAGTTTTTTGTCTCCAAGGGGGATTTACCGTGTTTCAACCAATACTAAATAGGAAACTAAACCAACCTGTCACTGAAAGTAAAATGTTGACTCATGTTGACATTTGAGCCAAAACTCGTAACAGGCCTTGGGAAGGACAGTTAAGATCTCCTGCATCTGCTTCCTATCTGGAGGTAGAGGATATTAGCATTTTCTCTGCTTTTGACTAAGAAAAAATGGAAGAGTTAACACCAAAATATGAGCTTGAATAAAAAATGAGTCTCTTCACATTTAGAGTGTCTGTCACAGAGCAGTAAAATCAGTGGAAAATTAGCAATTTTTCTACAGAATTGCACTACTCATTCTTGAAACCTTTATTAAGCCCATTTGTAAGAAATAAAGGCATTCATAGTGTTGAGTGGTAAACTGAGGAAATCTTATGAATTCTGCTCCATTAATATTCACTGTTTGCAACAGATGAATTAACAACACTTAAGTTCATGGGCCAAATATATTAAAGACAGAAGACTGTAACTTCTTATAATTGCAGATGATGCACGTCAGCTTTGTTAGATAACGTTATAACGTTATAACGTTTGTGGAGATAACGTTATAATATTAAACATTAGGAAAATATTCCTCTAAGAAGCCTGGCAGAAAAAAAAAAAAAAAAAAGGGAAAAAAAAGAAAAACAAGATTTCTACCAAATCTGGAAGGTTAGGAAACCCAGCAGATCTACTGAATCCTGGCATGGGGCATACAGAGAATACATGACCACCCAACGACAGCAAAGCATCAGTCTCTGGACCTCAGTTTCCCAAACTCTGTTGGAGGTGATTGAGAATCATTTCCAAAGCTTTCATCTGGGATGTTTTATTTAATGGGTTTTGTTGTGTGGGAACTGAATTAGACCAATGATATGATAAGGTCTGCCACTTAATTGGGAAATGGTTCTGCATAATAAATTTGAGCTCAGCTGCTGCCAAGTGCTATCAGAGAGTGAAAATGATGTATCAAAAAAAAAAAAAAGGCAAAAAAAAAAAAACAACCACCAACCCACAAACAAACAAACAAGCCCCAAACCAAGCAACAAACACCTTATGCTATGGAAATGGGTGGCAGGATCTGGCTGGATCAGAGACTGGTGGACATAATGTGAGAATCGCAGTAAGGTTTTGTGGTTGGTGTTACACAGAGAGTCAGTCTAGGTGGTCTGAGCGGTGCCTCCTGGCCCCAGAAGATATTGAACCAGGGGATGTTTTGATCTCTTTGCTGTTTTTCTTTTTTAAAATGTCATTTCTTGCATCTACTTTCACACTGTAAGTGTAAGGTTTTCACTTGCACTCATATTAGTGAACCTTTAGCTCCTCTAATCAAGATCCTGCAAATATTGTCTTTGGGAATGGGGCTAAATATATTCATAAGCTTTTGCAGGAGCAGGCATTAATCAGAGCAGCCCTTTTTAAAAGGACTGCATTTAATTAAATTAATTATGTCTCTTTGTATTTAATTAATTCCATGCTTCAGGGTTTCCACTGTATGCCTACAGAGGCCAGGAAGATTTTTTTTTCCCACCTTTGATGAATAACTTGGCTGCTGATTTTTTGGTGTTTATTTTTTCCCTACTTTTCTCAGAATCATCAGAGATTGGCGGCAGTCTGACATGGGACATGAGATCAGGTGCAGTGTTGCTTCCCTCTCTATTTCTTCTTGCTCCTAAGCTCAGATTTAAACCACTCATCAGTTACAGGTCCAGGACAGTTTTCTCTTAGATCTATTAAATCTACTATATTTGCAAAAAAAAAAAATTGTGCATTAGCTAGATTCTTTGGGAATTGTCAGTGGCCAGTGTCGTGCACAGCAGGTGCCCAAACCATTGGCAACAACAGTCTCTCCTAGGGTCATCTTTTAAAATATAATGTTTTGGAGCCTGCTTTGCTTTCTTGAGCAATAGATCTGAATTTCTCACTCAATGCTGGGGAATGTGGCTGATGATATTTGGATCTGTGCACAGAAAAGGCTCTTAGGAGACCTCCTGGTCTTTGTGTCTGTTACATCTGTAGTTGCAGGAGAGTAGATGAGCTGATATAGGTGATGTCCTCCAGTCTGACATCCCTGAGACGGCCCTGAGATACATAGAGAAAGAAAAAAAGAAAAGGAAAAAATAAAATTGTATATTTACCAAGTGGTTTGTACGGAAAAACATCACTTTAAAATATATTTTTAAATGGCTTAATTTCACCGATACTGCTAAAGAACCAATGGGACCTTTGTTTTC
Source organism: Anser anser (assembly GCF_964211835.1). Taxonomy (NCBI): domain Eukaryota; kingdom Metazoa; phylum Chordata; class Aves; order Anseriformes; family Anatidae; genus Anser; species Anser anser. The sequence continues at coordinate 6,084,376 of NC_139722.1, forward strand.
TGCTCCTTTTGCCATCATTTTGACAAACCAAATAATTCATACTCCTAATCTACTATCCACTAAAAGAAGTTTGAGAGAATGACTCTCTCGTTAATGCACATGAATCTATCGGCCCCCATCTTGTTAATGGCTTTAACCCCAACGAGTGGCACAAGGCTGTGCCTGGCTGCCATGCTGAAGGCAGAGCCCAGCCTTGAAGCAGGGATAGAAGAGGGGATCTCCTCAGGCTGGAGACCAGACAAGCTGGAAACCAATGTTTTTCCTCTGTCCAGGTGATAAAGCTGCAGTTAACTGAAAGAGAACTTTGTGATGATGACTGAGAGAACTGGGTGGCCCAGCATGAATAAGTATTTGTGATGATGGTAATTAATCAGGGCTGGGACAAGCTACTTTGTTGATATGGTACCCCAAATCCATTTTCTTTCAACATATCTAAAAGTCAGATAACAAAACAGAGCACAAAATATCTTAAAATAAAGCATCTTATTGACCACAGGGTTTAAGTGTGTGTTTTCTTCTCTGTTTTTCTGATGTGCACCAACACAGTGACCAATTCTTCAGAAACCCCCAGAGGAAATGTCAACATCCAAGACTACCTTGAGCATGAAGAACAAAGTGTTTGGGCTGCAGAAAAACCTTAAAATCCTTCTGGGACTGTACAGGACAAGGCTAGATTTAGCCAGGGTCCTTATGCTGAGTAACACGTGCCTATTACTGAGTCAGTGCTCAGGTCTCTGCTCCAATTGTTTAGGTAAGAGACCTAAGGAGGAAGCATCAAAGGTCCTCAGTGGTCCCTTTTCCTGGGGTCTTCCCTGTGGAAACTTCTACTTCAGCAAACAGGCCCTGCTTTGAAATGAACCCAGGACCCATGCACACCCAGACGTGGAAGCAAAACAGGGTTCAATCAAACCTGTCAGGAACTTGTCCATTTGCATCACTTTCTCTTGCACAAAACAGTGATATAGAAATACTTTGCTCAAGCAGCAAATAGAAATGCTAATATTTTATTTCCAAGGACTTACTAATGTGTAATCCTATTTTAGCCATTTCAGCCTTTTATCTTTTCCAGTGAGAAAAAAAAAAAAAAAAAAAAAGAGATCCTTATAGCATTATTAATTCTTCTTTCTGAAAATCCTTGTGCCTTCAGGTACAGAGGATCATAGAAACGCTTCTGACACAAGTGCTCTTTGGTTCAGCTCTTCATATGTTGTCTTTTAATTTTGGGATTTTGTTGTGATTGTAAATGGCAGGACAGGGTTAAATGTAGAGTATTATATTCTGGCGTTTGACACAAAGGCTGTGGCTCTTCTCTGCCAGAAATACTGATCTGGGGAGGAAAGAAAACTGTTGATGTCAGTGCACCATATCAGGTAAGACCAGTTGCAGTGCAGAGCTTTGGTGTTCCTGGGGTTCCCTAACCTATACAGGCACATCTGCAACCACTACCATTCAGTACACCTAAAATGTTACTGGGTATCAAAAGCTACAAGATGAAGATCAGAATAAAAGCAATCAAAAATAATCTGGCTCAAGTGAATTTTCTGCAAAAAAGTTAAGGACAAAGATTTCTTAATTTCTGGGCTGAAACATAGAATTAAATCCCCCACGAATTAATAAATATCATAAAACTCATCATCGTCTGCTCAAATGCAAGATGTCCACTTCTGACCTACCTCCTCTAACACAGAACAACAAACATTAAAAAAAAAAAAAAATCCTTGGGACGGCAAAATCCCCTATTGCACACACTTCTCTCCTGGGGAAAGTATGAGAAAGACCAGACAGCAGATGATAAATGCCAGTCACGTCTCTGAATGGACTACTGGAAGGCAGTCACATGTTGTGGTGGGGAGCTCAACATGAGAACATACAAACAACAACACACAATCTGATAGCCCGTCATGAGATAAACTTCGTACCAAAGCCAGGGAGAATTTTGCCTCAGTAGCCTACAACATTTTATCCACAGCCTCAGAATTTGTTGCTGTCAAACTGTAACAGTTTTTTTTGTTTGTTTTGGTTCCTTGCTGCATTTAACTTTTTCCAGTAAGTTTTAAAGGGAAAAAAAAATCTTCCTTATAACAATGCTGTCTCCTTTTTTGAGATTTGCAGCTGAGGAAGGGTGTGTTCAAGGAAGAGAATGCCAGTTTCTTAGGAAAGCTTTCATTTTAAAAAAAAAAAAAAAGAAAGAAAGAAAATAAAAGAAAAAACAAAACAAAACAAACACACACAGAAAAACATTCCAATACAACAAATCAGAAACTAAACAGTAATGTCAGTCAAACTACAAAAAAGGATCATCAGATTCTTAAGTATAAGCTACATACAGAGTGAGCCAGATGCCAAACTGATTTTATTATGCCTCCACTTTAGCATAAATAGGCAACTGTCAAAATACAGCATCTTGTCATTCGACAAAGTGAAATTCCTCTAAATTGAATCAAGTTGAACAGAGAGACGACTGTAGTTTAGACAGGCTCTCCCTCCCCTTCTGACATTGTGGGCCTGCTTGGCAGAGTGCTCAGGTTTCAAATGAAAGAAATGTGTTGGAATAGAGCAAGTGATGAAAAAAATGTCCTTAACAGGAACTTCATTAATTAAAACCCAAGAGGCTGACAAGCCTTGAGCTAACAGCTTGCAGTGTTGGGATGAGGGGTATATATTACTCTGAGCTACAAGCCAGGGTTATCCCCCACCCGTATTATCAGGACTAGTGGAAGTTTATTCTGTAATTTAAACAGTATTCACTGTTGGAAAAGAAAAGAAAAGAAACACAACATCAATAAAACTGAACACATCGCACTTCTGTTAACCTTAGGGCAGCATACAGCTCTCACCATTCACAAAAATCTGAGCTATCAGTTTTAGGGTGTCATCCCGGTGCCCATCACCAGGTATCTAAAATAGATCAACACCAGACTGGCTTCACAGCAGTTTTCATGGACTTGGTGACTTCTGACATTTGAAAACCCACCTTGGACAGGATAGCGTCTTGGATTGTTTGTTCATGAGTTTTGAGATTTAGCTTTCTGGAGATAGATCTGACCTTAGGCTGGCCAAGAAGTTAGGTAAGTAGAGGGGGACCACCTGGGCACTTTTGAGGATCTTGATTGTAATAGCAGAAGAGATTGCAAAGAAGAAGGTACAGCATTTTCTGAAGATCAGATGTATCTTCTGTAGAACCTATAAAGCAGATTTTATCTTCAGGTAATATTTTTAGAATTGTTCTGCCTGCCTTAATGTTGCATGGTATTTTTCCTCACAGGACCCTGTGCTCAACTGTCTCTCTCTGAAGATTTGTTTAACATTTTTCCACACCATGCACTGTCTTCAAGCCGAGTTTCTCCTGAAGTGTCACCAAAAAGTAAGTGTAGATCTCAAAAGAACCGTACTTCACTCATTCATGACATAAAGGGGGTAGGCTGAAGGGAGCACAGATCAGACAAGGAGCAGCAGGTCAATGAACAAAGCTATTAAAATGGGAGCTCTAAGTTGAAATGGCTCAGATCATATCCTGGTGGAGCCTGAAAGCAAGGAGGCAGAAGAAAGACTGGAGGAAAGTCACATTCCTGGGCATTATATATCTGCATGAACCAGGCCACGTCTCCTTCTGCAATCCTCATCATTTGTTATCTAATTTCAACATAAATATTGTTGATAATGATTTTTTTTGTGACAATGAAGCAGAGACAACCACCTTTTCAATCATTGAGTATTTATTTGTTCCAGTAGGTGCTTGGCCTGCACACGGACAGGCAATGTTCCAAAAGCAGGGAAATACCATGTCTGATTGGGAAGTAAAAAATGGAGGCTTTTCTCTGAGAAGAACGAAAGGAGAGAGCAAGATTAGGGTTATGACCTAGCTCACAGTGTACCCCCTTTACAACAAAGGAAAAGAAAAAAATGAACAGGACTTGTTGTCTATCTGCCATTCCCCTGAGCATCTGTGGTATTAACATGAGCTACCGAAAGATTAAGAAAATGATTAAGAAAGAAAGAAAGAAAGAAAGAAAGAAAGAAAGAAAGAAAGGAAGAAAGAAAGAAAATGAAAAGGAGATTATAAAATGAACCAGTCTGTTATCTTTCTTTTTCAACTTTGGTTTCAAATTAGGGTATTTCACACATAGGATGGAGCATTTTTCCAAACAAAAACCTCAACATCTGGAAATTTCATTGTTCATCATAAACTAGACAGACCTTCCTTCCTTTCCTTCTGCTGGTCAGTCCCAGCCAAAAGCCAGAGTCCAACATCCATGCTCAATGAAGTATAGTCCCACAGAGCAAAGCATTACGCATGCTACACTGCTAAACAACTGGTAGTAATCAGGCTACTGAAATCAAAGGAGTAAAAGAAAAAGAGTTTGACCCATTTGCCAAAGCAGAAGAAAAACGCACCCAAAGCTTGTAAAAACAACAAGAAAAAATGCAATGAGAAAAATTTATTTTTCTAAACAGAAATTGCTGACTTATATCAAGCTCTCTTCAGGCCAGAGGAAATACCCGGATGACTCAGTCAGGTTAATATAGCACTTTAATAGCACTGTTCCAGACATATTAATCCCATAGACCTTTGCCATCAGCTATATGACAGTTTGAGAAGTAAAATGCAAGAGGGTTGTCCATTGAATGTCTCCCAGTAACTTCTCCATCCAGTAGTTCAGGCCATATGGAAGTTAGGATACAAATTCAGACCCAGCTTATGGCCTATGCTTACCTCTGTTTAAAACATTCTGTTGCAGCACAGAAGAAAACACTTTTTTATTGTCATTGCTTTGTTTTGTTTTGTTCCATAATTAAACAAGATGTAAGTCTCCAATATATATATATGTATATATATATATTTTTTTTTTTTGACAGGTAAAGCGAATAGTTTCTGTATGTGGGATTAGGCAAACAAAACTCTTATTAAATCAGCTCCCCTTTTCCCACAGACCTCTCACAAAAAGATTAGTTTCATACCTCAAGTATACTATAAATAAATGCAAAAAAAACCATCCTTCTAGGACCAAAGGTTTGACCTAGGATCAGAGAGGGACACTCTCTTCCTGAAAGTAATGCCTTGAAAGCAAAGGAGCTACTTCACTTTGACTCCTAACACGACACTATTGGTTAAGGACAAAGCTGAAATATGAAAAGAAAGGTGGTAAGCAAGAAGGCAAGGTGAGGCCAATGCTGGAGTATTTCATACTCTCCCACTTCCTCTATATTTAAAGAGACTTTGGAAAATTGGAAGGCAAACCTCAAATTACTGTCAATGAGAAAATTCAGTCTCTCAAAATTGTTCAGACCATGGAATTTATCAGGAAGATAACTGAACAGGGGTGAAACTGGGGTCTGTAAAAATGTTCTCTATAAGGAAAGACCCCGCAAACAATGGCTCTTTAACTTATCAGTGAAAGGAATAATGGGAATGAAGAGCCTAAAACTTACAAATAGAAAAATGACAATGAAATTGATTAATAATTATCAAAAAATACAAGGAAAGCAGTGATATATACACATGTGGAACTTTTCAAAGGACAATATGCAGGTCAAAGGTATGTCTTAGCCAAAACAAAACAAAATCCATTATCAAAATTCCGAATTATGGGAGTCTATAGACAGGTTACTGAAGATAATTTGATAGGTGCACTACAGTATTAAATGTCTTTTTACTACTTTTCTGGTCTTAAATTCTCTGGATCAATTGATGTACTACAGTACCCCATTCCAGCATTGAGTAGCTATGAAGCTACTGGTCAAACCTTTGCACAATCATCATATGGTTGTGGTGCTTTGGCACAGCAGAGGGATTATGGTGTTAATATTGGAAATTAGTTGCATGGATCTAGTTTAAAAGCTGATGTAGGTTATGTATAACTTGTGTACGTGGTGCCCTAAATGAGCTGAAAGGGATTTTGATTGCTCAAGAAGGAGGATGATAATGCTGTCAGCCTGTGCAGATCTTCTCTCCTAACTGAAATATGCAGAGCAAACTGCTATTTATCAGTGTAAAAGCCTTGCCAACAGAGAAATGAAGATCTTCCCAGTCTCTCACGCCGAGCCTTTGAATTCAGGCTGTCTTCACAGAAATAATATTAAGCAATCTGAGGAGACTGCCTTATACTTGTTCCCAGGCTTCTTTGAGGAGTAGCTGGCAGAAAAGATGGAAAGGAAACAGCAGAGAAAGGTGAAAGATAAAAGAAAAAGTTTGTAGTGAAATGTTCCACTTATTTAGCTGACTAAAGTTCACCATCTGTGTAGAGCTGTGTTGAGAGCCAAGGAATTTGCATGTTACAGTGAACCGTTTATGAAATACACAAATATGTATATAAATATATTTATACTAAGTTTTCTTGTAGTTGGGGCTTTTTTACTAGTAAAATACTGTAATTACACTAATGTTCATAACTTTACATAACTTACTTGCCATAAGGAATCAATAAATTTCTAAAAATTCTTGAGATTTTGAAGACAGCTTTTTCAGTATTAAATGTAACATATTCTTCAGCATTTACTTGAAGATTTTATTTCACTTCCAAAATGGATATCATTTTTGTTGTTGCTGTTGCTGTTTTTTATATGACTATACAATATGTATTAGTATCAGCTCATTAAGAATACCCAGCACAGGTGAAAACTTTCCATTCTATTATCCAAAGCAACCTCCTTAACCTGGGCAAATCTTTCTAAAACAGAAATAATAAAATCCTCTGGAGTGCCAGGGCACATTGGCACCTTCATCAGGTTTAGTGAAGAAATTCGCTTTCCAACTTATCTTTCTATGTGTGAAAGGCTTTTTCTCGCAAAGAAAGACAAGAAACTGGTGGCTCAGCTGCTGCACGCTACTACAATCTTGCCTAGATTTGCACAAGATGAAGATTTGGATCCATCTGGTCACTTAATAGAAGTGTGTGCAGGTAGACATAGAAGCAAGAATCACGGAATGGTTTCTGTGTATATGGATAGGATAGGATAGGATAGGATAGGATAGGATAGGATAGGATAGGATAGGATAGGATAGGATAGGATAGAAGGGAATGGGTTGGAAGGGACCTCTGGGCCCATCTGGTCCAAACCTGCAGCTCAGGCAGGACCATGAGAGCTCAGGACCATGACCAGGTGGCTTTTGAAGATCTCCAAGAAGGGAGATTCTGTAACTCTAGACAACCAGAAAGGCAAAAGTGAAGCTGCCTGGCAGTATCTTGCTCATGTACCTTGTTTTGCAGTGGTTGTCAGTATGCCAGCTTGTACAGCTCTAAATTTTTCTGCATCCTGAACAGCCACCCCAGTTCTCCTTTCTTTAAAGAGACCATAATGGTCGTTCAATGTTATTGAATGCAGAAGCTCTTCTACCTCCTTCCACAAAACCAAACTCATGTTTCAGAAAATAAATCAGATGGAGAGTTCTGCTCTGGCTTGGCACTTTCAGTATTTTCATAAATCAGTTGAATAATGGATATCATGGTTAATAAATGTAAGGGTATCGGGAGAATGGCAGAGGTTATGTGCATGCTGGAAGAAGAGATTGAATTCAGGAAGGGCAGAACAAAGTGGAGAAAGACTGGCAGTTGTGTTGGAAAAGGTTGAGGAGCAGAGCAGAAGTTGAGTGAATACAAGTCAACGTCACCATGATGTTGGAGAAGAAAGGTAAATGTGACAAGCAGCGTCATACAAACTGAATGGGGAGAAGCCAGAAGACAGCACTGAGATTAGGATGGCTAGAAAACCTGACCTGGGAGGAAAAACTGAAAGACTAATTTTTAAGATAATAAACCTGCAACAGCTCCTGGAAGTATCTTCTATATATTTCTGTTTGCATGCAATGCCCATTAAACATGCTCACTTACTTACTTTTGCAAAAACAAACAAATACATTTCCCTCTGGTCCCTGTCAGGGAAGACTCCCAGGCACCTATGAAGAGCCCTGGGTGTCACCTGGACTCCCCCGAGTTTGGGATCAACCACCTCATCTCAGGTCTCCAGGCAGCTCCAAACCTGTCAGCCAACAGTTGGCAGCTCTCCGCAGCCAACTGCCTTACAGCTTCTGGATGAGGTGTTGGCTGGTCCCTGGCTGCTGTGTACAAAATAATCTGGGCTTAGGCATCAACATGTAGATGATTCCTTTCCTTTGTGGAGCAGTGTTTTCCCATCTAAATCACAAGAGCTGTAACTTGCCTTGAACTGAGATCGCAGTAAAGTAGTCGGCTACAAGCTACAAGCTGTAAATGTCTATTTAGCTCAAGGAAATGGCAAGTGCTCATCTTTAGGGCCATAAAACTAACTATAATAAAACATATACTTTCCTAAAGGGGGCTGTTTAGATAGCAGAGCTGAAATAGCATCTGTCCGAACACACAGAAGCACACGTACTGGGATCCAGTCTCTGCCTCAGGTGTATCATTTGAATTAGATCAGCTATTGATGCTAGCTGGCTATGATTAGTATCCACGATTTACAGAATTTCTTCTGTGCCATATATTGCAATTGGTGTAGTTCAAAGTGAGCCACTAGGTGAAATGCACACATCAAAACTTGAAACTCATAAATGATAAATCGGGTGGGGGTTGCAGGATCATGTGCACTTCCATCGCATCAGTTGTTGTACTGAGCTAAAGCACTACCAATAAAAGTCTGCACCCCTCAAAAAAAAAAAAATAAAATAAATCATACTTTCTTGTTGTAGCAAAAAATACTAGCTTCCGAAGCCTGATTCATGCCTCTGACAAAGCATGAATGTTATAAGCCATAAAAATATTTGTTTGAGGCATTCATTAGAAACACACACACAGAGTAATACAGATTTAATGTGAATAAGACAAGCAAACAATCTATATTCTGACTATTCATTCATGTAAGCATTTCATCTACAGGTGGTATTCTTCTTTGCTTGGGTTCTGTTTAATTTTTATTCATCCAAAATATCTTAGCAAAAGATTAATTGCTGGGGATCTTCTCCAGTGCTATAAATTTCAAGCAAATCTAAGAATTTTCAAAGAAAATTTATGCCATCATCAGCTATTAGTATACCTAGCTGCATCCATTGTGCAAATAACTCAGTGAGAGTACAAGCAATTCATGCGAACAGATATTCCAAATTGTGCAAATTGTGGACACTTCCATTAAAAAAAAAAAAAAAAGAAAAACCTAGCCAGAACTGATTGATAAGCGACTTTAGAAGCATTTGCAAAAATCATTTAATAAGTAATCACGAATATGAAATAAATTCAATGGAATTCAAAAGGAAGTGGTAAAATTTACTGGTTACATTTTTTTGTGTGTGTGAATTTTTAATCAACAGTCTGTACATAGCACATTGTAACTTACTTAACCTATTTTCCCTAGAAAAGAAGTCTCAGGATAGATTTAAACTACAGTGAATCTTCTAGCTAGTTCAAACTGATTATACCTCCATGAAAACAATTTGAAAATCTTTTTTTTCTTTTTATATCTTAATTCTGTCAGGTCATGTGAACCGCCAGTTACATTCAATTACTAATGAATCAAAGAGCTGTGACTTCAAGTGTCGTATATGTGTACCCATTTAATAATCAGGCTATTAACATTCCAGACCATACAGTCATTAGGCAGTATCTCCAATGGAAAACTTCCCTTTGAGGTGAATGAATATTAGATCAGGTCATGATCAATCCATGCGATGAAGCCAAACCCCAAAATATTTTAAAAATATGTTGAATTAACCAATTGCAAAAACTGAATAAAGGGATAATGTGGAGAGTAAAATGAACACTCTGAAATACTGTCTTGTCTCAACTGTTTCAAGAATATTCACCAATCCATTTTATGGGTATATGTGTGGATCTGCACACACATACATGCATGCACACATCTTCCTGCACATAAATATTTTTTATGGCACATGTCTCCAAATGGCACAAATTCCCACAGAATCTCGAGTTCTTTTTCTTGGTGTGCAAGCAGATTTTTCTGCCCTGTAAAGACATGCAATTACACTTGTATAAGTTTTATTTTGCTGGCTGTTGACTGAAGATCACAAAATCTGAGCCCTGACACTTCAAGGTAAAGTGCAGAGCCTAGACACATTCAGGAGTTCTTAAGAACTAACTGAATCTGAACTTTTGTCCACTCTGGCCTTCAGACTTTCTCCGAATCTGTGATTGGAGCTGTTTTCTGTGTTGAGACATCTTGGGATACAACAACCAGCATGAAAGGAGGGCTTGCTCTGCCTGTCCTTGTAACCCGTTCTCTACAGGGGAGGTGCAGACGTCTAAATAAAACAAGTTGCATTTAATATGACCAGGCTCCTCATCCATCATGCTGCTTAGTTAAAACGTATATATATGCTATCTGTGGTGGAATACATGAAAGAACAGGAGGGATTGCAATGTCTGTCCAGTTTCTCAGAAAGCAATGGATTTCCAGCTTAGCAAAAGACATAGAAAGTGTTCAGATCAGAACACCACAGCTCTTTCTGATTCATTGCCTTGGAGAGGTAAGAGCAACTTTGGCATATGCCCCTGTTATTGTGTGCCAGCTATGAGAGAAGCCACACTGAGAAGCCTGAGGCCTTACCCCGTAAGCAAAAAAAGAAAAAAGAAAAAAGAATCCACCGCAGTAATTGCTTCTTGTTAGAGCAGCTCAAACCCACAGACTGCAAAAGGTTAAGCTTTTGGTATAAAACCCAAATAGAGTTTGTCATGTTGGTCCCACATAAATACAGTACTCTACTGTCTAGTTTGTTGTTTAAATTCTCCCCTTGCCAGTGCCTGGGCCTTCTGCAGATGTCTGAACATGGGAGAAGCTTTCTGCTGCCAAATTCATTCTGAGACTAGTCATTTATTTTGCCTTTTTTTTTTTTTTTTTTTGTTAGAATCATAGAATCATTCAGGTTGGAAAAGACCTCCAAGATTATCTGGTCCAACCACCCCCCTACCACCAATGTCACCCACTGAACCATGTCCCTAAGCACCACGTCCAACCTTTCCTTGTGACCTGTGACTTCCTTGCGACGGTGACTCTACCACCTCCCTGGGCAACCCGTCCCAGTGCCTGACTGCTCTTTCTGAGAAGAAATGTCTCCTCATTTCCAACCTAAACCTCCCCTGGCACAACTTGAGGCCATTCCCTCTAGTCCTATCACTGGTTACCTGTGAGAAGAGGCCGACCCCCAGCTCCCCACACCTTCCTTTCAGGCAGTTGCAGAGAGCAGTAAGGTCTGCCCTGAGCCTCCGCTGCTCCAGACCAAACACCCCCAGTTCCCTCAGCCGCTCCTCACAGGACTTGTGCTCCAGGCCCTTCACCAGCTTCGTAGCCCTGCTCTGGGCACGCTCCAGGACCTCGATGTCCTTCTTGTAGTGAGGGTCCAAAGCTGAACACAGCACTCAAGGAACAGCCTCACCAGAGCAGAGTACAGCGGGACGATCACCTCTCCGGTACTGCTGGCCACGCTATTTCTGATAAAAGCCAGGATGCCGTTAGCCTTCTTGGCCACCTGAGCACTCTGCTGCCTCACATTCAGATGGATATCAACCAATAACCCCAGGTCTCTTTCCACAGGGCAGCTTTCTAGCCACTCTTCCCCCAGCCTGTATCCTTGCACAGGGTTGTTGTGCCCCAAGTGCAGGACCTGGCACTTAGCCTTGTTGCTGTTTTTCTTTTTTTTTTTTCTTTCTTTCTTTTTTCTTTTTGGTAATGCTTTTGTTCACCAGAATCAACCTTCAGTGTCTTCTGACATACAGAAACACACGTGCACACATGCTCACAAACCTCATGGCCACTTTCCAGGGAAAAGGTCAGGTCCTCGGGACATAGAGGTTTTCTCCTAAGTGCTCTTGTCTACAACATGAACATGTTCACCACGCAGGAGCACACCCAAAAGTGCTATAACGAGGCTCGGAGCTCTAACCAGAGAGAAGCTACCTGCCACGGAGAAGCCACCAGCCCAGCATTGCCTGGGTTTTGAAAGAGAAGTAGGTTTCTCAAGTGCTGCTGGTGCTTTCTCCAAAGCCTTTACACACAATTAACTTGGGGAACTCGTCACCACCAGATAGAATTGAAACCAAGGTTATACTAATATTCAAAATATGGATGCTGAAGAACACCACAGAAATGTCCAGAATTACCATAGCCAGCATAAAAATATGTGCATGGGGACAGGAGCAGTGAATTTGCATTCCTAACAGGCAAATTTCTGCTGTCTACGCTCATTAATGCATCTCCTTAAAAGGCAGTGAAACAGTTAACCCAGGCTACAGCTCCTGCAGAAACTGTGCATAAAAATGTAAAAATGTTGTTTTCTTTCTCTATATCAGCTTGTGTCCTGATGAACTGCTATAAATTATCCTGCAATACAGATTCTGAGTAGTACAGTTAAGCTCATCTCAGATAAGAAAGGTTTGTTGTTTGCAAAGATGTCATGGTTATACCCACAGTAATAATGTATCCCTAGACATAGGAATCTCAGCCTGCTTGTGTGAATCCTCGTGACTTGCTACAGTGGGAAAACATCAGAATTAAGGATGGGTCAAAGACGTAGAGTTAGGGTTCTGCAATGCAGTCTCCTTAACTAACCTCAGGACACCACTGTACCAAACTCAGAGGTGAAACAAAAGTTCAGCTCAAGCCACTTAGGCACAAACTGAACTGTGCTTTTCAAGCTGTACAGGCAGAGAGAAAACATTTTACAGTAATTGCTGTAATTAAAAGTTATTTTCATTTAGGAGGCTTTAAGCAGATTCCATTTTCCAATGAAAATTAGTTTTTGTAATATATTTAATTTAATCACATCAGTATGACAGTCAGGTTATAAAACCAACCTTGGAGTGAGTGATATTTAAAAGAAATTATATCGTTAATGATGAAGACAATAATTTCCCTAATCATTTTAATTAGAAGTACATTGTACAAAGTTAAATAAAACTAATAATATTGGCAATTGTGCACCCACAAAAACGTTATCAAGTGAGTTGCTCTTCTTTAAAGTAAGTAGTTCAAAGAAATTTGCTCACCTGCTCTATTCATTTGCTTGAAGCTGTTAAATATTCAGTTACACTGATTTGAGGTTGTGATCCAGTCTTACACGATGAAAGAAGAGAAAGTGTTAAATCAGATTTACTCTGACTTTGGAGATTGGATCACAACTCGTTCCTATTCACTCTAGAATGAGTCAGGAATAATTCCATTAAAAATCCTTTTATGAAGCTTCAAAGCTAACTCAAGTCTCATTTATAGTGCTTTTCACAAAAGAGCTTCTGCATATCAGCCTGCTGTCCTGACATCCCTCCTTAGATGCACACCTTACCACTTCTCCCCTTCTACAAACTGGCTGCCTGTTAGATTTGATTTCACCAGGTATGGCCTAGCATCTCTTACTGGTCTGTGCTTTGGCTGTGGGTTCTGACCATGTTACCTTGCTCCTACCCTTACTTTTATCAGGTCTGCCCTGCTTCCCATGTATGGGGCTCACCCTCAACTGCTTTTTGCTTACCCTGTGTTGTGTGCAGAGACTCTCTTGCAGTAACCCCAAGACATGATTGATTTCCCTCTTACCCAGTGCATTTTTCTGTAACTCTGCTGATCTTCTAGCTACTTGTTTTTTAGCTATTTCCAGACAACTTCACACCTTAATATTCCCAAACACTTTGGTCTGACTTTACCTGACCCCACATTTGACTCACTGCCATCCCTTTCTTCTTGACCTTTTTCCACATCAGATCTCACCAGTGCATCCAAAGGTGAAACATAACCTCCCTCATTTCTTTAGTGACATTTCTCTTGACCCCTTTCTGTCCCACAGCACTCTGTTCTTCCTCTTTATACAGACAGGTATGTTTTTGTTCCTCCTCTAATGTTGGTGGCCCTACGCCACATGACATCTTCTCAGATCCTTTCCTTCATTCCTTTGCATTTTCCATTTTCTTTTCATTCTTACTCTGTTTTCCTCTTTCCTACCCCACCTTAAAACATTTTTCTCCCACTGCACCTCCAAAAATACAGGTCAGGTTTAGGGTGACAGTGTATTTTGACTACTGGTTGTCACACTGAGTAGCAGTTTCCTCCTTCCCTTGCCACTGCTATCAGCAGCAGTCTGTTGTTTCTTGCCTCACACCTACCACTTTTGTACAAGGTCTTGTTAACACCACATGGAGAGTCACCAGGACCCACCAAGCCACCAGAATGGCCCATGTGGAAGCTGATAGCCCTCAGCAAACAAAGGGCAAGCCAGCCTGTAACTATATTAACGTAGAGACCTTATTTATACATTGCCTTGTTGGGGACCTGACCCTGGAGTTCAGGTCTCCCAGGGGCTAAGATACTATGACTAATAATAATACTAATCCTATGAATATCAGCAAGGGAATGTTTTTGATTACAATACAGATGCTGGTGCTTATACACAGGGCTTTAAATTCTGCTTGCATTGTAATTTAAAAGAAATAGTTGTGCTGTGGATGGCCCTTTGACCCATCTGCAGTTGCCCTCAAAGTGATGTGAAATCCATCCCCTACAAAACAGCAGTGCAATGAGCCAATTAGACCCCCAAGACCTACAAAGGGTGAGTTATGCCCAAAGAGCGCCTACATGTTATAAAAGTATATTGCTGCAAAAAAGTACCCTAACTGTGTAACAGTCTCTTTGAACACAATATAAATGCTACTGTGGACCACAGGGGTTAATCCATTACAACAAGGCAATTAGATTTAGTGACTGTTTGGAAGATAAAAGCAGCAAGTCATAATCAATCCTGAGAACCCAGACATGATAAATTTCTATAATTTCCTCTTACTTCATAGATCTGAGTATGACAAAGCGAGTTAGGGTGGAGCGGTTACAGTCCCATGTCAGAAATGCAAGAGGAATTTTATTTTTATTAAACAAGTTACTTGTGAAAAAGGAGTCTTTCTCTCGCTCTCTTTCTGGCAATCCCATTCCAGATGGTGATATGTTTAGCCCTCAAACATTTTGTAGATGCCTCTTGCTAAGCTTTGAATGTCAGCTTCTGGAGGGAGATGGGAAACAATTTTTTTCCCCCTATTTTGCTACAACTAAGTGATTTTCAAACTGAAGGTACCATTCCCCATGTTCTGGCTAAATCACGCACAGAAAGTTATGTTCTGCTTACACTTGTTCCATCCACAGTGGCTAGTGGTAAAATATATTTTCAGTTGTCTTGAGGTGCTATGTAGAGTTATGTACAGCCAGATGTTTCCTGAGCCAAATTTCAGTAGTGGGCCAAATGATTTCTGCAGGAGAGTGGCAAAACCCCAGCCATAGCTGCTAGGATGTCCATAGAGCCAAAACCCTGGGCCAGGATGAAAGAATCACTGAAAGGAAAGCCACTGTGGTAGCTGGATCTGTGCACATGTTGGTACGCTCTGCAGCAGTGGGACAAGTCATCTAACCCAGCTGGAGGAGGATCCTGGCTCTCTGACAATGTCCTCCAGCAACCTGTGTGTTGGCATAAATTAGACACTTGAGGTTAGATGCCTGCTTGGCATAGCTCCACTGATCTCACTGTGTTGTGCTATGCCTGCAGAGCAAAAGATCTTGTTCTCATAGGGTAGGTATATCAAGGTGATGCCCTTGAAATGCTGATCTCTGTGCAGTCACTCCTCAAACTTTCCCTGGAGACTCAACTTAGAGAAATGGCAATCCTAGCTGCAAGGCACTGCCTCCCTGCTCAGCACGGGCTCCGGGGCTGTGCAGAGAAATCCCTCCTGGCAGGTGTTAGCTGGAGCCTCTTAGCAGCTGCAGCTGGGGGGCTGAGATTCAATCACAGATACTTGTCTCACCTAGAGACTTGTCTCACCTAGCTCTGTCTCACAGAGACTTGTCTCGCCTAGCTTTGGCTCTCCACAAATTAGTAACCTAACTCAGGCTAGTCATTGAAATTCCCTTTGCACTCAGGAGGAAAAGATCAGGGAGGGATTAGGATCACGAATAGGGAGAGGTTATCAAGGGCTAAAATATCCCTTTCTAGGTTAAATGGGGGAATTAATGCCCTCTGAAGGTGCTGCTAATGATAAAGAGAGAGCAAACAGCTTGCTTAGAAAGGACACTTAGCATTTAGAGAGATGAAGTTAGGTTAGATGGACTTTATTAATTAAATCTGCACTAAGATAGAAGTAAGAAGAAGAGTTTAGGTACCTGAAATGGTCTGGTATTTGTATCAGCTAACTAGCCTCATGCTTCCCTTTTTTCACATGGTTTCAAAAAAGCCCCAAAGTAGTCAGGCTTAGGCATCACCCAGGCATTGTCCTGGCCTTTTGTAGAGGTATAAGTTCAGAAACACCACATAGGAGTTTTCAGAAATGAACTTCATATTTCACTGGCTGGACAACGCCACCTTTTCCTAGAAGACTATTGGCAGGTTGTCTTCTTCAGTGAGCCCACAGCTCAGGGTTGCAGGAGTAGAGCACCAACCAAAAAGGTGACACAGCTCTTTGAGTAAATCCGGTGAAGCAGCACCCACCTCTGCTCCCCTCCCACCCACCACATATCGTGAGGTGTGTCTGCTGGTGGCATTTGGGTCAGGACAACTGGGCTGGAGCCAGCTCTCTGGCTGTGGTGTTATTCAATGCTTTAAGTGACACATAATCTCCCTTTTGACAACAGGCCTGCATATCTGTGGTGATGTGACCAGCTAACTTCAGTTCAAGCATTCCTCTTCTATGTGCAGTTTATTTGGGCTTTCAGCATTTTTTCTTACTTGTATAAGAATATGTGAGGAGGAAGAACATGGTAGCAATTAAGTTCAGCCATGAATTTTGTGAACAGTTTGCTGGAAACCACATTAATGACTTCATCAAGGCTAAGTGCACACATCAGCCCAGCAATATTTACTTTTTAAAATACATTTAGTGCTCAGGAAAGATGCCCATCTGACAGCCCCAAGGGCTGAAGCCCTCTCCTAACCACAGAAAAGATATAGTGAAAGCAGTAGTGGGATATACCTCACCACATTGCCATGCACATATAGGCCTCAAGCCTGTTTCTGAGGGGTCACCTCTAAACTGGCAGAATAATTCAATAGTACATCCCTCACTGCTTATCTGGATTTGGAGGAGGTTCCAGTTTACGCCAGCATTAATAGTATCTTCAGCGCTGCAGTAACCAGAGACTGGATTCTCTTCCAAACTGCAGCTAAAGAAATCAAGTTACAGCTCTCCAAGAGTCAGCATCGTGTTGGTGTATTTCTTCACCCAGTAGGAACTAGAGGCTCTGAGCTACCTCTGAAGCTAATCTTTGTTGTTGATTTGCTATTTTTTTCTGATGCACATCCTCATTCCTTTTTCCAGGCTGTCTCTCACATTTGGAAGAAATTTCTCATAAATATCTGCACACCTACCCTGTTGTCATGACTTTGATTCCCAGCTTAAATATCTCCTTTGCCATACTCCCTGAAGATGACCAACTTTAAAATATATATATATATATATTCCCAGTCTCTACCATATTGGGAAGCAATAGCTCAGTGGCTTTTGTTCCATGGCTATCTGTTGACTTATTCTCATCCAGCTGGTGGCTAATGGTCAGCTCTATCTGTCTGCATAATTTATTCCAGCCCTCAGCCACTAGACACTTCCTGCTGCGTTGGTACACCTAAAAGATGGACAGTCCCAGACTACTCTGATGAATGGGTAGCTTTTGAATGCAAAAAAAAATTAAATGGCTCTGGGACAGACTTTTGGCTTTTTAATGGAAGAAACCACTTTTAGTGGAGTCTGTGCAGAGAAGACAGTGAGGTCCAGATTTTCTGCAACAAAAACAACAACAATTTCAGACAACCCCAACCGCAAAATTTATATCCAATTCAGGATTTGAACAGCCATAAATTTTGTTCCTTGTTATGAAATTCGGCTCAGATTCTCATTTCAAATGATTTCTAAGTCTAGTTTCATGACTGGACCCAGGCCATTCTCTGCTAGGAACTGAATTACTGCACATAGAAAACTGGAAAGTTCTCAAATGAAAAGAAAAATGCTGCAAAAAAAAAATAATAATTGCCAAACCTTTCATCCAAAGGCTATTACCTGGGTATTCCATCCATAACATTTAAGGCTGGTTAACCCTATTTTTTTCACACTTTTATTCCAATCCTAGGAAAATTTAACACATACTGTTTTTGCATAGCCACTATTTCATGTGAAGCTATTAGAGATAAGAGGCAAAACCCAAGTTTTCCTATTTTCTCCCCCTCACAGAGTAAGGATTAAAAGTTGAAAGAAAATGTCAAGGAAACTCTTTCAAACATATGAGAGGAAAGAGCATTTTAACAGTCTGCATAGTGAGCCTGTAAAATTCAGTACTTTTAGATAAGATTAACAAATACACTTGAGGACCTAAAACAAATAATTGATTTGAAAGCAACAACGAATGTATGTTATGTATGAACAGAGCAGGTTTTTAATTTTTGGAACAAGTGCCATAATTTCATTTCTCTATAAACTTTTGTGGGCTTTTATGAAGTTAAGCAAATGAGAAAATTATTCATTAGATAAATAGAAATAATAGTGTTTGCCTCTTCAACAAAATCCCTAAATCACAGAACCGCTGAGGCTGGAAGGCACCTCTGGAGACTGCCTAGTCCAGGCTCCTTGCTCAGAGTAAGGTCACTGACAGCATGTTGCCCAGGACTGTGTCTACTTGGGTTTTGAATCTGTCTAAGGGCTCTGCAGCCTCTCTTTGGCAACCTTTTCAGTCTCTGAGCACCTGCACAGAGAAAAAGCTATTTCTTGCATTTAAGTAGAATTTGCTGTATTTCAATTTGTGTTCTTTCTTCTTTCACTGGGATCCATTAAGATGAATCTTGCTCCGTCTTTGTTCCCCCTGACACCTCCAATCAAGTATGTGCATACACTGATAAGATCCCCCTGAGCTTCCCTCCACCCAGCCAAACAATTATGGGTCTCTCAGCCTCTTTATATGTGACAGATGCTGCAGCATGCCCATGTCCAGCCCTGGCACCAGCACTCTACCTATGCCTCACCAGTGCTGAGCAGAAGGGAAGCATCACTTCCCTTGACCTGCTAGCAACATTCCTCCTAATGCAGCCCGGATTTCCACAAGCAAACATTGCTGGCTCATGGTCAAATTCATGGCCACCAAGAGAACCCCTGCTTCCTCCTCTGTAAAGTTGCTTTCCAGCCAGTCACTCCCCAGCCTGTACCAGTGCATGGGGTTGCTCCTACCAAGGGCAAGGATTTGGCATTTCCCTTTGCTGAACTTCACGAGGCTCCCATCATCCCATTTCCCCAGCCTGTTGAGGTCCCTCTTAATGGCAGCACATCTGTCTCGGTCCTTCAGTCACTCCTCTTGGTTTTGTATCACCTGCAAACTTCATGAGGGATCCACTCGGTTCCATCATCCAGGTCATTAACAAAGATGTTAAATGTGGTGGCTCGCTGTATAAACCCCTGCAGCAAACCTCCAGTGACTGGCATCCAGATGGATTTCACGCCACTGATCTCAACCTTTTAAGACTGCCAAATCACTTGCCCAGTATTCTCTTCTCACCTAGATTCTCTGTCACGTGATCCTGTAAATATTTACATGTATATATGTGAGTATGTAGCTGGCTTTAAAACTGTATATTTTAGAGTTACTATTGTGTGTACAGGATCCAAACATTTAGAATAACCTCCTTGGATCTAAACAAGAAATACGCATCTAACCTCAGAATGCTGGGCATCTCACAAACATAGCTGAGAGTTATGTATATCAGGAAACTTACAGGGAGAAAGATTAAGAATGGAAACTATGAATATTTCAGTGTGTCCTTGTTTTTTTTTTTTTTTGATGTAAATTTCAATGAGGCCAATCTCTTCAGTCCATGTTTTTTTAAACATTTCCATACCTCTCAAAGTGTATGTTAATAACCAGCTTTTATGCAATGCAAGCAAAACTACACTGTTTAAAGCTATCAGAGATCCTGCTTCAAAAAAAAAAAAAAAAAAAAAGTCACCTTCCCAAGGTTTTTCACTTATTTTTGTTGAGAAGCAAGGTTTCTTTCCGCATCTTTTCTGAATTAAGAAAAGGAGGGCAAAGGTGGGTGATGCAACATGCTGTGAAACACAGTTATATATGAGGAACCATGAATGTAATGTGTATTCTCATAACGTTCCCAGCAGCAGACAAACTTCCACTTCATAAGAGCTTTCACATCTCTTTTTTTCTATGGAAGGGAAGATTTCCAGCACTTCAGTGTTTAGTTTCCATATCATGCTTTTGCTGGAAATGTCCTCTTTCCATACAGTACATGGCTCAATGGGAATGCTGACTATAATCTCCTCTTGACATTAAGATGTTGCTGAGCGACTAGAGGATATTTCAAGCAGTGGAATTCATGTTCAGCCACATGTTTGGGCTGACAACCAGTTAAACCTTGCTAGAGCAATATTTTTCTATGTCGTTAGTTTTTATACCAAACAAGGTCTGCAGTAACTGGATGCCCCAATTGAGCAAAACTGTTTACAAGAAATAAATCACTCCTGGCATTAAGAAAACACAAGGCCTGTGATTCGCAAGCACAGCATCATTCAGATCTTTATTTCTCATAAACCTAACCCCCAAACATGTGTATTCTCATACACTGTGACTTACGCTTTGAGTTGTGGTCAGTGTATTTCCATAACCTCTTATTATCATGCTTACCTAATCTTGTAGTCATATTTAGCTGCAAATGCATAAGCTACTGTTTCACCTCTCAAAAAAGAAAAAAAAATGCAGCTGAAGGCCTGACACAAGGTAGATATTTTATTTGCTTAACACCAAAACTTCATTCTAATGCAAAACTCTGAGAATGGTATCTGGCTTGTCAAGCCACTGGTGTGCCTGAGTTTCAGGTCCTCTTTCTTCTGACCTGCAGAGGATATGAGTTATTACGACTTCTAGCTTGGCTTTGTGGTCTGGAGGTTCCTGAGTTGCACCATGACGTGTCAGGTAAGCGGAGGCCCGTCCGACACTTGCCAGGCTCTCAGACCTCGGCGCTGCACATGAGCTTTCTCTGAGCAGAGGAGGAGGTTAGTCCCCGGGTGGCTAGGAGCTAGGGCTCTCAGACACATTTCAGAAAAGAAGGTGGTCTTTCCATTTCATTTAGCAGCACCCTCCATTTTGGAAGCCCTAGAAGGCAGCTGCTGAAAGCAAAGAGCACCAACAAAACACCTGGAAGACACACACACAAAAAAAAAAAAAAAAAAAATGGAAATGGAAATGGAGCCCATCACCTTGCTTGCTTCCCTGTCTGGCATAGAAAGATGCAAGCAGAGTGCCGGACTGTCGACCTCAAAGCCACAAGTCTCTACCTGTGTCCATTTTCACATCAAACTGTCCAAGCTACAGTGACCAGATATAACTACAAGGCCATCCACATCCCCCTACCTTGCCATGCAGGATCAGACCCTGTTGGTGAGGCTCCAGTGGTTGATAGTCTTTGGAATAGGTGTTTTTTTAAATTTTATCTTTTCTTTTTTCCCAGCTGCAAGTTTCTCATCTCAGATAAAACTGATATTCAATCCTGTGCGTGATGTATGTAGTTGTTAGTTCCTCTTTTATAACATAAGGAAAACAGTACTTGCATTTTAATGCTCATAATCTCATCTCTCCAGACAGTTATCTTTTAGTAACAGAGCCTACTTCTTCCTTTCTTTCTGTAAAACATGTAGCTTAAGAAAACCTTGATTTTTGACTCAGACCTCTCATTTCCTCACCATAGTAAAAAAAAAAAAAAAAAGTTATTTTGAGAGCTTAATTAAGTTCCCACGGCACGGAAATTTACAATTTTTTTCTCAAATAGGTATTACCGAATTGCACCAAAAGCAGATAGTTATTGCTCAAACATAAATTGTCTGACCTAAATTATATGTGTTACTTGCTCCGTTGTTTTATGTGCACTGCTTCTGTTTTGAGACATTTTGTCCAATGTCCTAGTGGTCCTCATGCCATTTTTCTTATCCCATGGATGCCCATTGCAATCAACAGAGAATTTTTTTCCTGGGTTTTAATGGAAATAATTATGAGAATCTTAATTCCTGCAGACAAATGAAAAACATCATCTGCCAGTCAACCTCAAGACTTTGTGGAAAGAAATTTTGGTCACTACAGGGAAGGTGACAGACTAGATTTTAACTGTGATACTTCTGGTTCCAAAAGCATGGCTTACATCTGATAAAACAAACTATTTTTTGTATCATTTTCAGTTACTTCATTAATTTTAAAATATTTGATAATTCTCCCCTCCTGGAAATCACTATTTAAAGATTTAAGTTACCAGAGAGGCCAAAGGATCCTGCTCAGAACAGCTATATATAAAATTATTATGTATTTATAAAAATAAATTAAATTGGGTCAGGACCCTTTAGCTGGTTCTGAGGACAAATGGCACAGCATAGATTATGTATACGTCTCTCCCTCACTCCCCAAAACACCTCTGTATCTTTGCTTGCTCTCCTTATCAGGAACACCATGCAGTAGCTGGGCAGTACAGACCAGGTGAACGTGTGTTGACATCCATCAAAACCATGCCGGAGAGCACCTTTGACCACACAATCCTATGCCAGGATATTAATGAATTCATTTACTTGTCTTAATAAATACTTATTATGGATGTAATTTCAAGGAAGAGTTGCTCCATCATAGTTGCACTAAGCTGTGCTTATGCATTTCACAAAACACTGTTAAAAAAAATAAAAAATGACCAATGTGATCTAATATTTGAAATAAGATGCACCTGGCACAGGCTGAGTTTGAATACAAAGGCTTACCAGAAGTCAGTTTTCCAGCTTTAAGATTTCTGCTTGTTTATATTATTGAATAAAATATACTCCTAAAGAAAGCAATCTATATGGAGAGCCTCATTTTTTTTTTTTTATTTTGGCTATGGACTATTCCCTGTCCATCCCTTTGCACAGACCCAGAAAATTTCATTTTTTTACCATGGAAGCAAAGGTGAATGGTGCTATCCCAGACCCACTCCCGTAAATGCAGGAGCTGGACTCCCCATGTGGGGCCAGGTTTCAGCGTAGGGGACAGGTTTCAGGGCTTGGTGGTGAGTACAACAGGTATCTCATGAGACTCAGGACAGGAAACCCTGCACCTATCAAGTGCTTTAAGATGCCTTTGAAGTTTCAGCTGTGAATAATCATAACATTTCCACAAAATTGACATAAATTCTGCTGTGATTATACCATGTTCACCTTAACCATGGAGCCAGAGGGATAAAGCTGTGGCACTGAGTGGCAAGTGTGCTTGTGAAATTGGATAACCCACACTGTAATTTGTAAAACTGGAGAGCGTGTTTGGTTGTTGGATAAAATTGGAACAGCTTAACTTTGTGTCATCAGTCCTAATAATATTAATAGCACTTTTTTTTCCTAGATGGTCATTTTTGCCTATAATCCTCGAAGTGTTTTACGAAGCTGACAAGTATAATTAACTCTAGTTTATAGGATAAAGATCTGAGGCACAGAGACATGAAATACTTGGTACTAGGACTTACAGTCCGAGTTTTGTGCACCACCCTATACACCATCCTGCTTTCTCTGTTGTTAGATTCTCAATTATGTTAAATCCACATTTAGGAGCAGCAGATGCTGGATTCTTGTCTTTTTCTGCCCCCAGATCCCTTCAATATCATACATATGATAACTATCTATAAAGAAGTTACGCTGGTTGCTGAAAAAATAATTTGTTATTGGAATATTGCTTTACTTCTGAAGTCCTGTGAGAAAAACATTTTCAGGTGATTCAGGTATAAAAGAAGATGGGTAGTTTTTGAATGCAGCAATATCATTTGTGAGGTCAATTTGCCTTTTTTAAGCTGCCCACTGTCCAAAGAACCGTTGCTCTTTAGAGACAGTGAAATAGGAAAACCCAACACATTGGCATAAAACCCTTAGGTGAATAAATTAACGAAAGTAATTAGCAGGTATGAATGGTTCAGCCTGCTCTGCTGTTTCTCCAAGCTCAAGTGTTTCCTACATCCTCTCACGCTGTTGTCAGTAGGAACAGAGCCTGGGTTTAAAGGTTCAAGTCTCCCTCTCCTCCACTTTCCAACAAGGAAGAGATGTCCAAAATATTTCCAAAGCAAATTATAATGGAACCAGCCACAAGAATGTCCTGCCATTTCACGGTGGCTTGTGCCCAGCCAGTCTCATTGTTTTCCCAGTGGAGCAGAGCAGAAGAGCCCCAGCGTGTTGCACTCCAACCTCAGCCCCGTCAGCCCTTTCCAGCCTCAGGAATCTCAGGGTAATTTATGACCAGCTGCCTCCGCCTCTGTGGCCATCTAGGTAATTAGCAGTGCATTAGGGACTTGCTGAAGGGTGACAGCCGTGCACTTTGGATCACCCCTGATCACCGACGTGTGGATGTCTTGGGGTGCTCGGTGCCGTTTCTGAGAGGCCATGTCCTGCATGTGGCACTGCCGCATCCCTGAAACACAGCTCTGGAAGTCCAGGTGGACTACACCGGGGTTTGTTCTTCCTTCGTGACAGCTTGGCATTGCTAGAGTTTTTCAAGCCCTTTGTCTTGGCTTTGTTAAAAGTGGTTTCCAGCTCAAAATGCCCAATTTGTAACAATATACTTCACACAGCTCACCTTCATCACACAGCTGTTGGGGGATTAGCAGAGATCAGACAGGAAGGGTAAAAGCCACAATATGTTTTGGGTACTTAAATCATCCCTGCTAACCCTCTAAGCTCCTAAGAAATCCAAATCCCTGCCTAACCTTGGAGACGCTTCCAAGACACCATCACCTGTATTCCCCACATTTGCCCCAAATCCTGGTTCCTGATACCATTAAGTAGCAAAGAGCATAACCCAGGCTGCACTCCTAAATACTTGCAATCCTCTTTTAAGTGTACATCTGCATCTACCCAGGAATACTCTTACCAGGGGAAAAGAGAGGAGATTAGGGAAACTGTATCCCTCCCTCTCCACAACACATAGCCTCTTAGCACTGGGAAGAAGCTGACAGGAGCACAGACCCTTAGGTGGGGAAGCACTGCAGGAGCCCATAGCTCTATACTGTTGTTTATAGGACACTTTCCTATATATCTATACATGACTTTCATTCATTGCCTACAATAAAGGAACCTCGTAATTCCTCCCACTATGACACTCTTCATAGCTATTCATAATTTTGTAAATTTAACCATTTGGGCTAAAATTTTACCAACATTGTTCATCTGTTCCCAAAATGGAGCCCAAGGAAAAAAAAAAAATCCATTGTTTTACAGTGTGAAACAAAACAAAACCTGAATAGGTGTTTCATTAAAAAATTCTACCATCCCTCTTCTCCAGAGCAGAGATTTGGTATTCAGCAAGGGGCTTACCCTAATGTCAGAGACATGCCTTTTCCTGTGAAAACCTTCCCTGGTGAAATTACCCAGTGAAATTATCCTATGAAATGAGCCTTTGGGAACTCTCAGGTCGCACACACTCCACAGAGACCTTTTTTTTTTTTTTTTTTTTTTTTTTTTTCAAGTTTAACAGCTTTGGAGTTTCCTCCAGCCCTGAGCCAGCTATGAGTTTCCAGATAATTTGCTGCTCCTGGCTGTGGAAGGGGTGCTGGTAATGCACGGCGCCGGAGGAGCTGGAGAGACACCTCTCGTGTGCTCCCATTGCTCCTCCTGCTGGATCTGGGCAGCATGAGGGCGATGGGCAGCCCAGCAGGCAGGTGGGAGGTGGGAATAAGCAGAGCAAGAAAAAAGCTAAACCCTTGAGTATGGGTTTGACCAGGGGTCAATGAGAAGGGGTCGAGTGTTAAGGTTTTTCCTGCAGTTACAAGAGTTGGCAATTGATATTAGTTTTAAATGGAAAATGAACTTTCTGTGCAGGCTTTACAGCTGGAAGAAAAGAAATAATTCTAATTGTCAGGAGATCTGGGATATAAGCACAAGTGTTCACAGCACCGAGAGTCAGAATCATGGCCAGAAAGCAGATGGGGCCTGTTACACCATTCATCCTCTCCCTGTAATCTCCTGCTCCTTTTTCCCACATCCTCACACGGGGTGCAGTACTGCCATACAGCAGATTCTGGCCACATACATTCCTCAGTCACTCCCAAGACTAATGATCCCTAGTACTGGACGAGACCCAGATAGTGTGGAAGAGATAGGGCATGATTATTTCATCTGGACATTATCATGAACCTTCTGCACGTGGAAAGAAAACTGAGGTTTCAAAAGCTGCATAAACTTTCCCTAATTTCTCACTTGACTTTGTGACCTAAAGTTTTTGAAGCATAGGGGTGTATGTGCATGCATATGCATGTAATATATTTTTCCCAGCTTATTTCTGTCTGGGTTAAGACAGACATCAGACTGTCTAGTGTGAAAATACACGACGTACTAGATAAAAATGCAGTCAGAAACTGCTGGTTTACTACCACAAATAAGAAAACAAGGAGACTTTTATGAATTCAGTTGCTCAATAACCTAATACAGCTTTTTCAAAGCCTCAGCGGTGGATTCCTGTCTTGAGGCTCTCTTGTGGTCAAGGAAGTGTGAGGAGCCACAAATGACAGCATGTTCCTGGTGGCAGCATGCAGTCTTGCAGGTTTCTGGTACTTTAAGTCCTTCAGTTTTCACTGAAGAAGTAAAAAAGCATGTGCCTGAATTCTGTTATTTTGTTTTCTGTCTCCACTTTGTGCACACACTCTAGCTACTACCTTTGTCAATCTGAGAATGAAAGAGGAAACTGACAGATATATCTATTTCACATCACTTTTCAGTAATGTTATTAGATGGAAAATGAAAAAATTGAAAACCCATCAAGCAATAGAAAAACATTTTCAGATGTGGAGGTAGCAGACAGAACTGAAAATAGTTCTTTATGAGACAGCATCAGATTTGATGTGGACATATTTTAAATTTCTCAGGGAATATGCAAGGGAACACAGTTATTATATGTAGTTGTGAGAGAAGGCAGCAGGTGGCTGGATATTCATTTTGAATTTCACTACAGTGGTTTTCTAGGCAAGTGCCTCTCACCACAAGAACTAGTCAGTGTCTGAAGTCCTTTTTAATTGTAAAGACAAAAGTTTTTATTCCGGACAGTGCTTGAGAAGGGTTTGCATGTTGAGATCTTTGGTGAAATAAGGCATTCAGAAATTACTCTTATTAAATGGGAGAGGACTAGACAACAGTTTCCTCAGCACAAGAGCAATTCTTCATCACGTGGTGGGTGGCTGCTCTTTGAGACACAGGACAGCCTCCCCCAGAGCTGCAGAAGACCAGAGCTTCCTCTAGAGCTGGCTCAAACCATGAATACCAGGGTTAAAACAAATACTCAAAGATCAAAGTGTAAATCCTAGTCCTTTAGACCATGTCTTCCACGACAGTAACACATAACTGAAGTTAAAACCTCTGAGAGACAGAGGGATTAAAAACTCTGCCCTGGATAGTTCAGAATTTTTATGGGTGTAGAAACACAAGGTGCACACAAAGAGCAAGGGAAGACAAACAAGAAGTAATGAGTTTAAAATTCATCAAGAACGACTTAGGTTGGAAAAGAGGACAAAGTCTTTAGAGCTAAGCCAACAGATTGCTTGGGAAGTGGAGCTTACCATCACCAAGTGTGTTTAAGAACCAGGCAAGCATGTCAAGAGTAACATGAAAAAATTTCAGTCTTGTCTTTGGGAGACACACTCAATGTCTTTTTGAAGTTTTTCTCCACACTTGCATTTCTCTAATTCTGAAACATCACACACACATAAAAATACATCAGAAAGGAATCAGTAAGGTTACAAAACAGCCTTAAAAATGTTCTTAAAATCAAGACTTGGGCATCTCTGAGATTTTCTTTTCCTTTAAACCATTGCATACCTGCATAGCAAGACAGCCAGCCATTTGTCCTTTAATAATATTCATCAGATGAATTTCCAAGAAGGGACTCAGTTTGTCTGGAATGTCCATATTTTGGCTCTCAGACATCCTCCTGCAGTAAGCAGTCCTGCTGAGAAACTCCCAAATCACCCATCCCAGGAGCATGTCCAGCACAGAGAAGAGATCAAGACTTCAAAGTTGGGGAGGCTTCTGCTGGATACAACCTGAGCTTTTCTGTACAGAACTACAAATTCAGCCCCAGAATCTGGTGTAGGTAACAAGGAAAGGAAGATCTACAGTAATCTACCAAATACCAAGTCTCCTTCTACTCCAAGCCTAAGCTATGATCAAAGGGGAAACTCTTAACTTTGCAATGCATTGTCAGTGACTAGCCTGGATCTGCTACCAAAATAGATGAATTTGTCCATCAGGTCAGGCATAGTGTGCTAGCTGTTATGGTGGGATGGATTTAAGACTACTTTGGAGTAGATACAAACATGACCATGTTTCACATCCTTTCTGTTAATGGTAAAACTAAATGTCCTTGAATGATGATACAAAGAGACTGAAGAGACATCGTAGACTTTGCTAAGATGATCTTCGATTTGGGTTTCCTTCTGCAGAGCTTGGAAAAAGACCATCAGTTCTACCATCAATGTGCATGCCTTATCACAGATCAAGAGGACCGTGTATGTACATGACTTGCATGTATATGCACACAACATTCCTTGATTGTCTGTAACAAAAATACCCTCTGAAACAGGCAAACTTTAAATCACATTTTCTATCAGCAAGAAAGCAATGAATGAGCTTACAAAAACTAGGACTGCACAGTTTGCTAGGCAATATATTCCAAAGATTTAATCACTTATCAATTTTGGGACAGTCATAACAGTAAAGGTGCAATAAAAATTCTAGTATGTCTCTCTACAATTTTTCTGTTTGTGTGGGCGTGAAGATTGCATCTATGGCTTCACAATCAACACAGAATTTGGTATGCCTCAGAGGAACCACTTTGTCAAAGTGATGACTGCTTAGATGATTTTGGCTATAAAGAGTCAGCACTTCCCCAGATGCAGACATGAGGAAACCACTACAATAATTGTCATAAATTTATGATCTCAAAATTAGTGGTTTAACCCCCTTTTTGCAGCTGATAGCTCCTTTTCTGCACCTCCATTTTTCTACCCAGCTCTGCTTCATTTGATGCAAACTTAATAGGCAACTATTTTTTTATTATTTTTTTTCTGCTCCGTATTGTTACATGTGCATTAATAGAGAGAGGAGCCTTGAGGAAAAAAAATGTACGTGATGAGATAACTAAAGACTGTATCATAATTTACAATGCCAAAAAGGAATGTTTTGAAGTTGACTGACATCCTTAATTCTAGCATTTATCAGCTTTTAAGTGCTTGATTTTACAGGTATAAAATGCGGTGTTTTGTTTTTGTTTTCCAGGTTGGTGGGATTATCTCTTTATTTTTAAATGTACTATCCTGGGTCTCAAAAAAAAAAAAAAGTCAAAAAGAAAAAATTCACCCTTCCCCCACTACTGTCCATCAGGTGTCATCATGTTGAAACCAACCTGGGTCAAGGGAAGGACTGGACACTTTTGATGCAGACCATGGACCAACCACTTTTAAAGCTAAGAGAGAAATCAGCAGTGGGAATAGACTGTCATCTTCAACTGTAGCTAAACTGAGATGAGAAAACTTCACCGGTAATTTTCACAGACATTTACTGACTTCAAAGGAATAATGAGCAATAGAAATGCTGGGAGCCGTCCAGACCTTAGAACTTGTTGCAATGAGCACAAAACCAGGGTTGGTTCCTTCTTTCCTTTCCCTTTTGACTTCTCCCAGTCTCTCCCACTTCTGACACTTTACCTAATCCCATCCTTCTCACCTAGACAGTCTCAAATATTGATGTTCACCACACAGCAGAAAAAACAAATTATGCTTGTGGGCATTACATGATTCCTTGGATGGACAGACTGAAGAACAGAAGACAGAAGTCTCCTAAACAGGTGGACAGGCACACACATAGGCATGTGTTTCTTTGACCTGCTAAATCTCTGATAATAGATTTCATATTCACACTGTGTTCAAAATCTGCAGGGAAAAAAAAAAAAAAGGACACAATACTAAATTCACAAAAACTGGAGTCAGCACTTGTTCACACACATAAAAGCCCTGTATAAACATGGATACATTTGACTCTACAGTACAGATGTTAATGACTTTTTTTCTCTAGAGGTTTTCTTTTTGGTCACTCCTGTGGTAGAAAAGATAATTTTCAAGAAGCACAGTAAGGAAATTCAGTAAGGCCCAAGGAAGTGGGTATTGTCATCTGCTAACTAGCATGTTGAGCTTTGAAGTTAGGAGAAGCCACAGTGCTCACCACACCGCCACGGTCAATTTTTGAGTGGTAATGTCTTCCTCCAGATGTCATTATGTCAACCACTGTAATAATGTGCTCTCTCTCTAGCTTTGAAGGTTTTTTTCCGATCAGTGTCTAGGATTTTATCGGAAGAGTCATGGACCTTAGGGGAACAACTGCCAAAAACTCACTGTGAAAGTTTGCAGGATCAGATTACTGTGGTGGAGGGAGGGTGAGAGTCCAAGACAACTTTAGACAAATCTGTCTAACTCAGTTTATTTGATACAGGTTGTGTGATTGCACAAAAAACTTATTTTCTTGTCAATAAGAAAATACTGCTGCTTAATAGCAAGGCAATTATATGGCTATATTCTGCCTCAGCGGAATTAACCTTATAGCAAAATCATCTTATCACCTTATGATAGTCATTTTCTACTAATATTAAGGCACAGTGAAAAAAAAATACATCTTGGTAACAATGATATTCTATGAAAGACTAAATGTTCATCAACTATTTATTACTCAGATATCAAGTACTGACAAGACATTGCAGCTTATGCTTTTTATCCTTTAGCTCTTTAACCTCTTTATCCTTTTAATAACTACCTTTTTATGGAATGAAATGCTCTGTCAGGTCTGTTATGGTTGTGGAATGCAAATTAACTCACTTAGATCCTCATCATCTCAGCTAAAATATGATCCAGAGCTAGCCAAAACCCCTGCATAACATCTATTATTATAATACCCTCACAGTGCTGCTTATCTGTGGTCAATCAGGAAGACTATGAGATGACCAGAAATTGAGTTTATGAATCCTATGTCCAACTCTAGTGCTTCACCACAACAGCATCCTTCTCTTAAATCAGAGTCACATTTGGGTTTGATTTTCTAAAACCTCACTGATGAGGTTTTACATAAGTAACATGGTGCCAGTATTGGGCCAAAAGTAGCAGTCAGATGGACTATTCCAATCCTAACAGCTTCTGTGGGTTTGAATCAGTATTAATGAGGGCAGGATTTGTCCTGGCATTACTGTGCCTGCAAAAGGATTTCAGTGATCAGAGCCTGAGGAGGATGGATAAGGAGAGAAAGATGGTCAAAATATGAATTTATGCATGTCAGCTTCTTGGTCTTTTCATTCAGCTTCTTTCAGGTGATAAAATCTCATGGTCACTTATTCCTTGAATACAGTGATCTTGCATAAACTTTCTTCAAGATAAGAAGTGTTGCATACTGTAAATAGAAAATCATGTATAGTCACAGATTTCAGTCAAAGCTTGCATAAATCCCATATAAAGTAGTTCTCCTTGAACTGAGGTGACAGTGGTCTGTAGGTCTGGAAAAAGTTTTGCTTCCAGGCTATCTGCTTGCAGGAAACATGTACTGGTAATGTCTGAGGACAATTTTTAATTCAACAAATCTTGGAAATTCTCATCTAAGTACTACTTGAAAGATTTCAGTGAGTTGATGCCTATTTGTAATATCCATAGAAGTTCAGGAGAATTCCAGAAGGTGGAATTAAGACTGATGTGTAAGTTTTCAAGACAAAATTGTGAGATGATGCAAACAGCTAATCAGATAGCTAAGATTAATCTGACTTCAGGTCATGGCAAAATCAAAGGACTATAGAAAAGTGATTCGGTAAGTAAAGGATTAAGGAATAAGGTGTAATTAGTGCCAGTCAGTAAGCTCAAATTAACCTGATTCTCTTTTGAAATAACACACTTGATCTTATAGTATTATCTGCCAACATATATGAGATACGTCCATTCTTGCAAGGTCAATTGACTGTGCTGTTATTCTTCTTCAACCATGACCACTGCACAGTCTCAACAGCACATATCTTAAACGGTTTAAGAAATTATTAGCCAGCAGATCTCAGGAATAGGAATGTCAACAGGAAATTAGTTTTGAATATGGTACATCCACTGGGATCCTGCAGGGATTGGTATAATGTGCCATGTCATTCAGTGCTCTAATCATTGTTCTGAAAACAAGTATAAAAAATGTTGCTAATAAAATTTTCAGATTACACAAAGTTTTCCAAGTGAATAATAAATGAAGACAGAGCCACAATACAAAGTGATCTGGATCATTCAGTAACCTCATCTCAGTCAAACAAAAGAGAGTTTAGTAGATCCAAATATAAGTCTACTTCTTGAATTAAGTAGTACAGACTGTGTACAAGATCTTCAGACCAACAGTGAATGCCTTTCGGGAAAATATGGGTAGCCACATGAAAGTTTAAGTTTTGGTGAGGCAAGACGTCCCCCAAGACAGGCATAATGGAGTAAACCGCAATAGTTTGTGAGGTACCAGCCAGATCACACCATTTCAAAGTTTTCAGTTTTAGACCACAGGGACCAAGTTCACCTGATCACAGGTGGAAACCTAAATTATAGATCTCTGCACAGAGCTAGTCACTCTGGACTCCCTTTATAGTCAATACGGAGAGATGCGTTTTAAAGTTGTGATATGTCTCTTCCAGATATAGATAAGAAAAATAAGCCAGATGAAGCAGCCTCCAAGAGATCTTTTTATTTCCTTTTGTTACAAAAGACACCTCAGGTGACTATATTAGATGTAGATATCCTCACTGTAGATTTCTGAAGTTGTATGAGATCTTATCACAAGTGACAACAAAGGAAACAAATTCCCTTAAAGTCAGGAGACATTAATATATCTTATTAAATTATACCTTCAGAACAGTGCAAATCAGGAATAATTCAAATCACTGTAAAGGAATCTCAAATTCAACTGAAAACTTATTTTGGAAGATAGTCTGAGAAAAATACAAGGGATTGATTTTCACAGTTTATACTAGTTTCAAAATAAATATTTTGAATCACAAACTGTGTATCCCTTGGGCGAGGTTTACTTAATCAGTAGCCACCTTCAAAGTCTCATATTTCATTTATATCATGATATTGCAGACTGAGTGAAATGGTATTTTCACGGCATTAATGCCATTAGTTTTCTCTCAAAATCCATTCTTCAAAGTGAAATTTGACAATAGCATCAGTGCATTCCGATTGGTGGAGACTTCGGTGTATCTGTATCATAAACTCAACCATATCTGTCTTTCAAGCAAGTCTACTGACATTTCCAATGATGGGGAAGGGAGAATGGCAGGCTTGTTCACCCCTACGTGTCTGGCTTGCCTCCCTGATGTGACATCATTGCTCATGCCATACTCCAGCATAATCGAGCAGGTCAGTGGTTATTCCAAGCTTCACCCATTCCAGATTCCACCCTTAACCCTCCAAAATGAGTCTTTTATAGTTAAATGATTCACTTATTAGGTAAAATAAACATGAAAATAATGTCAAATTAAAATAAAGCAAAGTAGCATGGAGTTAAATTCAGACTGACACTGAGCAAACAGTCTGGCTGGAATCATTATACCCTTTTGGAAACAGGCACGGTTATCGGAGCATGGATCCAATTAGTTTCAACTGAGAAGACCCTTCCTGTTCCTAGCTCCCTGAAGCTTAAATCCCACAGTTTAGATGTTAACTTAGAGTTAGGGACAACTCTCTTGCAGTTGCCATCTGCAGGAACTCAGGAAACCTGCAAACTGGGTTCTGAAGCCAGGACAACAAAAGTATTTAAAACTATGTAATTTATCATTTACAAAGATCTTTAAGACCCCAGTCATGTAAATGCTCAATGGGCCTTGGCTCCTCTGAAAGCCTGGAGAGAGAGCCAAACCCAAGCCAAGTTCACCAAGTCCAAGTGCTGCTCTTCATATCTGGAGCCAACAGACAGGCCAACATACACAGAAGAAAAAGGAGTGGAAAGTGATGTGCAAGGTCTCCGTGACTTACAGAGAAGAGCTAGACTACTCTTTCTTGCTTGCTATTACTAACTGGGCTCCACAAGTGATTTTTTCAGATAAACTGCGAGACCGCTGCCTTGACCACTCATTGGCTTTCCTGCTACTGCTCCTTACCTCCATCTAACGGATATGAAGTGATGCATGAAGTGGTAGGAAACAGCAGGTAGGCAGTATGGAGTAAGTTTTGGCTCTAGGCAAATTTCTGCCTTTCAAACATATGTTCCCTTGTTCAAGTTGTGGTATCATACAGGGAAAAGACAGAAACATAAAATGAACTGGCTTCAGGATTCGGTTAGATACAAGATCCATCACTGGGCACAGCTACTAGTGGTGCCACCCAAATACAAACCCAAGAAGGGGAGGAAAAGTGTATTTCCAGCTAAGACAAGCTTGGCCAAGGTCAATGAGGAGAAGACGTCTTTCAGGCTCACTTGGAACAACAATTCTCAGCAGCATTTCTAAATTTTCTACTACTATTACAACCATATCCATGGTGTATATAATCCCTATCTGTTTGAAACACACCACCACACAGAGCACTAGCAGTGTTCCTCGGCTGTATGACCAGGGATGCCATTTTAATATCCTGACCCAGAAGAACTCAGCACCATCTCGGCAGCTACATAAGATGAGGAAACTATGAGCAACAAATCACAGATCAGATTCGTGCAGTCCTTAATTGTACATGCAGTGAAAATCAAGAAGAGTGTCAGGATGCTTTTTCAAATACTTTAATATATATATTTGGAAAAGTATGAACATAAAATACATTTTTCTTTCAATTTCTTTGAAAAGTCTCAATTCAAATGGAGTCATACTATTTCTGCTGCTAATTCATAATATTTCACCTATGTTGCTCTTCTGAATTCTGTGGATTTTTAACTGTATTTTGGTGGCAAGCAGTTTTCATCTCTCTGTTACACCTTAAATCATCAATGCACATAAGAGTATTATGCATACATTTAAATTCCCTTTCAGTTCAGTGAAAATCATACATATATTTTTAATTATAAAAATGTTGACTTTGAAAATTGGGCAACGGTGATTTTTAAAAAAGTCAAAACTGATATCACCATCTTTGCCAAGTGAGAGTGATCCAATCAAAACTTGGCATAATCAAGTGGTATGAATTCTTCCAAGCATTCATTTCAATCTTTAAAACAATCCTTCATCCAAAAGGCTGATATGGCATCAATCATCACTCCAAGGACTCCAAGGAAGCATTAACAAAATAGGTAAGAGAAAAGAAAAGGAAAAAGCAAAAACTTCTTACTAAAAAACATTCAAAGGCACAGAGGCAAGGAATAACTGTGTTTTTACTACTCACACTTCTCAAATGTGACAGCCCACATTGCCTCCTTTTGCATGTCAACTGTGTAGGCTGAGTATTGTCTGGATGGTGACACCAACTTTTCTGCACAATGCTTTACATCCTGGCAGTGTGTCACAGTGATGTGGCCACATGCAAAAAAAATAAAAAAAAAAAAAATTCATGCCTATGTTATTGTCAAGAAAATAAAGCCAGCAAGATGGCATCTCCCTAAAATTTCTCCCTTACTGCCCTGGGGGATGCTGAAGATCTCTGCCAGCATCTGGTAGCTCCAGGCCAAAACCACAAGCACAAACAAAAAAAAGGTGGAAGTTTTCCTTGGCTGGCGAGAGCCTCTGCAGCCTCCACCACTATGAGGGAAGGCTGTCCTCAGTGCCAGCCCCACCCTCCCAAACAGGCCTTCCTGCAAAAACAGCCACCTCCTCAGCATGACCTTTGTTGGCAGCTTGGTGTTTTCTTGCTCATGGGGTCACCAGAAAAGTTACCCTTTACCCACCCACACTCCCCAGTTCTTGTCATGGGCTGCAAATAGCCCCCTTCAGCCTCCTTTCTTTCCTTAAGAAAGACATGTCACAACAGTCCAGCCCTGGTGTGATTCACTGTGATCCCCTTGTTCACCACAATATTCAAGGACCAAAACACCCACAATCAAGAAGATATTATAACAACATAGTCACTCTCTTTTGGAAAGATTGCCAATAAACTAGCAGCAAATAACCACCTATGTATTAAAATTAAAATTAAAATAAATAAATAAATAAATAATGTGAGTTTATGCACATATACATTGTGTTCACTTTACCAGGAAAGAGGTGGCTGAAGTGAACTACAGGCCCCAGACCATTGCTGGTGATGTCTAGAGCTGAAACATTCCATTCAAGCCTGTTGTCAGAGTCCAGTTTGATAAACTCATACCTTCAAATCCAGAAAGCAAGGCACAGAATCAGAGGCCTACTGCTGCTTTAGGACTTCTCCACCTCATTCACATTCTCTGCTATCTGAAGGAAATCTGCAGGGCTTGAACTCTTAAAATGTCATGGGAGTAACTACTCGTTCTCCTCCATGACCCTTATCTACCAACCAAGTCCACAAATTTCAAATACAACTGGGAATAATGACCAATAAACCTTACCAGCCTGGACCAAGGGGAGATAATAAAATCCTTCACCAATATTTGTGCTCTTTGGAACTATGAATCCTTTTGTGATTCTCTTAATTTTGCCCTTAAAAATACAGAAGAGAGGCTGCAAAGCGCACTCAGCTTTCACCAGTACACAAGAGCATGTACAATTTTTTATGAATTGAGAGGCACAAGAATGTGGTATTGTGGTGCAGAGAAAGTGGTAGTAGCTAGCATAGTGCAGGCTCCAAAATCCATCTACCGGCAACTTTCAGACAACTATTTGAACCCTGAAGATGTGATGTGTAAAGCAATAAATCCTTGTAGAAATGTTGAAAAATTAAAAGAAAGTATTTGCTGATTGCTAGCCTAATGCCACAATTTTAATACGTTTTAGACAAGAATCTGGGAATATTGTGTGGATTCAGCGTTTCAGCACAAGATTAAAATCTTAGCAAAAGAACAATGTTAAACAGAAGGTGTTTAGCGAGGAAACAACTGAAGACTGAAGGGATTGCCTTCATGGTCCCTTTATGCTAGATGGTCTAAGGACATTCTTCTCCCAAGCTGATGGTGAAGGCTGTAGCCTGGCTCCTGCTGTCCCAGATGTGTGTGCTTTTGTAAGCAAATCAATATGCTTATGCATGACTCCATTCCTCCATTTTTATCTCACAATAACATTGGAGCAACTTCAGAGTCAACTTTTTTTTTTTTTCCCTGCACAAACATTGCCAATCACTATTTTATACAACACAGCATTTCATCTATTTTAGCACCAAGAATGTCTTATAATTAAACACAGAATACATTTTTTTTTCTGTGTCAAGATATTGCAAGCTAGTTGAGCAGATGTTACAGAAGTAAATGGTAATGCTCTCATTGACCTTACAGAAATCACAGAATAGCTATTAAGAAATGTTTCTGGAAACACTCTATTGAAGAGATCAATGGAAAAATAAAAATAAAAATTGCTCATCTTGATCTCAGGAATGCATTTCCATAACTTGCCCTGGTGCAAGGCAAAAAGCACAAATCACAGCACCTCCTCATGTCTGCTTTACAACACGAGACTGTGGCAACTCTGGCTCCTTGAATTTTATAAACAGTACAGTCCCAGTGCACTGGCTACCGTTTTGTATATTAAATTGTTGGGGTGGGGGTGGTATCAATAAACAGCTGCACAGTCAAATTAGTACTGTTTACTGTCAAATTAACAAGGAAAGTGATACTTTCTGCTCTTTGTTTATAACTCTGCGCAGTTGGCCCCGGCACCAGAAAGACTAAATGAAAATGGACAGCTCCCAATGGTAGATGCTCTCCTAGATCAAACAGAAGGGAAATTTTGTTTGTCTTATAAAATAAACAGTATCTTTTCAGGTTCATGTGCTCAGAATAACAGCCGTTCAGTTGCACCAGCTGTTTCTGATTTCACTGCTAATTGTATGTCTCATTTCTCAACTGACTTGCAGGTCATTGTTTGCTTGCTGATGTTCGCTTAGGGAAAGGGAACAGGAGCCCAGCACACATGTGTGCATGTGAGGGAGAAGAGTGGGGAGATGTTTAAATGCCTGGATGAAAGTTGTATGTTTTTAGGCCTGTGGTGTAGTGAGCTTTAGGAGATACGCCCTGGCCTTTCAGCACTCTCCCTGAGATTTGGTCTTGGAGCTATAGTATGAACAAGGTTACCGAACATTTGCTTACAACAGTTCTATGGTACTGAGCCCACATTAATTGTTTTTTTTTTTGTTTTCCCCCCAAAATGCCCCAAAATTCTGCAGTCTTTGAGTCTTGAAAAATGTTGAGGTCTTCAGACAAAGTATAAATTTTGAACAGAATTGAATCACTACTTTTATTAAAATTTCTACAGAAGGGAAAACATAATTTATTCCAAATGATCCTCATTTTTATGCCAGTGTTTTAGGTGTGGTCTAGGCTACTTGCATCAGGAAAACATTATCTCTGCACAGTATACTTCTTGCAATTCAGTTATTCTCCTGACTTTCTTCCTTCATCTCTCTTCATTAAAATTTTCCTTACTCTCACTTATCTTTGATAACCCATGCTCTTAGACAGAAATGTACAAAGACTGTTGCCACACAACAACAAAAAAAAATTCAGCCATGCAAACTGTGCACAAACTTATGATAGACTTCCCCCTGATTTTACACTATTTGTGTTATAGTCACTTTAAGATGTTAATGTACACTTGACGTTAGTATATCTCTTTTCCCTTAAATTTAATAATAATTTTACCTTTTATTTACAGGAGTATAGTTAGGCTGTGTGGGGAACTTTCTACAGTAGTATTTCTTACCGGAGAAATAAAAAGGAAAACTTGGAGAAAGTAAATACACAGATTATCGCAGTTCACTATGTTATGTCCTTTGTTAAATGCTCAGACACTATGGGTGTCTGAGGGTATCATAAATGTATGGATGCATTAAAAACAAGAGCTAGCTCTCCTACATCTAGTTAAAAGGCTTTGGGGTGATATGTTGATAGGAAGTTTGAAATATTATAAATAGGCAGGTATGATCTCTAAAGAATAGGTTCAATACTTAGGTCATTCTTACACACCCATCTCAAGAAAAAAATTCACTGTCAGCAACTTTTACAGGTTACATGAAGTTTGGTAGACAGTTATAACAGTGAGAATAGGTCATTTTTCCAGAGAGACTTGCTAGCTTATAGATCAAATTAACAATTGGGAGTCCCCACCTAAATGGTTTATTTATATGGAAGACATCTAGGGTAGGGTGAATCATGCCCAAAGTGCTTTCAAGATACATACCTACATTTGTGCTGGGCATCTGGATCCCTGTTGTTGTCAGTGGAGGGTCAATGCCAACAGCCAGTGACTTTTACACTGAGGTTCTTTTTGCTGTAGACACCAACATTTGGTCAAATTACCAACATTTGGTCAAATTACACAGATCACAGATCACAGAACACAAATCACAGATTCTGTGATTCTGTGAAATTAGCTGTAATCCAGGCTCCATTAACCATACTGATAAGTTTATTATAATGGGAGTCAAGACAAATACTTCATAGACAGAAATTGGCATCTACAAAATGGAAAAAAGAGAGAAAGAAAGAGAGAAAGAGAGAGAGAGAAAGAAAGAGAGAGAGAGAAAGAAAGAAAGAGAGAAAGAGAGAAAGAAAGAGAGGAGAGAGAAAGAAAGAGAGGCAGAGAGAGAAAGAAAGAAAGAAAGAGAAAGAAAGAGAGAAAGAGAGAAAGAGAGAAAGAGAGAAAGAGAGAAAGAGAGAAAGAGAGAAAGAGAGAAAGAGAGAAAGAGAGAAAGAAAGAAAGAAAGAAAGAAAAATGCCCAAGTAACTTACAACATAGCTCTGCTAAACTCTAGCTACAGTGGATACTTTAACTCTAACCTTACTTCTGTTGTGGGATGCCAGCTAGCATACGGCAACTCTAAGGCCAAAGTGGGTAAAGGAAATCACTTTTTTCAAATCTATGCCTAAGCCCTACAAAAGACAACTAGGAATGCAGCAAAAGTGATCAAAGGCAAAAGAGTCTGCCAGGCTTTATTTATTCTCTACTCCCTGTCTGTTCGGGACTGACATTTTTTATATTTTTATTTCTTTTTTAAAAACAATAGTTTAGACAAATGTGTCTAGACTGATGGTAGAGCAAATGTGACATTAATTATGGATTCCTACACAGTGGCTCCGTGTATGTGGGCAGTTGCCAGTTCCCAGGGAAAAAAAAATTGCCAGGCTGCCAAACTGGAAATAGCTGCTCATCTCACCATTGTCACGTCTCTGAGAGTGACTGGTATCAGATGCTACAGAAGACTTTCCTGGCACATTGAAGAGGACAACTGCAGGGTAAACAGGCCAGAAAGTTGCTGCTGCATTTCCATCAAAGCGTATTAATGGAGTGGAGCCTACATGGAGATTTGCCTCCACAGATCTGCCTCCAAAATTCTGCAGGAGGTACTTCAGATCCGGACACATCCCAGGTGAAAGATAGCATCTTGAAGAAAGTTTCCTGCAAACGTGGTGAAGCTGTTTCTGCACCCCAGCCTAGCCCACTTAGTGGCATCCCTCTAGTCTGCTCTCACAGAGCTGGTTTGCTCACCCTCTGATCTGCCCTGTCAACACCACAGCTGGCTCCATCTTTCTTGAAAATGGGTCCCCAGAAAGTAGGCAGTGTTGAAGATCTTACACAACAGTGTTAAAATCTCTTTGCTGTGAATGTCTTCCATCCTGGGAACACTTTCATGTTACTCTGGTTTCATCACATCGGTGGCTCAGAAATGATGTGCTATCAGCTAATAAACCAATGCCTTCTCCAGCTCAGTTGCTTCCACTTGGTGCTTTAGATATTCTAGCAAAAACTCCCATTATTACTTCTAAAGTGAAATCATTGTGTTTCGCTGTATTGAATATCATCCTTTTCCCGCTTTTCTTACCCTCAGGACATCAGTTCTCCCTGCACAATACCTCACTCCTTCTCCTTGTATCATTAGCAAATCTCATCAGCCTTTTGTACTAAAGCAACTAATGACCATATAAAATAAGCTCATTGTTAAGAAGAAGTTAATGACAAGGGCAATTCTTGAGAAACAGATCTGGTAACCTCTTTCCAGCCAAGAACATTGTTTCTTTCATCACACTAATTTTTGCTTTCTATTGAGTCAATTCCTTCCAGTTAATTCCAGTTCAATCACTGATGGGTTACCACATATATTTTGATATCTTTGGAGGGCACAAGAAGATATAAATACATTGTAAGATGACGACAATGTCAGTTAGGGTGGAAGATACTGCTGAAGAACCCCTTCCCAATTTATATCTGAAGTCTGTTTTGTACTGGTGTCCAAAACTAAGTTGTCAGTTTCTGCATGAGTTTATAGGCAGATGTCTTTAGCAAGAGAAATACTTGTAAATATTTGGGCCCATGTCTGAAACTTTAAAATAAGTAAATAAATAAAAAGGGAAGGGAAGGGAAGGGAAGGGAAGGGAAGGGAAGGGAAGGGAAGGGAAGGGAAGGGAAGGGAAGGGAAGGGAAGGGAAGGGAAGGGAAGGGAAGGGAAGGGAAGGGAAGGGAAGGGAAGGGAAGGGAAGGGAAGGGAAGGGAAGGGAAGGGAAGGGAAGGGAAGGGAAGGGAAGGGAAGGGAAGGGAAGGGAAGGGAAGGGAAGGGAAGGGAAGGGAAGGGAAGGGAAGGGAAGGGAAGGGAGGAAATGTTTTTGTCTTTTAACAAGAACTCAGCAGTACAATTTTTAGAACTTGTCAGTGACACAGCCCATTATTGGTTTGTCCATATTAAACACTTCCTGGTTTTATTTTTAATTAAAAATAGCTCTGCCTGGCATAAGCGCTGAAGGCTGTAACCTTCTGGTTATCCACAAAACTAGAATAACAAGGGCAACAGGGCAACCTCTCCTCATGCTGCCTCCTTTCTCCCAGAGGGTCTAACTCTTCCCACTCAGTCTAGGGCTGTTTTGCTGAGTCTGACACCAAAACTGCGGGGCTGAATTTCCTGCAGGGATGCCAGCGACAAAACCATAGTCAATGTGTAGCCACAAAAAATCCCTTAAAACTTAAGACTCAGAAAAATGACTCAGACTGACTGAGGAAGCCAGTTCACACAGATAACTACTCTCTGCAGCATTCAGGCTAGGGTGAAAGAGGTGGGTGAAAACTCCTGCCCTGTTATTAAAACAGCAATTTCCCTGAATTCTCCCTGAACTGAATTCTCCATTGCCTTGAGTGATCTGCTGGTGAAAGTGCGGCTGTCAGCTCTGCTGGTGCCAGAACCACAGGCGCTATGCCTTGCTAGAACATCGTGCTTTCCCTCTGGAGGCAGCTCTTCTCCCTGAATTCTTAGTTCCCCACTCTTTTGAGGGGCGGGCATATGAAACCTCTGAAAGGAGTGTGAATGAACATTATGATTCTCTGTTGTGCCTGGCCTAGAAAGGATCTGAGACATATTGTTATGAGATCTGTATAGATAGCTTTAACACCCTACTTAATGGCCAAGACACAATCAGCATGCTTGCATGTTGTGTGGCTATGGCCTGGGCTGAATGTAGGATTTGGGCATATTTTGACTCTTTTCACTGGTACAAGTGGGAAAGGTAGGTAGAAAGGTGGAAAACTAGGATTCAGACATGAAGGGATGGCCATTGGCAATGCCACCTGCTGTGGTCTGTATCACCTCTGCCTTAGTCCCCACCTCAAAGCTAACATACAATGAACTTTCTACCTCCTCAGCCCTATCACATCCCAACATATGAACTAATGCTGCCGTTGGAGGTGGCTTTGCATGAAAACACCAGATTGTGAGTAGAAGAGCAGGATGGTGATCCCCAATAGGAAGGCAGGGTAGACGGCCAGGATCAATCTCACCTGGACCCATCACTACAAATTCCATCAGAGCTGTTTGTTATTTCATATGGTTTAGTTTTCAAAGCAGAACATTTTTATTCCAATCAACTCCCATCCCTTTTAACTCAGACCTTGCCAATGAAATGTTTCTTTTCTACAAGAAGAAAGCAGCCTGTGAAAGAACTGCTCACAGCAAACGTGAACCCTGAATAGAAATTTTTACAGATACAACACACAGAAGAAAGTGGAAAGCCCTTGAAATCGTGTGAGAAGAAGAAGGGAATTCTAAAGAGCAATTCAAAATGAGGGCTCATTTTAACAAAAACAGTCCAAGCAGTCCAAGTAGGTTGGATGACCACCCTCAGGAACAGCAACAGGAGCAGAGAGCAGATGAGGAAACATATGGGGGAAGGACATGTGTTTCCAGTATGAATATCAATTCATGATTCTTGTTTCCCTCAAAAATGCAGAAAGAAAACCAAGAAGTACAATCTTCCTTTGGACTATCCATGTTGTAAAGGCACTAACTTCATGGAAAGTGTTTATTTCATAAAAATCAGTCAAATGTTTCTGGTGTGGTAGGCACATGTGGTGTGTAGGCATGTGGTATCAACATGGGGTAGAGTATAATCAACCAAATGACAGTGAAAGACTCTGACTGACATTTTGGGATTCTTAAGCCATCAGGTGCCCCTAAGGAGTTTCTCCATTTTTGGATGGCTGACACATTTGATTTGTCTACATCTTACCTATTAAAAAAAATAAATAAATAAATCTAGAAGTATATTCATTTTATATTAAACCTTGGACAAATAAAAATACTTCTTTTGCAACTGAATGCATAAGTGACAACAATGCATGGGTTATGGAAACAAATGCACTACTTCTCTGTTCCCACTGTGCACGGTTGTACTAGTTTACTTAAACTCATTCAGCTTTCATCAGTAGTCAAATCCTTGATACAACTGCAGGAGACCAGTGACTTTATATCTACTTCCATTCTGTGATGTATCTTTAAACACAGCCTAAATTTAAGTAGGTGGCATTGTCCCATGGATGACTCATTAAAGAAGAAGCTGGAGATATATTCCAGATAGTCTGTATTCTAGTATGTACCTTATTCATGTCTTATTAAAATATTAATTATTAATTAAAACAAAAACAAAAACTATTTCTTCCTTTTCCTTTTGCTTTTAAAATACATATTGCCAATAATTCTTAATTTTCTAGTTCCTAATTCCCTGGGTTTCTTCATTCTTGTTTTTTTGTGTGTGTGTTAAATAGCCCCCATGTGTTGATTTATTTTCCCTGTCTTGGTAGTTTTTGGTTGAATTGGTAGTATCTCATGGGGAGATCT
Source organism: Anser anser (assembly GCF_964211835.1). Lineage (NCBI taxonomy): Eukaryota > Metazoa > Chordata > Aves > Anseriformes > Anatidae > Anser > Anser anser. Next base: position 6,128,534 of record NC_139722.1, read on the forward strand.
GATATTTCCCTATCCTCATTGTGATAAGAAATGCCCATGAAACTATTGAAAACAAGATTTTTTCTCTCTGTCTTTTTTTTTTTCTTTTTTTCATATTTGGACTTTTGTAACAGAAAATCCCTTAAAATATGTAGGATATAGCCTTAGAATAGATTTTCTGTATGATACTAAAACTCTTCATGTGTTCTTGTCTGCTAAAAGCCAAGAGTTACAATTTTTAATGAACTTTTATCTCCTCCCTGCTACACATATGAAAGAGTTTCTGTTACAGAATTGGTTTGAGCATCATCCCTGGCAAAAGCAACATACATGCAAGACTGCACATTCATGAAATATATATGCATTCCCTTTGGAAATATAGGTCAAGAAACAACACAGAAGTGAGATGAGAGGTGGGAATACTTTCTAGACTGTAAAAGGAATGAGAAAGGCAATACACAACAAAATAGACCTGGTGAATGAGAAATCCCAGGTGATAAAGGTATAGAACCCTGTAGGCAGAATCTCCCCACGCTCAATGTGATGTTCATGGACCAAGCTTAACACCCACTGAGACCCTTGGAGCTTCCTCTCATTATCATTCATGGTGCTGGATCTCAGGTCCACCATTCTTTTGCCCTGGCCCTGCAGCTCTTGCTCCATGCTGCTTTCTTTGACCCTTTCCTGAGTCAATTCAGCTCATTAAAGCGACAAAATATTTACCCAACAAAGAAGTGTGCAAATGCACTATTTACTGCCATCTTACTGGGCTGATTCAACTCACACAGGGGTCAGACGCAGTAGAGTCAGCACAGTGGAGGGACAGGACAGGAGGGTCCTTGTGTTCAGCCCTAATATGAATTCCCACCTCACCACCTTCCAGAAATCTGCCTCTGGTTGTTCATGATGGATATATATTTAAACGTTTTGCTTAATTTTGACCATACACACTGAGGCTGTACTAGCACCCTTCACTGGCTGTCCATACCCACTCCCTAAGCTTCCAAAAGTGATTAGCTTCTACTGGGAATGGTCTCCAGCCTCTGCTAGCTCCCAGCTCACAACTGGGCTCTGCTGAGAAAAAGCATGCCAGGAAAAAAATAGGCAGTTTAGCAGCAGATAAAACAAAAAGGGTGCACCTGAAAATGCCCCTTGGCACTGTTTAATCCATCAGCATAGGTGAAGACAGAGAGACTCTGGTAAAAAACAAACACATAAACAAAAACTAAAACAACAACAACAACAAACACAGCAGCAGTAATATGAAGACACAGTTTAACCAAAATAGTCAAAACCACTGTTATTCTCCCAAGATACTGCTTTCTCCATTCATATTTTGCCTTCGGAGTACCCCTAGCAAGATGCTTGAGTCAACAAGATATTCACTTATTTATTCTAAATTTATCCCGGGGTTGAGTAATCACTCTTTTACTGACTTCCTTCCTTTCTTGAGTGTTTTGTTCTCTCTGCTTCTCTGTCTCAGATGATGACCCAACCATATAAACAACATTTCCCAAATACTAGCAGAGTGTGGACCTCAACTTGGCCCTAAATTCAGAGTGGGGCTCATTTTTATGCACATTGACGGAGTGGGAAAATGAGAGAGGAGGGGAAAGGCTCAGGTTGAATTTTGTTCTTTTTTGCACTAGAACAAGTCTAAATTAATTCCACCTGTGCATATGAAAGGAGATTTTTTTTTTGTGCTGCCCAACAAGGATCTTGTAGATTGCAGGTTATTCCCTTCCTTGCTTGTAAAACCAAACTACCTTTTGGTGTGCAGGGCTCTTTCTTCACAGCCCTCATCCTGCTTAGTCGTGATGTGCAGCAATGTCAATGAGAGCTTTTCCCTTGGCTCCAGTAGGGGATGTTAATGGTTTTTGCCTGTTTGCTTCCTACTAATTACATGCTGCTGGCAGCTACCTCTACCATTCAAGGGACAAATGTGTCCTTTCAGATCTCCTAATTGCGGATGTATGGCACTGCAATGAAAGGAGCCCTTCTGGGGTTGGAGTGAAGTTTTGTCTCTTTCCAAGGGGTGGTTCAGTAAAATCACAGAATGGCTTGGGTTGGAAGGGACCTTAAAAATCATGTAGGTAACCGCAAACAATCTTGGGTGTTGGTTATAGCAGCTGCTGATTGCCCAGACCCCAGTCCAGCAAAGTGTGCAAGCCCAGTGTTTCACACCTGCAGTCCCACTCACCTCCACGTGAGGTTGTTCTCACCTGGCTTCAGCCACCCTACAGCTAAATGAGTAAGGAGTTGGTCCTCTGGAAGAGAAGGTGGCTCCTCCCATCCAAGCGAAATGTCTATGGCCAACAAGCTTTGGGGAGGTGCTCATCTCATGTCACTGATGGCAGGGACACCTTGCTCTGGGGTGGCCAGTGTTAGGTGAGGAGAAGCCTACCTGAAAGGTTTGGTGTGAGCACCTGGCTCTGCAAGGTCACACCTAGGTGCACTGGGCTCTGCAGAGGCAACATTTAGCCCTTAGCCATGCAACAGTACAAGAAGATAAATAAAAATCTCAGCTCCCTCCTCCTCCACACCTATATCAACTAATTGATCTTCATGGTTCAGACTAGGATAAATAAGCAGAGCTGGGATTTTCAGCAGCCAGCTTTCTAAGAGGGTTTAAAGTCCTTCTGAGTGGAGGTTTGTGCAGAGTGGGTTACCTGGTGGGGGTGACCCAGTGCTAATGGCTGGATTTATTGGAAATTCTGGCCCAGTCTGTAGACAACAAATGGGAAGAAATTCAGCTCCCAGCTCTTTAGAAAACCTGACCCCTTGCATTTCAAATGGTTCCTAAAAAAAAAAAAAAAAAGTAAATAAAGAGAAAGAAATATAGGGGGAAAAAAAAAAAGGTAAATAAAGAGACAGAAATATAGATCATTGCAAACAGACCACCAGCAGGCCTGATTCTCAGTGCTCGTTTCCATAGGTACTGCTGGCACGGTGCGAATTAGCAGCTCTGTGGGACCCAACTCTTGGCATTCACATGTGGGACAACCACTTAATCCCCCCCAGACAAGGCATGCATCCTGCTGAAGTGTGTAACCCACACACTTGGGTGTTTTTTACCACAGCCTGTAATCACCACCAGTTTGTACATCTCCGGGCTGTCCTGAGAAGCCACACATCTCCTCACAACGCTCCTGCCGCTGGGATGGCCAGGACCAAGAAGGGGATGGCCACACAGGGACCGCCACCAAGCCACAGCTTGGCTGGAAAAGGGGCTGCAGAAAACTGGTTTCACCTCAGGTGGGGTCGGACACCCAAGGTCAGATGTCCCCTCTGAACCAGGACCTTGGTCACTCTGCCTAGAGAGCATGTGGGCACGTACCACATTTGAGTGACCGGGCAGCTGCTTAAAATAAGGAGAAAACACTTTGAAAATGTCATCTCCTCCACTGCCTTCGGTGCCCACAGTTATGTTTGTACAAATATATCAGGGGTATCAAGAATTTCATAATGATACTCCCTCACCCATGGTTCCAGTTAAAACCGCTGTAATAAACAAAACATACAGAGCACATCGCTGGCACCAGAGGCTATAATTTTCTCTGAGCAGAAATACTACCAAAAAAAAAAGCAAAGAAAAAAAAAAGGCAGGATTTCATCCAGTTTAGGAAGAAATCTATGCAGATCTTTCCTCTCATTAAACTTCTCAACTATTATTAAAGTAAAGTGAGTAGCCAAAAATTCTTTGATGATGACATTGAATCATTTGATGATAGAGTGTTTTGGGAAAGTCTACAGATGCAGATCACTGCTAAAAACCTTGAGTCCCAGGAAGAATTATCTTTCAAATGTCATGATACTTTCCCTTTTGTGGGGGAACATTTTCAACTCTCTTTGCCAAGTGAATTCTACATTTTCTCTTAAATACTTTGTTTTGCAGCTATGAGGAAAACAAATTATATATATGATGCTTTTTCTTCTGAGGCTGCTGAAGGTCTTGAGTGATGGCAAAGAGAAAGTGAGCATGAAGGTGAGAAATGTTTCTGCTGTAATATGTGAAACATGCAGTCCTTGGGAATATCAGGAATAAAGGTGTTTATTTTCTTATTTTCTTGCTTAAGACAATTCAGAAATCCATGAGGAAAATGTGAGTTACATAGCGAACAATTCATCACTGCATAACTCCTCCTTATTCAAAATTCTATTATCTACATATCATTATTTTTCAGGTTATTATTACTATCCAGGTATTACTATTCAGGTATTACTATTCAGGTTATTATTTAGGTTTCATTATTTAGGTTTCACTATTTTTTTGTGCCCAGTGGTGGACACTTTAAAGAAGACCTGATTTGTAAAGGTGTTGTTCAGAGGATGGAGATATATGAAGGTGCTTCTCTTGCTGTATCACCCCCATCTGGTGGCATTGACCTTCTCCCTGATTTTGGCTTTTCATTAAACCAAAAGAGCATGTCTTCAAGTACATGCACCAAGTACAAAACAGACCACGCAATCCCATTGACTTCAAGCTTGTATTTACATGTAAGTATGTGACCATGTGTTTTTTCAAGTGTGAGTCAAAGAAAAAAAAGATACCATCCAAGTTGTGCCTGGCCAGCTTTGAGCACCCACGAAAATAGGCTGGGGGCTGTCTGTGTTGTCCTCTGAAATTGAAGCAGGAATAATTTCTTCCTTCTCTTCATCCATATTTCATCTGTGCCCAGAGGCACGAACAGTAAATTGTGAGTCCCCATTGTTACATGCCATGGCACACACAGATGAAGATGTTCATCCAGCCCATGTGTCAGAGGACAGCAAATGACTAAGACAGGTGGGGGGACACAAGGCAACAAGGACTGCTGGCCAAAGTAGACCATTTCTGTGCTCTGGAAGGAATGATCCCTTTTGAGCTGTCATCTTACTCAAGAATGTGATTTCATTTCCAAGTAGTGACTTTAAATGAGATAGTTAACGACAGCATGCTGGTTAGAAAATCAAGATTCATTATTTTGGTGGGTATATGAGAGCGTTTCCAAACCAGCAATTTTATATGGAAAATTTTGACAAGATTTCATTTTGTAATGAGAATTTCCTTTTGGTTGAAAAATTTCTTTCATCTGAGATAGATGTGGTTGAGAAGAGCCCCTAACTGATGAGTCACATGCAGAAGATCTATGAGCTGTGCCTCCAAATTTACCAAAAGTGATGATTAAAATTAGCTGTGCCCCTGGAGCCCCAAGGCACTAGGGCGGCAAGGGGTTTCCAGCCAGGTCCATGCAGGTGCTGAGCTCTTGGGATCCCTGCTCTCGGGATGCTTCTGGGAGAGAGCAGGACCTCACCACCCTCACCAAGGTGTAGATAAAGGCAGGAGAGGAGTAGCTCCATGATGTTTGTGCCTTTGGCTGCTGTCACAGTGTTGGCTGTGAGGAGATAAGGGGTTGCTGGCTAATATTATTTATGAACTGCATTTTTTAGCCCTTATGGTGAACATGGTAGACCTCAGATGGGAGGCCAAAAGCTAACATGGGTCATGGGACAGAAAGATGTGGCAAATGTAGCAGGAGAGATGAAATAGCAGTGAGATTGTCGTGATTATTCCATCTCTGTTGTCCTACATGGTCCCAGCAATGAGTGAAAATAGGGACACCTCTCTGAGGGGAACTTTTCAGAGAAGGGTCTCATAGACTTTTCTCATATAGACCCAGCAGATGGTAAAAAGACCCTGAGAAAACAGCATGCTTCAGGGCTCTTACTTTCTCTTCCCAGCCCACTGCCTCTAGGTTTCTCTTGCAACTCACCAGTTGCAAGATAATTCTTCTCCCTGTCCTTTCAATGGAGCCCCTGCAATCCCCTCTATTTATGGCAGGAATAGGAAAGCTCGGATGATTCTATTCCTCATACATTAGTGACCAGAACACGAGGGCTGAACCTGTCAATGTGAGCAAAGAGTGAACATCATCTGGACAATCCTTCTTCAGTGAATGGAGTCTCCAATAAGACTTCTTTTTCCCAGCTGGATCACAAATTCCTGGGAGCTGTACAGTCATTTCAAGCACATATTATATTACTGACATACAGCTTTATGTTTTTTTCATTATTATATTGCTATATTATTATAACAGTATATCAGGCTGTGTGGAAACCCTCTTTCAAAGGTGGCGGTGCCAAACAATCCTGGTGCTCCCCACCCATTCACCATCCATCACTATCCCTTATGCTTCCCCGTAGTTGTTCTGGTGGAAGGGAATAACCAAGTGCTCTGCCAGCAGCTGCTGGCAGAGTCTGTCAGGCTTGTGCACAACCATCCTCATTTCTCACCCAAACTACTCCAGACAGCTACCAGCATCAGCGTAAGGAGATCTCAGGCGACCCTTCATCTGTGGGCATAGCTGCAGAGGTTGTAGCAAACCCCTGCGACAAGGACACCTTCCATGGGCTCAGCTGCTTGCTTAGCAAACCTCCGTCCATGGCGTTGGTTGCAGCACCCAGGTGCCACCGAAATAAAAGGGGCCTGATTTACTGGGCAGGGAGGGGAGGACGTGAGAGGGGTGATCTCAGCCCTCTGCTCTGCCTGGGGTGGTTGGTGCCACCATGGTCCTTCCCCCGCCAGTTTAAATCAGGTTGTGCCTCTCCCTGAAGAATGAGCAGTAAAAGCAGATTAAAATGTGACTTGCTGAATAGCAAAGCAAGAGAACAAAACTCCCCAGACAGCTGCTTTTCCCAAACGTGCCCTTTCCAACAGGCAGCTGGAATGGATAAAGCTGTCATTATCCCTTCACATCCAGAGAGCATCGCGGGGAGAGATGCACAGAAAGCAGCCTCTGTCCTACCTGGTGGGCACAAGAGCCTCACACAAAGTACATCCTGGGGCAGAAGTAGTGCAGGGACATTGAGAATATGGTTTCCTTGGGTTTTACATCAGCAAATATCACATCATCTAAATCCCTTGGTGCTTCTGCATCTTCCCAGCCCCGGTGCTGCCAGCCATGCCTGTAGAACCCTGATGAAGCAGAGACCCATGCTGCTCCCCCATGTCCGGCGCAGATGCTCAACAGCCCATAGTTTGGCTGCCAAAGGAGCCCCAGAATCAGGCTGGTGTCTGTAGGAAACAATGGCATTGTTGCCACTGGAATAAACATCCTGGTGGCCCATTTGTGTTTATCTGGTATTTCCATTCTCTGCTGATTAACCCAGCCAAGCGAGATCTTCATGTGGTAATTACAGCACAGCTCATTTGTGTGTGTTTTACAATGGTGTTGATATAATCCCACTAGAGCACCCCAAGCATGTGCAAGGAGTTCCCACCAGAAATCTAAATAACGCCCCAGTGCTGCTGACAGCTTAATAACATGACAAAGTTCAGTCTCGCTGGATGTCAGGGACAGGAATGCGGCTCAGGCTGCTCTGACCTGGAGCTTTCAAAATACCATACAGTTGGGGCTGAGCGTTTGACAAATAACCTTTTCTTTGCCTGCTCGAATCCATCAGACGTTACCAGGTGCCACGGAGAGGCCACATGCCACTGTTAAAATGTTAAATTGAGTGGCACGGCCATCAAAAGCTCTGGGGAAGGACATTTATCTTTATTATTATTGTTATTAATAATGCAGATATTGCTGCGCGTCGCATTCCAAGGTATTTTTGCAGCATTAAATCATCCAAACGCCCATCGACGGCCCTGATAAATCACACAATAAACCAAAATTCAATACAGCTGTCAGCCCAGACCCTGAGCAAAATCTCAGGGAGCTTAATTATAAAGTTCAGGCAGGGACTGAGCCTGTTTGCAGCAGGACGAGCAGCAGCACGGCAGGGCTGTCGCAGGCACTCAGAAAAGGCTGCATCAGCCCTCTCCTCCTGCTCATCAGTGTCCCAGCACTGCTAACAGCAGTGGGATGAGGATGGCTGCAAATAACAGCATTTCTCAGTGTTTTCCTCTTTCTACTTTTTATTTTTTTCCCCGCTGTTTCTTTACTTTTACCTCAAGCTGTTTCTCTCTGTATTATTTTTCCTTTTCATTTTGCTCCTCTCTTTTCCTGCCATTCTATCCCTTTCCCCCATCACTTGCCTTCGATGTCACCATCCCTTCTTTGCTTTTTCCCTCTTCTTCCCCCTCCTTATCCCACTCCCCCCCCCCCCCCCAATCAAAGAAAGGAAACCGTAACCCAAAAGAAGAACAAGAATTGAACCTGTGCCAATGCAATGGGCCAAGAGGCTACATATGGAACCAGCAAATCACAGCGCCATGAAGGATGTTAGTGATTTAAAGTTATGTATATTGAAGTCTGGATCTTAAAATGAATCCATAATGGTAGAGGTAACTAATGGAGAGACTTAACTGACAGCAAGCAGAGGTTTTTCTTTAACATCGTTATGTTTCCACAAACTCCTCTTTTCCGGTCCCCACCCTTCCCTGCTCCCCTTTCTGATTAGTTCAACATCCAGGCTGACAATGAAAAGCTAAAGCTGCTGCTTTATGTATAAAGATTTAAGCCCATACACCATAAATATGAGTGCTGCTCCGGCTGGATGCAGAGCAGGGCATCCCATGGGCAGCGACAGCCACGGGGCTCTCCCTGGAAATCATGCCCCATGGCAATAGGTATTGGGTTTTCCTGCCCAGGGGTGTATGGCAGCACAAATCTCTGCAGAGTGGTGAATCACCTCCCCAGGACGAGTGGCAAAAGCCAGCTGGTCCCCTGGGGCATCTCACATATCAACTGCATCAATTTTCTGTGATCATTGCAGATACCCCAAATTAAAATGCTGCTTGGAGGGAAGGATGGCACCACATCTGTGTGCACACATGTACAGATGTATGCATTTGTGTATGCATAAAGAAAAACTACATTAAAATATTACTAAGTGTGTAAAGTCAAACACACCGAGCTTAGTGTATATAACTATATGTATAGCTAGTGCATATAAATAAATGTATAGGTACTTCTGTCTGGACTGTGAAAGTCCTCCTGGCTTAGGCCAGTTGGCACCCTCCCAACCTCATCCATCCCCAGCATGGTCTAGATTCCACTTGTCCAGGGACTGTTTCTGACAAGCAGTTCACAGGCAGCCATCCAGTTTAGGAGGGTAAAACCAGTATGGGTTTTGTGCCATTCTGAGTCATTTTGTGCCAGCTCATCCCAGAGATCAGGAGCATTCCCAGCACACTGTATTTCCTGGTGTAGCAGTACCCTGAAACTGCTGGGTTGTGCAATGTGCTATGAGAAGTGATGACTTACATACGTGAAACTGAGCATCCAAAGCAAAGAGAAAACTCTTATCTGAGGTTCTCAGTCTTGGTTCCCAGGCTGTGACATCTCATCCTTCTCCCTTAGGGATACATGAAGAGATCTAATGAATGTTGGCGAATCATAGAAGCGTTAAAGTTGGAAAAGACCTCTAAGACCAAATCCATAGAATGGGTTGGAAGGACCCAAAGCCCATCCAGTTCCAACCTCTGCCATGGCAGGGACACCTCCCACCATCCCAGGCTGCCCCCAGTCCCATCCAGCCTGGCCTTGGGCACTGCCAGGGATGGGGCACCCACAGCTCCTCAGGGCAGCCTGTGCCAGAGCCTCACCGCCCTCACAGTAAAGAACTTCCTCCTTATATCTAATCTAAACCTACCCTTTTTTAGTTTAAAACTGTTTCTCCCTGTCCTGTGTAAGAGAAGCACTTACCAAGAGCACTGCTGCAGAAAACACACAACACCATGACTATTTTGAGTACCTTCCTAATAGGCTGAGTAATAAGAGATAAAGAAGGTCCAGCACCACACGTTGCTGAGAAAACAAATAACATTACCATTTTATAGTGGTCCTCCAATGGGCAGAACCTGTGTGGGATGCAGTACACGAGCAGATGAAAGCTGGTATCACAACCCCTATGTGCGAGGGGGCAAATGAGGATTGCACAGGAGACCCGAGCTCTGGCAGGTTTTTAACTAGCAAGTGCTTCCCCTGGCACTGTTAATGCTCTTTAATGTTCTTTTAACAAAGGGTTGAGGGAAGGGGTTGGCCTGTGATAAATTCTTTCTTGCACTTCTCATTGAACATACTTCCCCAAACCTGTGGTTTTCCTACACAAGGGAAGTAGAAGAAATCCCCCCCCATTATCTCTGCCCTACAACTTGGGAGCAGAAGGGTTACTGAAGCACTAAAGAAAACACCTCTTTTTTTTTTTGGCAATATGGTCTTTCCACACTGCTGCACCTTCTTCCCTATGGCATGAAATTCCCCTTTGCCTTCCACAATGCTTATTTAAAAAGACGCTTCAACAGATGAAAGACCCTGGGGTGCGCACACAACACACGGGGCTGTGTCTCCCTCCAGCTGCAGAGCTGCAGAGTGGGTCGTGGACCAGCCACCAGCTCCTCGTATCGTCCCCATCAGCCCTGGGACGTGGGTGCTGGAGCAGCCAGCTGCAGTCCTGAGCACCATTCTGCGGGTTTTTCCTTCTCCCCCACGCTTCACAAGGGAAAGCCGAGATGCTGTTAGCAGTGGCTGAATATTGGCTAGATTACGGGGCATGTGGGTATAGCCTATATTTATTTTTTTAAGTATATATTTGTTTGATGTTTTTGCAAGCATCTGCTTAAGATTTCTGTGCTTATCTAACGGGAGGAAAGAGCCCATTCTTCCCAATTCAGTGCAAGAAAATGTCATAACACTGCTGGGCCCCTTTGTTTCATCCTGCGCCAGAGGGACTCCATCGTTCCTTTTTCTACTTCTTGGAGAGCCAAAAGCAGTGGCTGGCAATTAAAGGCATCTGCTGGGCTCACGAAAGAAAGGCATGCACAAGATATGAAGGATGGATGACACCTGAAATGTCTAAACTCTTGCCTGGCGCAGACTGGACTGATTGCAGCGTGTCTGGCAGGATGTGTAGAGTGTTACCGCAGGTATCGAGATAAAATAAAGAAAAACCAAACTAAACCCTCACTGACAAACTTCCCCCCAGCCCATCCCTGAAGGAAGAGGTGCCAGCAGCTCGGTGGAGCCTGCTGAGGACTCTATTTTTCATGTGGCAAGCATGGAGAGACAGCAGAACAAATCCCTGCCAGACAGAGCGATTAGCTGGGCAGAAGGAAGCCGTCAGAGCCCAAATGACCAAAAATATGGACGGTGGCATAAAAAGTCTGCTGTGGAAAGGGAGAAGCTTTGGTTTGTGCAGAGCAGATACACAAAGAATGATAAAATTAGATGGGAAAAATAATGAGTGATTCAGGTTGTTACTCACCCTGTTTTTCACCATTCAGGTCTACAATCACAATCACACACAGAAACGCCCTTTTTTTAACACAAGGCTTAATGGATCTGTTGCATTCACTACTGTAACATGTCACCTAGAGCAGTGTCAGGTTTGTTCATGTAATGAGAGCTGTAGCTACCTATTTTTAATGAAATAAACACTGAAAACACACTAGTATGGAGGACGTTTTGTGTGAGATCAGTGTGATGAACCCTAGGAGCTGGGGCTCCTGGCACTATCCTTTGGAGCGTGCAGTCCTGGCCATCCTTGGGCTTACTCCAACAGCAATGAGCCAAGGAGGAACATGAGGCCAACACTTAGCAGCTTGGGTTCCAAGACTTTGAAACAAATTCTCATTTTTATATGACAGATCACTTCAAGAGAGATGTGGCACTAGAGGGATGTGGCCAACTGGGTACAGTCTTTGATGATGAGAAGAAAAGTTGAAATATAAACCAGGAGGAATCCTACTCATTCCTTTCTAGTTGCAGCTGTGGGGTGAGGAACTCTTGTTGTTTCAGATGGATGGTGATTGCTTGTCATTTACTAGGAGAGGCTCAGAGCCTCTATCTAATGCCTCTCTGGAAGTGGTTTGCTTTGTGGAAGCTAAATTCAAAATGTTGTGCTGCAATAAAATTTGCAATACTACACATTTGTGTATCATAACATCAGAAGCCAATCTGGAGCCAAGCCAGCCAGCCCTACCTCAGCTGTGTCCAGCCTCACAGCAGAAGCAATATAAGTAATATCAGAAGCAATGTACAAAACAAGGCAAGTGGAAACATACTTCTCCCTGGACCTCCTCCCAGCCCAGGTACTTGGGGACTTCTTAACCTGGACATTTCATCCAAACTTTCATGTTTAACAACTTTAATGGATCTGTTCTTCATAAAGTTGTCATATTCATGTTTGAACCCCATATTCATTTTGATCTGCATAGCACCAGCTGGAACAGAGCTCCAAAGTTTAATTATACTGTGCAAAAATGTACTTTGCTATGTTTGCTTTAAACTTGCTTCCTGGTTGTTTCTTCAGGACCTCCTAACCTGTGATACGAGGAAAACTGAATAATAATAGCCCATTTCACATGATCCATTGTTCTGTAGACCTGTGCTATAACCCTGCCAGCTCTCATATCCTCTGTGCTGTGCTTGGGGAGTGCTCTGGTCCAGACCAACATAGTACCACCAGGGATATGATCTATATGGCATCAGTGTCTGGGGCACAAAGCTTATACCTGGTCCTATTTCTTCTTCTAGAACAGATGCACGGCACAAAGCTTACACCTGGCCCTGTTTCTTCTTGTAGAATAGATGTAGCTTACTTGTCCTTGCTTTCTTTCCCTTTATTTCTATCCAAGCTGATTTAGGATCCCCTGATGAGTATAGCTACATTCAAGCTGTGGGTACACTTTTCTTGCAGCCACTTCTAGAATCAAGGGAATGTTGCCTGTTTAAAAAAATAATAATCATATAAAATTAAAGTCATCAAATTAAACAAAAGTTCAGGAATAACCCAATGAGAAAATAGACCACTTTTATTCAAATTCTCAAGTGCCGATCACTCTTGGAATATAGGATTACAAACAGCTCCGATTCAGGAAGGTGGATTTCTTCATTTAACAAATACTCATTTGAAGGTTACACGAGAAATATTTGCTAATTTATCCAAAGGCTTAAAATGAAACAACGAGCAGATACTTTTTAATTTAATTTTAAAAATTAAATTCAACTGTTTCTTCAATAATAAAATATGCTACCTATTATATAAAAAGGACATTGAATTCATTCACAGTTGACAAAATACAGCCACACAATCTTAATGTTAAAGGCAAACTGCAATGACATTTTAATTACATCATTCCTAATATATATTATGAGTGTTAGAGCAGCACACAAAGGCTCTAATCAGAGTCCTGTTGTGCTAGGAGCTGTACATACAAAGAGGAAATACATAGTTCCTATCCCAAAAGGTTACAGTCTGATCTAAAATTATCCATTAACATAGGATGTGCCTCGATGGAAAATCACAAGTATGCAAAGGGATTTATCCTGTCTTTCTTACCTGATGTAGACCACTAGATGCACAGTTACTTTCCACAGTCTTTAAGAGTTCCTGATTTTGCTTTCCTCCCAGCAGATCAGCAGATCCAACAACAGTTAGGTGTTTTGGAGATTGTTAACATTTTGGTGGAGGAAAACCAGCCCTGAACTGGGGGCTGGGCTGATACTTAAAAATCTTAGTATTGTTGAGTTACTTTTTGTCTGTACCATGCCCTGAAGATGTTGCATCCCAGATTTTGTTTCTTAATGTCATTGAAAGTTTTAAGCAACTGCGAGTCCGTTTAGGGCCATTCAGGTCACTGTACAGGTTGATTTCACACACAAGATGGAAAACTTGTCCATACACCTCTTAGGACTTCCAGACTGTTCCTACTCTCTCAGTGGAATGACAGTAGCATGTACAGTGGGCTCCCCTTCCTCCCTTTCTATCTCAGCCCCCCTCTAACTAACCAGGATTGTGCCACAAATGAGTCAGGATTTGAAAATGAGTGGTTTTTGAGGGGGAAAAAAAAGCATTTCTGCTCACCCTCAAATCTCACTACACAACTTGGTTTTGATCTTCAGGCTTTAAAATTGGAAACAGTCAGACTAGGAAGATAAATCTGTCAATCGCTAGGTCATAAATTGCTAAGCAATATGGAGCAGGACTCTTCAAAAACAATTTTTTAAGGAGAAAAAAAAAGGAGAAGATAGGATCATCGCTATGAGGATTTGCACAGATGAGGACCTGTTCCCCAGAAACCAAAGCAAGAAGGGAATGAAGGGAATTGCTTCAAAACCTCCAAAAACACAGCCATGTACACAAGCAGTCAGTTTTGCACTAGGAAAGAGGGTTGGGCTGGGGGGTTAGGGTTTTTTTCCACGTTTTCCTATTGCTAATAAAGCCCAGTAATTCGCAGCACAAAACAATGCCATATACTCCGGGTTTATTTGCAACCAAAGGCTTGGACACAAACTGGCACTGGAAATGAGAAGGGAGGCAGGGTGGGAGCTCAGGATACCTGAGGGAACATTTCTGAGCAGTTTAGCAGGAGATTATTGCCTCGGCACAGGAGTCTCCAAGTGCTGAAGCAGGACAGGGTGCACGTCACCGTACCAAAATTGCCCACCTTGGGTGCGTGGGGTGAGAGGCAGAGGGCCCACAGCTGTGTTTCAGTGCTCCTGCCCAAGCAATACAATTTGGACAGAATGAAGCACGCTCCTGTTGTGCCTCCCCATGCTTAGAAAATAGATCTGGAGTGTTATAAAGGGGAAACAGCTGATGATAAAGATGCTCCTTGGACTCACTCCTGAGCCCTTGTACGCTGCAGTTCCTGATGTTGGGTTGATTTGGTGGCTGTGCTGCAGGTAAATGTGGCTGGTGTGGGTTAGCCAGCATATCTGGGTCTGTGTGGTTGTGCTCCTGCTCCTGCACACCTCCGTGGTGTGGCTCTTGTTTATTCCAGTGGGAACAGAACCAAATGCCCAGCTAACAACTGTGCCATTTCGGGAGTAGTTTTCCTCTTTATGCCACCTTCCACCCCAATGTACTTTTAGAGCACTGTTGGATTAAATAATGCAGATAAATAATAAAGTGTCTATACATATAAATAGATATAGCTTACATGGAAGTAAACTGTTGTGCAGTCAATAATCAAAAAAATAAAAATAAAAATACCCAAAATCTGAGATTTGAACTGAATTTTAAATCCCTCTTGCAGTATCTGGATTATGCTGTTCATTTACTCCTAAACATACTCCTTAAAACAAGCTGTAATCTTCCTTGCTTAAATGATTTGGTCAGAATCACACTTCTTTATGTTTTATACCACAGCTTATTCCCAAAGCTGGGGATAACCACTCATTTCCTGAAAACTCTTAAAAATATCCTTAATGAAAAAAGCTGAGAAATCTGCTGTTTTCAATACTATTTACTTATTGCTTACCTCCAAACTAAAGTAGTTAATTTGATGGAGAAAAAGGAAAAAAAAGAAATGGAAAAGAAAAAGATTAATGTGGTGCCCATAGCTATTTCCCAAATTCTTCAGAGTTTATAGACCTAGGGAGACAGAGAAAGAGCAACTTCTCAGCAGTGCAGCAGAATAGGCTGAAATGACCCCGTGAAACTCAAGCGATTCTGGGAATTAAAGGATGTTCACTCCTGCTACGGTTCTACACTGCAAACTGGTTTTAGGGCTCCCAGTAGTACCCATTAGCAATAGCCAAGCTTTTCAGTTTTAATTTAATTTAATTTAATTTCTACCAACAAATTCCACCCTGTGGTGAGAATTGACAGTATCATGTTGAGAGCCATTAAAGCATATTTGGATTGTTTTTACTCTGTGCATATATATATATAAAAACACAAAATCCCCTACCCTTCTTAGTTTTCTTTAGACAAGCCACTTCATAATAAGAGTGAGGCAGGCACAGCGGAGGCATCGTTATGCTGTGGGATACCACCACAGGGAGTGCTGTTGGAGGTAGAGCAGAACATGCCTTGGCATCACACTGTCAGCGTGGCTCTGCTCCGAAGCGCCCCGGTGATAAACCAGAACGGAGCCTGGCAGCTCTGGCAGCATCCCCCCAGTTGAAGCTGGGACAGAGCTGGGTCCCTGATCCCGTATAAGCCATAAGACCCCGTATATCACTGCTGCTTCCTTGCCTCTTTGAGCGCTTTCTGTTCTCTGAGGACATCTTCACGCTTGAAACGGCTTCATGCTTATGTAGCCTTGGGCTCTGCTGGGAATTCCTATTGGGAATTCCCCCACTGGGAATTCTGCCACTGGATTTCAAAGGAAATGGAATAATAATGCTCTTCGTTAATATAGGCTTTTCTGTCATGTCTTTTAGGCCGCCATCCAGCCAAGCAGGCAGGCACATGTTTAACATTAAACACATGAGCAGTCCCTATTCACATGCTGCAAGCTAGAAACGCTCATTAGCGCTGGATCGCGGCCCCGGCTGAGCTGCTAACACACATCAGCCCAAGAGCTGGGCTCAGCAAAAGGTGGCACTGAAGCCTTTCATCGTGGTTGCACCATCGCTGGCTGAGCAGCTTCGACGCTGGCTTTTCCTACCCAAATGCCACCAATCCAAAGGGCGATGGCCCAGTAGGGGTGGGGGTCCGCCTGGCAGCGACCCGCTGAGCTGTGACAATGTCATCACGCAGAGCTGCTTAGCTGATGAGCCCAGCTCAAAGCACGCCACATGCAAGTTCATCCCTCTGGAGTATTTTCAGTGTTAGCAACTCTCCGATGAATGGTGAAAGGGGGATGATTTGGGGCAGCAGGGTAACGACAGGCTGCATGATCGCTGTGGGATGTGAAACGCTGCTGAGTCCTGTAGCGCTGCGTGGTGAGTGCCTGAGGAGCTACACAGGGGGCTCCAGACCTTCATGTCACACGTTTCAAGCTTTGAAAGCCAGCGTTGGACAAGGTTCCTGTGCTTTCCTAGGGCTGGAGTGTTGCTTGGGACATGGGACAAGGAAATAAAGCAGATCGATGCTTTCTTCTTGCCTTGCACATGACCCGGGAGGGGTCACTGCCCAGCACGGAGTTAGTGGAGTGTTATAGTTTAGCACCAAAACAAACCAGCAGAGCCCTCCTGGCCAAGGAAATGGAACATTTTGTGACCAAGAGGGAACATCCCTATGTATCCTGGGAAAATCCATAGGCAAAGCCACCTTAAACATAGTGACTTGTTCAGGTCCTAGCTGAAAATCGCAGTCCAGAATAAACAGTCCATCACTCTTGGTTAAAGTATCCCAGATGAAAAGACAGATTTTTTAAAAAATGCTTTGAATACTGTTTTTTTCCAAAAAATCATTACCTCCTTCAACTTCTCAACAAGTATAAGCCTCACAGCTTTCCTGCCTCCTCTGGAATCATTAGGTCATTGCAGTCATCAAAAATTAATGAAGAGATGAAAGATTGAGCAGAAAGGCAAAATCGTACTGGAAAATTATTTCTTAATATGAAAAGCTATTCAAGAATAATGAATACATCTAGCAGAATAATAAACAACTGCAAACTTCCCAATGCCTGAAAGAATATACGTGAAGGAGGACACAAGACTTTGCATTTATTTTCCTGTTTAAAACACCAATTTGTTCTAAAAAGTCAGTGTTTCCACGTGCCTCTATGACCTTAAATGAGTGAGATTTCCACTGCCTACATTTTAGCAATACCCTAAACTCAGCTAGTTAGCCAAAGCTGGCCGTTCCAGGAAGGGGGACTCTCTTTTCTTCTCACCTTTGCTGCTGGGGCAGTAGTGGGAGCAGGGCTGCGAGCCTTTGATGGACTTTGGACATCATCCTACAAGGTGGCTGGGTTACCCTAAAATGAGTTTCTCTGTGTGCCCACCCATGAGCACTCCCCTGGTTAGCAGCAAGGAAATGGCAGAATGGTTGTGGATAGCCTGGAGCTGACTTTCATCAGGGACAAGAGGGGAGGAAAGGTGGCTGGGGGTTAAATAAATAAATACATATTCAAAATTAATACTGTGCCCAATTCGGCTGGTCTTGCAGGAAAAAAAGATGTCTAGCTTCGTTGTGATACGGACTGCCATTCCTCCCTGGCAGTGGCTTTTCAGCTGATGCAGACACAGGACAAGAGCTTGTAACCCATAGCTCTATATTCCCTAGTACATTTCTACTGGAAAAAAAAAATGCTTGTCAGAAGCCCTCTTGTAAAGTCTTGAGACAGATACTCCCTTGGTCTTACCTGTACAGCAAGATGACCTCTTGGCAATTCAAAAAGTCTAACAAAAATGAGAATAACTTGTATATAGGATCCTCTAGCACTCCCATATCACTGGTAATAGAAGAAAAATCAATATTAGTTCCAATATGAATGGAGTGTTGGATTGACTGAACAGGGAGCTTTGAAATAAATATCTAAGAAATGTTTGGATGAAATGGACATCTTTACAGACATTTGGTCTGCATTTCTGAAATGTAGATGATTAAATCCACATTGTTGGCTTCTTCCCCCTCTGCACTATGTCTTTCTTTACATCTTGCAAAAAATTTATGAACAAAGTTATTGTAAATCTGCAATGTCTGTCTTGTCACTTAGATTCTTTTCAGAAATGCTGCCTTGCCAATGTAGACATACAATCCTGTATGATTAATATTTATTACTTATAATTCTAAATACAATGGAAGGTCACCAAAAATACCCTGCGTAAAGGAGTCTGGAGCCCTTTAAAACCTCACTGGTGATGGATCCTCAGTCTTGAGAACTGGGCTCAAAATCTTAGCAAAACACTTTCCTATGTAGGATTTCCAGTATTTCCTGCTTCTGACTATGGCTGAAGCCAAAAAGCACAAAGGTGAGCAGAAGTTACAGATCTAAAAGCATGAGCCTGGATTTCAAACCCAAACAAAGGTCAGGGAATGCCTGAACCTGTCCATAATCTTGCATCAGCCTATAATAGAGTTATGAATAAAATGTAAAGTTAGGATGCAGAGTGAGACTTGAATTACCACAGAATGGGCACTGTAGCTGATGGGAAACCAGTTTAATTTTTACCTTCTCGTTTCTATCAATACATTTGTCCAGATGTTTTGTGTGTGTGGTGTTGCTAGAAAAGTGAAAATATTTTGGTTTTATATTACTGATTGAAAGGAAGGTAGTTTGGGGATTTTTGGTTTTATAATTAAATCCTAAAAAGATTTTAAGACATTTTAAGGCAAACCATCTTACAAAAAGCTCATTGTGCCAACAGCTCATTTTCTCTTTGGTATAAGCCGAACCATTTTTAAATATCATTCTAAAAAAACAGATGTAATTTGAGGTTGCTGAGATCAACTGATTGTGATTTGGCCCTCTTCTAGCAAAACTGAAGTAAGACAGATTCGAGCATTTCAGAACAGGATTCAGCAAACTGGTGAAGATCTGGAGATGGAAGAAATCAGGACAGCCACTGAACTGGTTCATTTACCCTGCCTGCATCTGCTACGTGTTTGTACAATCTTCTTTAGGGTGCTAAATGCAGTAAACACAGAGCAAGAAGCTGTGTCTGCCTCTGCATCCTCATTCAAAGATCACTGCCGTTGTGATTAAGCAAAGCCACTAACTGAAGCGCAAACCTGGAGAATGACAACTGAGGAAAAATGTAGGTTTTGTTCGGCATGCTCCTCGCCAAATCATACTGACAGTGAAAAAATCCCGGTGACCATCAATCAGACAGCAGACTTTTCACTTGAAACAAACTTGCACGGCACTGCTAATAGCACTCTGCTAAACTGACAGAGCCATCTTGCCCAGCATGCTGAGTGAAAACAAAAATCAAAAGACAGACAGAAAAGAACGAGTGGATTAAAATAAATAAATAAATAATTGCCTTACTTAAAAAAAAAAAAATCACAAATAATTCCAAACTCATGAAGAAATGTTTTTAACGAGCCACATGTGCTTGTGCAGACACTTCTAATCTCATTAGATTTTTCTGGCTGCTATTAGTGTTCTCTGAGCCAGCTGATTTCTCAGCAATATTTTAAAGAGTGCAAGCCTTTGCCCTCCAGTCTAGCCGCTGTTACAATGACCCATTCTAGGGGAAGACTTGGGAGTTCATGGATTTTCTCCGGAGGTTTTGGAAAGTTCAGAACAAATTGATCACTGCATGCAAAACAATAGTCAGCCACAAAATATCTTCAGAGTCAACGAGCAGCGCCCTGCTCCCAGCTAGGTTAGAGTGAAAACTGGAATCGTCTCACCAAAGCAATGGGATGGCTTCAGATCATCACCGCTGTCACACAGCAGAGGCTGGCTTTACATGCTCTCTCCAGTCCTCTGGCTCTCTGGCTGCAAACAGGTTCCTTGTAAGGTTTCCCCATGGTCTCAGCTCACCAGTCTGGGGGTCCCCTCAAACCAGCACAGCTCTCTACAGCTCTGATCAAAAGGAGAGCCACACCAGGTGAGAGCTCAGCTTTATTTCGTCTTTGAAAGCAATCGTAAATGTTCCCAAACTGAAAACTGAGAGCCATGTACACTATGATACATATTAGGGCATGAGGGTTTTATGCAAAAGAGCTGTCACTCTGGATTTGCTACAGTAATGTGCAAATAATCACCTCTCCAAAGCAGATTGTTTCAGGCAGATGCTCCAGATAGGACAAAATAATCAGTTTACAGAAACCAATCCAGAATCATTTAACCTCAGTGGCTGAACCTTGGAGGAGCGGGACTAAGGCATCATGCGTGGCTTTCTGCTAGTATGCTTGCCAACCTTCTGGTTGGAAATGTGCCTCCTCTCTGCTTCAGCCTGCCCTCTTTGAGGCTATCAATGTGTACAGCTCCCTGGTAAGATGATGAGTGCTTGAAGGTGACCCATCTGGAGCCCAAAGCGAGAAAAGTGCTTCCCCTGTCTGGAATTCGAATGCAGCAACAGCTTGCTCCTGCCTATGCACGTTTCCCAAGATAGCAGTATAAAGGAACTGGCAGCTGTACAGTCAAGACGATGATATCCTACGTGGTTTGGTTAGCTGTGCCAATTCTGGCTATGGGCTTGACTCAATATGCTGCCCCCGTTAGTGCTGTCTCTACCAACTAGCAGATCCACTGGGCATTTTGGCATTAGCACCACTCTTCCAAGGGCTGCCTGCTCAATTGCTCATTCACTCTCTTTTACTTTAAAATTTTGGATCCAGCAGCATCATGCAAATTTTATGCAAAGTAGCATCTGCAAGTCTGACATATTCACTCAGGCTTCCCCCTCTTGCGCCAAGTTAAAAATAAATACCCTATAAACTCTTGGGCCTGCTAAGACAAAAAATGCATTCAGAGAGTTTTTTTTAAATATAACTGCTAAGAGCATTACTCTTTTAGGGTCAAACTCTTTTTTTTTCCTCTCTCATATTTTGTTCCTGCCTCAAGAATTTCAATAGCATTGGAAAAAAGCGTCCTTGAAATAGCCTGCAGAAGAACCAGTTCTACGTGTCCCTAGCTGACTTGCTTGATATTTCAGCTAATATCATATTTTCAAAACTCCAAAGAAAACAGGTGCTGATATACCCCAACATGAAACAGGAACTAATAAAGTGGACTCATTTCCAATACTGATTATGAGTAATACTAGTTGTGTCAGATTGTAGGTTCAGATTTCAAAGGGTCTCCACCCTCCATGCTAGAGCTGCCTTCTCCTTTCCCCAGGGAGAGGCAGATTTGCCCTGACCAATACACTTGAACAGGTGAAGTCATAGGGATGCCAACCAGATAGCATAATGATAAAATATATCTTAAGGCAACAAGGAGAAGTGTCTGTAAAATGGGAATCCCCCAGGGATGCTGAGCCGCTGCTGGGGTCAGTTAGGACTTGCTAAGCCGCTTGGCCACATCTGCATAGGCTTGCTCAATTTCTTTGTCTGCTGCACAGGTGTTGGTGAATTCATCCCTGGCATATGCATTCTTCAGGTACCGCCAAAGGCCCGTCATCTCTGTTGGGAACTCAAAGTTGCGGTATTTCTTTGCAACAATCTAAAATGAAGAAAAAAGAGAGAGAGAAAAAAAAAATCCTGCTGGTAATATATTTCCGGATTTCATTTTAGAGAGTTTCTTACTCTTTCTTGTAGTATAATTAACAGCAAAAGAGAGAAATGGGTAGTAAGATAATAGAACGGGTTGCCCAAAGAAGTTGTGGATTCTGTTATTGGAAGTGTTGGGTTGGACAGGTCTTTGAGTAACCCCATCTAGTGAAAGATGCCCCTGCCCATGATCTTTAAGGGTTCCTTCCAACCCAAACTATTCTATAATTCTATGATTCTTTTATATGCCTGGGGACACATGGGCTTATAATATAAAAGCTTGAAAAGTGAACATTGGTCATCCCGTGTCTTGCATACTACTTGGCATAAGGACACTCTAATACAATTGCCTGGCAACCATCAACAAATTGTGCCTTTCATGGTACCTAAAATTCATTAATTTTACTGTGTTATTTTCTAGTGTTTTCCATCAGCTTTATGTGCATCACTTCTTAACTCTGAGATGCCAAATAAGGGATTTTATAGCTGAATCACACAAACACAAAAACAAACAAACCAAGAAACAAAAAAAAACAATACATTTAGGGAAAGGCATTAGTAACAATTAATACATAACATTTTAATATTAATGATTATATTTAACATTACACTACATTATATATTTACTATATTTATATTTTTTATATATTTAATATATTTTATTTGGCCAATGAAGTCAGAGGATATAACCACCTACAGCTGCTGGAAGGCTTTATCTGTGTTCTTGAAAAAGAAATATTCAGGGTGGTATGGGTACCATGACTGAGAAACCAAGATGATTTAGCAGACGTTATAAACAGGACTATTAGGATAAACTTGGGGGAGAAAATGATTATTTCAAGACTTGTTAGACTCGGAAATTGTCTATCAAGGGAAATTTTCGATTTCTAAAAACACTCAGGCCCTTATTCAGCAAAATATTAAAGTACATACTTAATTTTAAGCACCTGTATAGTCCATTGAAGTCAATGGGACTAATCTGTGTTTAAAGCTAGTTGGCTGGTTAAGTTGGGTTGGGACATTTCAATATTCCTGTAAGAATATACTGTATAGAATAATCCTGTGGTGACAGAATGAACTAGCTGATAGGAAGGGATGGATTAGCTGATTTAATGAGTGCTTCCAATCTCTAATTTTTCTGACAGTATAAAATTGTTCCTGAGCATAAATTACATACATATGTGCCACAGAGTTCCCCTTTATTTTTAAAGCACATGGTAGAGCTCTTTTCCATCTCAGATTTCTTAGGACAGTCATGTTCTCAGAAATGACTATGATTTGTTTTTATTACCAGGATCCACTTGGTATATGAGGCCTTATGCTGTCCTGAACTGCATTTAATTAAGCATTCTTGTCTTCAGTGACGTTTCACACACACATGGGGAAGATAAAACCTGCAGAGCAACTAAAGATTTTCACAACTTCCAGCACCCATCTTTCATCAAAAGAAAAACTCCTAATAGTTTACCCTTTTCTTCCATCTGTAAAATACTTTTCAGATAATATCCTATGGTTATGCTTGTCTTTTAATTCTCTTTTGACATCTTTCATTTTATCACAAGGAAGCAGGAGCCATTAAGGGGCCACACAGTAATTTTGCATTGTCTGACTCCAAAGTCACCAATGAAGATAAGCCAAAAAGAAAAAGAGCTAAACCTGTGAGGTTATTATCACATTTCTTACCTGGTGACTTATGCCCTTTTTCTTTTCTTTTTGCATGTGTGCAGTCAGCTTCCAGGCTCAGTTTATATTTTGGCTCACCAAGCCAAATTAGATGCATGACTTGGCTTTAATTCCTAGCTTTCTTGCTTGCCAAGGTCTGCCAGGTACTTGCTTTATTCTAAATAAACATGTAATCTGATAAATTAAATAAACGTAACATTTGGAAGTCAGGATGATGTACATCATTTGCACTGTACCAGCGACCATTGGACATCATAAAACCTGGATCTCAGTGTTGACTTTGATTTGTTAACTTCTGTGTGTGAAACACCAGCTGGAACAAATATTCCACCAAAAGATGGAATGTCTCTTAAGTTACAAATGGGTGGGAACTGACTAAAGTTTTGACATCTCTCTTAAGAATAATGGGAAGTAATTAATATGAAAGATGGCTTTTACCAGCAGCAGGGTGAGAATAAAGAGACATGATACCCAGATCTTAATTTTGTCTTTGCTACTAACTAGTGATGGGACATTTTCCCCATGTATTAAATACCAAGTGGCTTAGGTGAACCTACAAGAAATACTGAGGAAAATGTGTTTCAAGTTCTGCTTCTCAACCTGTGTACTTGCTCACCCATGCTAGGGAGTACAGAGTGAGTAAATACCTGGGCGTTACATAGTGTGTAGCACAAAACCTCATAATGTATGAACCAGGGAACTTCCCTGGCTTCTTTGTCCATCACATGGCACCTTTTACCTTGACAACATGGAGTTTGGGCAGAAGGTTGCAGTCAGCAAGGGTCAGGTCATCGCCATCCAGAAACTTGCGTTTAGACACCTTCTCCTCTTCAGTGCTGTCTGCATCAATCTCCTCCGGCAGTGGGGTTCTCAGATAGTCATCCAGCTTCTTCAGAGCCTTCACCAAACCTTTTTCAAGGGCTATGCCAAAAAGTAATGAGTAAGTGGTTAGGGGAGAGTGAGAATTATTTAGAAACACTCACTGTCAGTGGCCATGGCACCAGCAAGAAAATAAAAAAGACAAATACACACACACACAAAAAGGTTGTAGCTTTACAACTCAACACTCTTTCAGGGCAGTTAAAGGCAATAGCAACAGTTCCAAAGATGCTAACCTGAACTCTATAGAGCTATAAGATACACTATAACTGAAACAAAAGCAATATTACAAAAACTAAATACAAAGCTAGACAGAGCAGATGAGATAGTTAGCCATCATTAAGATTCCCCTTACTTCAGGTTCATTTAGGTGCAAATCCTCTCTTTGATATGTCTCAGAAGGAGTGCCACAATGGAGATAGGACTTTGGACTTCAATTACTAAGACGTTATCACACACTGCTGCTGGCTCTAAGGCATTCAAGACTTAAATTCCACTTAGACATAATGCACAGCAGAGTGTAAAATTTTTACTAGAAAAAATCAACCTTGGGCACAGAATTTGTGTTTGTGTGCTTTACTAGAAAGATAGTAGAAAAATCTGATAGTAACAATATGCTTATAGAAAACTGAACTGTACACACTGACTGTACCCAGGCTTACATGTTATTTAAACTGCAAACACCCTGGGGCAAGAAGGATCTTTTGCATCTCTGTTTGAAGGGTGACAAGCACGATGGGGTCCTGGCCCCTGACAAGTGCCCCAAACTGCTAAAGCAATATAAATAAGAAACAGCATGAATTTACAATGTGAAAAAATAACAACATGACTCATGGGCTTCAGGCCAGAATTTCAGCTGGTGAAAATTACCTGCCGTGATTTATACCTGCTGCAGACCTGGCCCGGAGTCAGTGTTTAAGGCCTAATCCTGTAAAATCTTGTATCTCTGAGTAACTTACTGCCATTTAAACTTCAGGGAGACTGACTACTCAATGTGTCGAGTTACTCATGCGGCGTAGCACTACAAAGCCTAGGGAGATAAATATATTTATGGAGCACAACGTGAGCTTCAAAGGGCTGCCGTTCAAATTGCCCCGTGCAGGGCAGGTTGCTGGCACAGGTAGCTCTGCTGGCTCTGCTGTCAGCCACTCCTGTGTTTTTGGCATGGAGGGAAAGGCGGCACGTATGGGGCCATGGAGAGAGCAGGAGCCGAACACCACAGAACATGATTTCTCTGCTGCCCTGACATCCATTAAACCTTGTGCCAGGGGTGGAAGTCAGATTAAGCTGCCTGATGTCTTGCTCCCACTGAAGCCTCTTGGCCAAGCAGCAGGGAACCACACCAGCTCTTTTGTGGCTGACTCTTAGACACAGTGGCAAATCCTGGCTTAATTGATTGACCAGAGGAACGACTGCAATCCAGCTGAAAACACCCCGACAAACACAGCAGGGAGGAGAAGAATTTTATTTCTGAAAGCAGAGCATCTAAAGCGACTGAAGTGCTGCCATCCATAAAACAAAAGTGTTGCCATCCCTTATTTAATCAATTCAAATTGCATTTTGACACTGACATTCTGCCGTCAGATCCTGGCAGTGGTGTCTTTAATCATCTGCAGCTGTGCTCCACCACACAACTTCTGCTGAAGGGTAGTAACTGCCTTGCGTGTAATATTACCCCATGTGGCAGCACTCGAAAGATTTAGCAATCTCGTCTTGGTTTGACCCGTAACACCTGTTGAATAGATCTCTTTCTCTTGGTCAGCCCCAGACTATATCCTCTTACAATGAATTCATTTAGAGACAATGGAATCAAATTACTGTAATTGAATTCAATTTTGCTCATTCAGATTTTAGAAAACTGATTTAACTCTAAGTATTTTCCAGCATCCCCTTTACCCAGTAAGATCATCAGTTCTTTGAGTGATCTGGGCAATATTTCCAGTGGAAATGCTACTTTAGATGCACCATGCTAGTCCATGGGGTCAGTTATGTGTGTTTATAAAGACAGGAGCAACAGGTAACATGGATTTATGTAACTTTTTCTGGAACTTTTTAGGGCTTTTTTCCCCCCTCTTACTGATACATCAAAATGCGTCATGGTTGTCTCAAAAACAATGCCTGGAGTGGAGCCTATTTGTGACAGTGGGAAAAACATCTATCTGAATTCATACTTGGCTCTTGCTTACAACTGCTTTAGGCCAGAAATAAGCATATGTGCAGGGTTCAACACATCTGAGACCTCATTCACAGGCTCTGCTGGAACCCACAGGATCCTGAGATCTCCCACTGAAGCCACTAATAGGTGGGACCATCTCATATTTTGATAATTAAGAAATACTACTTCTGATGCCTAACACCCTGTTTAATTAATTAAAACTCTTCTGATCTCAGTAAAGGTCCCAGAACAGCCACAAAATAGAAAGGCAGCGAACAAGGGAGAACTGCCTTTCTTAACAGAATTTTGAAAAGCTAAGAGAATTATGAACCTAAAGTTGCAATTTCAAAAGGACTTTAGGCGCACAGGGTGGAATTTTTAAAGAATTTTAAAAATTTCTTGAAATTTTTTCAAGACTTTTTTTGAAATCCGTATGCAAATGCCCACATTGCTAATCCTAATTTCGAGGCACCCCATCACATTCAGATTTATCTATGTAATAGATATAAAGGCTTAGTTTCCTTGAGAAGGTGCTCAGAGAAAGCCACACTTGAAATAGCAGGATGTATAAAAGAATCTTGAAAATATTGAAGCAAGAGGCTTATGAGCCTGACATCTCAGAGAGAGAGTGAAGTGTCTCATATTGGTATCGGTGAGAGAACTCGTTCATAGGTTTGAATTCACCACTGACTTGCACAAGTGAGAGGTACCAAAAGCAGGTCTGTTTTTTATTTCTTACCAAATAAATTGAATAATAATAATAATAATGTTTGTGAAAAGTTGAGCTTTTAACAATGGTATAGGGAGAGCATTTCTCTGAAAAGTGGAAGACTGAGGTCCAAATGCCTTTTCAAAGTGGTCAGCCCAGACCTTCAAGACTAAATCCCACCAGTGGAGTATTGGATAATCTGTGTGGCTCTCCTGTGGAACTGTTGCACTTTCCACAAATTATTTCAATGGATCATCATTTAGGGCTGCTAACAGGTAAAATCCTGAAAAACTAACTGTCATTTGCTCTCTTATCTGGTCAATATTTAAAATACTCCATTAAAGATGAAAAAAACATGAGCAGAGACTGAGAAATATCCTCCTCGAAAAAATCCTACAGCTCTGAAGGTTTTGGGTCCCTTGCTGAGAGAAGAGCTGTCTGGGCTCACACTGAAGAGCAAACCAAGCAGAAGAAAGATTTCAATCTGAACCTGCCACAGCATGGATATTTTGTGAAAATCTGGACAAGTATATATTGTCTTCTTTGAGAGCACAGAGAGCAGCAGGCATTCACCAGGGCCTTGTGAATACCAGTCACAACACTAGACTGAATGAAGACATTTAAAAAGATGTGACTAACTAAAGAATGTGCAGTTTTCCATTTGTGAATATATTACCCACAACAAATTTCAGAAGAGGTTAGACAGCTAATTTTCAATTTATCCTCATGGTAACATCATTAAAGAACTGAACAAGTTGGTTGATAAGAGCTGAAGCTCCATCCAAGTCAATTGTTGGGGTTAATCTTCCCTAATGTGTGTAAATTAAATGAATTGTTTTGAACTGAAGACCCTGAGGTTCCTCTGTAGTCAGTGGAGTCTTCTTTTCCCTGCTGTTCTTGGTGTGAGTGACCCTAAATCAGCTGTATGGAGAACTTTTCCTGAAGCGGCTAATCTCAGCCTTGCATTGTGCTGGTAATGTCAGGGTGGAGGATTCAATATTACAACACCAAGTGGAACTATGCCTGAGAATGTGGCTCTCTGCTGCTTTTGAAATTTCTACCTCCAATTGCTTCCCCACCCTGTAGACTCGCACTGTGATCTTAGAGATCCCAAATGTGACCAGCCCTGCAAGAGGAGCCCTGTCATCAGGTTACTATTGCAACACCTGCAAACATCTGAACTCACAGAAACCATCTTTCTGGCCAGTGAAATCGCTAAGCAAAAGGACACAAGCAATGTGTTGCCTCCACAGTGATGTATTGAATATAAATTCAAATTCCAAGAAGTTTTACCTGTGGATATTCAAAATCCGTGGTGGAATCCCCTCTCTCACCCTTCACTGCTGTGTTCTGGGCTATTTATGCAGC
Organism: Anser anser; assembly: GCF_964211835.1. Classification (NCBI taxonomy): domain Eukaryota; kingdom Metazoa; phylum Chordata; class Aves; order Anseriformes; family Anatidae; genus Anser; species Anser anser. Next base: position 6,157,081 of record NC_139722.1, read on the forward strand.
CAAAGACAACTTACATCAGTCACAGTCCTGCTGTGTCATCCCAGCAATAGTGAACAACGCTATCAGCAAAAAAAAAAAAAAAAAAAAAAACACCTCACAAGCGCTGTGAGTTTCCTTGTCTCCTCAAAACTATGCTTTTATACGTCTTTCCTTATGAATTCTGAGTTAGAAGCCAGAGAAATAGCACTTTCCAACCTCAAAGCAACCACAGAACACTTAATGAATGTATTACCATCTGTCAAATGCATGGGGTGAGGTTCAATTTAGCTGATGATACCTAATTCACAATGACGCTCTGTTTTCAGCAAAGGGTTACTTGATGTTGAACAATGAGATTAACAAATCCTGACATGCACAGAAATACAAATAATGTAACAAAAGCTAATAATTGGCAAAATTGTGCTCTCAGTTACACTGACATAAAAGAGGAGTAACTCCACATTGTCAACAAGCTATTCCATATTTACTCCAGTTCAACCAAGACCAGATTTGGCTCTGTTATTCAACTCTTCAAGCAAAAACTTCCTTAAACTATTAGCCTGTGCAACTATTTCCAGGGGACAAAGAGAAATCCTTCTGTCTTGAAACATTTATACCACAACTGAACAAAACATTGGAAAATGTAAATGCACAGAGCAATCCTGCAAGTCAGGGGGAGGGCCAGATTCAAAGATTCATTAGTAGATACTTTAGGTGAAATTTTGGCCATACTGAAGCCTGTGAAAGTTTTGCTGTTGACTTCAGTGGGGTTAGGATTTCTCCAGCAGCTTTTAAAGCCAAAAAAGGACTATTACAATCATTTAATCTGACCTCCTGAATAATAGTGGCCATAAAACTTCCAGCGTCGTAGGTTGTTTCCATCTCTATTTTCTATGGGTCAAATAAGGCTGAAGCAAAATGGAAAGTAACTAGAAAGTAGTAAAAGAAAAATGGTTTGGAAAAAGTAAAACTGATTCAGACCATCCACACCCACTGCATTTGCAGAGGTCAGACAAGGACTCTTCTTCCCCTTCCTTGAACTCAAATATTTCCTTCCTTGTTTAATGCTGGGACGAGGAGAAATAGCAAAGCAGACAAAGCACATAAACACCAATCTCTGTGGCCTGAAGGAGCCACTGGAAGGCAAATCATTCCATCTTAAAATAGTAGCCTAGGAAAAGCTGAATTACCACCAGAGGAGCCTTGCTCTCTCTTTTGAGAACAGGCAGACTGGCCACCTAAATTTAAAATAGCTAAAATTGGGTGAGATGACTCCTGTTTTACGTGTCTGAGTGGAACAATTTGCAGGATGAGGATTTCACTTGCTAGTTATTACAGCAAAGCATGGACAGCACAATAAAAGCAATAAGAACAATTGATTCTTTGGTCAAATTGAACATAAAAGCTATTTGATCTACATTAAAACAGAGCAAGACTGCTTACATTTTTAAAACAATCTTAAAGAAAAACAACATAAATTTTCCAAACATAAAAACAAAAATAAAATTGTGTTTTAGGCTGTTTTTTTAAGTCATGCCTAGATGTTCAATCATTTTCGCATGACTTTCCAAACGTTGATAATCTTTGAATTAAAAATTTTCAATTTTTATTTCCAAATTAAAAAAAAAAAAAAAGAGGAAGAAAAGGAAGAAACCTTTGTTTCAAAAAAGATTAGGAGAAAATACTTGGTTTTTTTTTTTTTCAAAAGTCATTATTCACCACATTCAACTCACATTTGACCATAATTTAGAATACCCACACCTCCTGCGGTATTTTTTTGTTAAATAAACATTTTATCACTAAATATTTTGTCCAAGCCAAAGTAAAATATATGTGGCCCTCTTCATAAGGGAATACCACTGAAAGCACAGTGACACGACGACTTCAAAGTCATTGAGGTCCAGCAATATGATGGCATTTGTAGCTATCATCTGAAATCACTTGAGACTGACCTCAGCAGAGCTGCAAGTTTCTTAATTGTCAAGCCCAGGCAAGTTCAACAAACAATGATCCATGTACAAAAATGAACAACGATTCCTGCTGCTACCCTGGACAACTGATTGATGCTTTTTCTTTTTACTGCTTTCTTCCACTGCCCTCCAGTAAGATTTATCCTGTAACACACGCAAATGAACTTGGTGAAATATGCAATGAGGGAAGAGAGGGAACAGTACATAAATATTCACAGTCTCACACAAACAATCTGAGATTTATTTCTCCTTTAAAAAAACAAACCACCTTTCCTGATCACTTCCAGATTCACAGAATTTGATATTATATGAGACCCAATACTGTTTTCTGGTAGGAGAGGAAAACCAGCTAAGAAACAACAATTTAAGGTAAGAAAATAATATCATTCTACTAGTCTGACAGTCTGATTAAAGACCAAGGACTCATATTTTCACTCCCTTTTTTCTACATCCTGCTCATTTTTTCAGGCAGGCTCAACAGAGTATTGTAACTTTAATCTGGATAGATTAATCCTTCTCACATGGAGGAGCTGCGACTGCAATATGTATTACTGCCACCGTACTGCATAACGAACAGTTTATATTTCTCCCCGTGATTTCAATACAACCCTGGAGATTTGAGTGCTGCCTTGATTTCCTCTGTTTAGCCATTTAAAAGACAGGTGTCTCATCTCAGCTGGTTTTATAGGCTCCCTCTCTGCCCAGAGGTCCTAAGCATCTCTGGAGGGCAATTGCCTCCAGCTGCCCAACACCTGATGCAAGCTGGTGACTCACTCCACTCATGCCCTTCTTGCTGCATGAATCGTAGATGAAACCTAAAGGACTAGCTCAGACTAGACACCTAACTTTCGGGAAGGTGAAGTTGGGCAAGATGAATCCCACCCTTTGACTATAATTTCACTGTTCACCTAAGTGATGTTAGGATAATACCCACCATTCTTTTAAAGTTACTTAGATATTTAGGGTTCACACCCCAAAGGGCAAGTACATCACCAATTTGAGCATTGCAACATCCAATTTCCAGGCATATTTCTGCCCTGTAAAATCCCCAGCTCTAAGGAGGATCTATATTGAGAGGCAAATGAGTGGTTAGTCACCATAAGGAGAAGGATGGAGGTGTGGCTCCCATGTATCCAAGCCATTTCGATGCCTAACTCTGGGCCAAAGGTAGTTTCTGGGGTGAGTCACCTCTGCTATTAAAGATGTTCCACTCTAGATAAATAATTCAATATTCACTAGAACAGAGACTTGAGCATGTTCCCACAATAAAGGTAAATGCCCACGCTGAAAAGTAGCAATCCTCCTGTCTGTTTCCACTTGCTTAATGAATCAATGAAGACCTTGTTGTGTACACAGAGGAGAACTGAGCATAAATAGGCACATATTTTCCATGTATATTGGTCCATACATTCTGTCTAGGTCCACTGAGAGAAATGGAGTTGCTAAACCCCAAGAGCACTGCAGCCAGATCTCAGGGGAACATGGAGCTGAAATTCAGCCATTAGATAACCAAAGCAACCTTAGGAAACCAGACACTGAAAATCTATTGAGGTACTTATGGGTGCGACTCACCTTGTCTACCTTTAGCTATCTAAATGTTAGGTATCTAATCTAACCTAGCTGTCCAAGGCAGATATGTAGATAATGTTAAAAGGCAACACTAAAGGAATTTCCCTTCCCTTCCCTCCCTACCCCATCTACAAACCTTTAGGATGTGGACTGCTCAATCAGAGCTTCATCCCAAAGGTTTGGGATATTTTGACAGACCTGTCAAAATCCACAAAAAGCGTGTTGCTATATACTTGAGCAGAAACCTCAACTCCCCAGGTAAATTTCCCTCAGCCAGAGCAAGATGATCCACGGGCTAGGAGGTAACCTGGATTTGGGAGATGTGAGTTCAAGTCTTTTCTTCCCAGCTATTCTACATGACCTTACATAAATGATTTAAATTCTCTATCTACTTCCCATGTACAAAATAAGGATGACAGAACTCTTCAGCCACAAACTTTACATTGGTAAAAGCAGTAATGCACCAGCCATGAATATTTGTTTCAGGTTAGAGAGAAATAAACTGTAACTACAACAAAAGTAAGAGACATCATCCCATTTTTGTGATAGCATCCATCCTACTCCCAGATTAAACCTGGTGAAACAGGTGTATTGATAACGTTTTCAGAAAGAAAACTAAACATGTAATTCTCAAGTTTCTAGAAAGTTTGTTTTGACTTGGTTCTAGTTTTAGGTTAAATCTCAGGTTTATTCCTTCCCTTTTCTTAGTTTTAATGTGTAGTCAAGAAATAAATATAATGTTCGTAATGCTATCAAGAAGAACACAACTGGAGCACCTTCAAATGTTATTTTTTAAGAAGAAAACCCAGGTGTTAGGGTGACACCAAAAGCAAGGTTCATTTACAAGTCTCCTAGGAGTCCAAGCGACCCTGAGGGCAGGAAGCAACTGAATGTAAAACTACTGGCCTACAAGTGCCCCAGGAAGGGCAGCACCTAACTTGCATTTCACAAATCATCGTAACCCTATAGCAGCACGTAAGTGACAAGCATCTCTTCTAGATCATGTCCCCAAGGGCCTAATCCTGACCTCTGCAATGCTAGTCTTGTGCAGGTGTCCCTAAACCAAGTGCAGACAAGCAGCAGCTGATTTGCATCAGAACCCTGAAAAAAAAAATAAAAAAAGAAGAAGAAAAAAATCCCTACACATTATCAAGCCATATAGTTATAGTATGAGATAATCACTCTGGTATCTTGATTTTTAAGATACTGTGTGTTTACTCAGAGTGTGAAGTTTTGGTTTACTAGCACAGAGCAAACAAGATGATTTGGGGACTGACAAAGAAAAATTAGCTACATGTTTCTGCATTAAAATAAGGGAAAAGTTCGCTTCTCGTAGAGCGTGCAACTGGGCTTTAGTGACAGTGCTGTGGGGACCCCTTGTGTTCTAATGTTTAAGCAAAGAAAATTGTTCTACAGGCTGTTGGTGCTTCCAACTTTAAGATTAATTTATTTAAATCCTGGAGGTATAGTGGAATAAAGTCCCCTTTTGTTTACAGTGGGATAATCCCAGTTGTACTCCAACAATTCCAACTAAGCTATTTCACTTAAACAGCGGTGAGGACACGTGAGAGGGAAACAGCAATGCCTAGCCAGCAGAATCTGAGAATGAAATTTTAAAGCTTATTGGGTCCCCAAATCCCGCTGTTCACTTAGCAGATCTCAGCCTCAACTAATTTTATTTTAATGTTTCTGGTATCCTCAGGTTCTGCTGGCTAGGCATTGCTGTTTCCCTCTCATGTGTCCTTTGTGCTCAAAAAAATCATTACTAAGATATAAAAAAAAAAAAAAAGACGATGAGAATTACAAATGACTCATCTTTATTTTATTCCACTATTTCTCTGCTTTTGATATTTTTGTTTCAAGCCCCACTAAATGACTTTGGGATCATCGCGATTGTGCCTCAACTTCAGTGCTCTGAAAGGAGCAGTAGCAAAAAGATTAAATTACGTTGGGATGCCTAAAAAAATTTCCAAGCAGTAGTAGGGAGGTCATACTCCCTCTGTTGCAACAGCCCTGTTGTGACAAGTATTAAGAACATTTTTCCCAGTTCTGGAGACCCCGATTAAAAAAAGGTTTTGGAAATTCCAGAGAAAGGTCAAAGGAAAACAAAAATATAGTGCTCAAGGACTGGAAAACAAGCCTCAAAATGCCAGGTTTGAAGAGTTTATTTGTTCGGCTTATCAGAGAGAAGGCCAGGAGGCTAAATGTGTGCAGCCACTCACCCACGGGCAAAATATCTGTGAGGTGTGAGTGAGCAATGTGAGCAGAGCTCTGCTGACAAAGGCATGGGGAGGTCTAATGGCTGGAAGCTGGACAAATTTCAGTTTCCACATTGCCAAAGCACTGCATTGCTTAAGGAACAAGCGAGGAGGGAGCAGAGGCAGACTTAACTTCTTGGGGTGCTTATAAAGGGACTAAGAAAAGGTAGTTTTAATCCAGTTCTGGCAAAAATGGGAGAAAATGGGATGGAGGGGGATAGCGCTGCATGGGCAGGTCACAGCCTAGGTGCTTTTACATCCCTAGTGTCATCTCCGATGTCCTGGAACAAGGACAGAGCTGGGTTGCTTGTACTCAGAGAATTTGCTACTCAATAGTAAGGCAGTAACTGTAATTAAATCTCATCTCTCAAGACCTGATCATGGTATCAGGGGAGCAGATGGACTTTGGATTAGGCAGACCAATGCCTTCAACTCAGGGATAAAGTATTGCTGCATAGATGCCTTCCTCACACTTTTAGGGTCATCCTGACTCCAGGTTAAGGTTCAGAATATTTTTTTTTCAGCTTTGACTGTCTGAGTCACCAGGGATTCACCTTCTGCAGTGCAAAATATGGACCAGCTATTGCCATCACCTGAGCAGCTCTCATTCAATAAATTCCTCCCTGGGAGGGGCATTGTGCATCAAAGACACTTACGTTTCTCCTGTTCTCTGCTCGAATGCAAAGCAACTTATACTGTAAAGGACTGAAATACTAACATATTTGCTAATGAGCAAAACTGACTGGGTTGTGCTTTGCAAGAGACATTAATAAAAAAAAACAAAGGTCCCTCCAGCCTCAAACTCTTTGAATTTTTTATTTATTTATTTTTGCAATCAGAAAAAAATCTGGATATTAGAGAAGAACTGTGTCTCCAATTCTCATTTAGTCACCTTTTTTTTTTTTTTCCCAGCACTGTTTTCAAGCTAAATGTCAACTATTTAAGATCTCCTTTAATAAAGAAAATTAGCAACACTGATTTTCAGTTGTCTCATTCTTCTCTTCCCACTTATTTTATGAAGAACATTTGCATGCATAAAACAAAAAATATGTTTTGGGAAAAACAGATTCTGGGCCAATCCTTCTCCCTTTGAAGTCACTAACAGTTTTTCAAACTGACTTCAGCAAAATCGGGAGCCAGTCGCTGGGCTCTCTGTCATGTGATAGCTCACACTACCATTGCTAAATATAAGCCTGTGTACCCTCTTGGGATCGTAGGACCAGTTGGGTGCTTAATTCTAGACATTTGCTCACGTAAGATTTGGATATTTTACTGAGTAATGCCATAACTTCACTGAAATCTTGACGCATGCTTATGATGCACCAAGTATATTGCAACTGGTGGAGTTACCCACCCGTGCGAAACAGCAGAGCAATGAAGTTAAAACCGAATCCTAAATAATAATGTAATTTAGGCCTCCCATTCCAGCAGCGAGGCACTTAATTCCTCCCAGGACTGCTGCCGCCAGATTGCTCTAATCCATTTCCAGCTGTGCTACCGCTCCTGTGTGCAAGCAAGGGAGCTCGGCTGGGAAACAGAACAAAGAATCCCAGTGCAGCCAGCAGCACTTGGAGGAATATTCAAACACACAGGGGAAATAATTCCCTCTTAAAGAAGAGCATCTGCCAACTACTGTTCCCATTGCAAGGATTTCAGTCCAGGCCCGGCCTGTGCATATAGGCCCTGATTCAGCAAATGTTCGGGAACATGCCGTCATTTGAGCACACCATTAACTTTGTGGACTTCAGCACATGTTGTCACCTAGTTTTTAGGGTTTTTCATGTTCTCTGTCACATATGTATATAAATATATATATTCTTTCTTTCTATTTTTTTTCTCTCTCCCTCCATATGGCATGCTGTGCTCTCAGAGCTACACCGACATGCGTGCACAGATGTGTCAGAAAATGATGTCTGCGAGTACATTAATGGTAAATGTTTACTGTTCCCAGAGAGCCCGCAGCTAAGCGTGCTAATCAGCATTACCAAGTCCCTGCCTTGGAGGTCCTGCAGTCTGACCACATCTGGACTTACAGAGAGTTTTAGTCTTCTACTGGCTTCAAATATTATTTTTCGCATTTCCATCAGGAAATCTTCATGCCTTAATTAGCAAAATTAAGTTGAAAGGTCTTAGAGGAAGAAAAAAAAAAACTAAATGATAGGAAAGTTCAGAAACTTTCCCTAGTAAGGTACATACTTCTGAGGTTAAGACGACGGTTTGTTATCACTTTGAAAAACTGAAAACCTCTTCCTTCCAATGGCATAAAATTTCAGTTCTTAGTTTTGGCAGGTCAAAAGATATCGGTCCTTAAACCTGTCACTGGTACCAGACAGAATATTGATGGCTTTGGGCCACCAGCCAGCATAATTTTGAGGGAAGTTTTCAAAAAGTGATTTCTCCAGCAAACAACTTCTGTAAAATGCTGTTTCTGAGCATTTTAGAATTGGTCTTTGATTACTGGGCAGAATGGAGATAAAGCAATTTAGGATGGACGCTGAGTGCAACTTGCTGCACTTCTTAACAAGTTCGCACAGAGCTATCACCACTATTTTACCGATCTTTATATGTGTGTTTTTACAAAAGACAGAGTGGAGAACAGTTTTATTAACATATCATGAGTGAGTTATACGGGTCATCCCAAATGAACGGCAATAAAATCTTTATATCACACTCACCAACATGTATTCGGTACTTTATGTGCCACAAATGTTGCAGAAAAGCTATTTTACATATGTTTTAAAGACTGGGTATTTTTTTTATACTAGGACTGGTTTTGTAAAGCTGCCAGGCACTTTAGTTACCGCGAACCCAACAGTACTCAGCTCAGAGGGAGCCATAAAAACTTGTTTAAAACGTTCTAAAATAGCTTTTTTGTCCGTCAAAATGCCACAGTTAAAGATCTGTCATCCTGAGCCATTCCATAGCTAGAAAGCCCATCACAAAGCAACTCCTTCTCCCTAAAATGATTTTAAAAGCTATTTCTAGTCCATCCTGGTTGCATGACAGAAAACTTAATATCGTCACAGTGTAGGACAAATTATGGCTCATGCTGGGTCTCGGACAGGTGTGGGAGTTTGTGGTGGAAAAGTGAAATTCTGCAGCTAAAGAGGAAGAAGGAAAAATTTTAATGGCAAGTTGATACACAGACACATATATATACCTATATATTTATGTGGCACCTTGAAAATCTATGCAAAAGTTGTAAAGCACTAACATCGGTCCTGAATTAGGGCCTGCTCCAAGATTCCTGCTGAAGGAAACTCCTGATCCATCTAAGGGCATTCAAACAGCTTTTTTACCTTGCTCCGTTAAAATCAACAGGAGCTTTGCCAAGAACTTTGCTGAGCAGAGGCTGAAGCTTTTAGGCACAGCAAAGGACAGAAGGATCAAAGGCTCGGGACAAGCTGTGTCACGGCTACAGCCTGACCTCTTTGGACGTGAAAATCCAGGCTGGAAGGAAGCAAGGCGACCTGCTGCCCTTCCCCAACAGGCAAGAAGATGCTTTGGGGAAAGATGCTGTGCTCCCCTATGCCTGTATGGTGATGGAGAGCAGACCAGATCCCGTTTGTTGGGATAACACAGGCTGGCCCACAGCATCAAGGAGCTCACCACAAAGGGTCTGCACCATGGATCCATCGCTGCAGTAAATATTCAAGGTGGGTTTTTGGACTGAATTAATATTCTGCTGGTTTAAGGAGGTATGTGATGGCTTCTAGAAAGGATCAGAGCACACTGTCCAGCCTGTGCACCTACCTATACTGTGGGTCTGACTCTTCTCGGCAGAAGTAACTCCACAGAGTCACAGCAGCTTAAAACTGATGTAGGCCAGCCTCAATCCCAGCCGTGTCCATGTTTGCATACCTACTGTATGCACACACACTCAGCACATGAAGAGAGACATTTCCCACCTCACGCGCTTAACCACAGAGTGTGATGTAGCTACTGAAAGAGGTGAACAGCATTTAATCACATGTAAGTTAATGATTTAAATGCTCTTTTATTTTTGGCCTCTTGATGTAAATCCAAACCAGACACGTGGAGTCCTCTGGTCAGACGGCTGGAAATTCCTGTGCACGAAATCATGCTGGTGGTCTCCCAGCTCAGCGCCTTCTGAAGAGCTGTACAGTGAAATATCCTTCCGTACCACTAATGAATGCGCCCACCCACACTGGAGCTGGTGCCCCCTAAGAACTCAATTCAAGAACAACTTTTTAAGCTCATAAATGAAATCAAAGGGCTCATTCTATGAGCCAAAGAACTTAGAATTTGAGGCGGAATGGTTAATGGGTGGTTACTACAGGCTGTCCCCTTGGTTTGCAGTATACAGGCTTGCAAGAAAAATAATAAGCAGGATACTGAATACATACACAGCATTCCAATTAATTAAATTGCATCCTCCTCGGATGAATAGATAAGTTGTTACTACCCTGGTTACTGTACAGAGCTTGAGTGATTTGCTCAGCATCAACAAAAGGAACCAGAGCAAACTCCCAGGACCTCGGTTTTTCTCCTTGTGCTCAGACAAGACCTCCTAGATATTACGCAGCTGCAAAGCAGCCCAAAAGTCTCAGATTTGTCATGCAAACTTGAGCAATGTGAACCTGAGGAAGAGATAATTTTGAAGAATACTGCCACTGCTTTATTCCGTGAAGGAGAATGAGCCATGAAGTGAATGAGCACTTCTCATAATTTTGAGTGGCCAAGTCCAGTGGCAAGGGCTGGAGGACCGAATAACCCAGTTGTGCTATCCAAGCCAGATGTCGACCTATTCCTGCGATGACATGATCACTCCTTCAGAGAGGCCTGTTATAAAATTATCGAGTGACATGGGGGGTGGAAGGAATCAAGCCTGTTGTAATTGAAGTGACTTGAAATAATAAATGCACACACTTTCTTTAAACACAGCTTGCCACATCCTGAGAATCTGGAATCAATTCCTTCCCTTTCAAGAAGCTTAAAAGTGGTGGGACTTTGATATGGCATGAGCATGTTTGCTTCTGGGCTTACAGCCCTAGCCAGCCCTTTCAACATTTTTATATTATAAGACAGAAAAGTTAGCAAAACAAAGATGGAAAAAAAGCATCAGAGATTCAGGGAGCTATTAAATCAGGGCAGCCTAGCTGCCAAATACCTTTGGTAAGTGAATGAATCATGATCAATAACATATTGCCATGCAGCCTTACACAAGAAGGTTATCACCTGTTCCTGTGCCAGACATGAAACATAATGGTATGTGGCTAATGAAGTACTGCAAGAATACAGAAGAAAAAAAAAAAAAAAAGGAAGAAAGGAAGAAAGGAAGAAAAAGAAAGAAAGGAAGGAAGGAAGGAAGGAAGGAAGGAAGGAAGGAAGGAAGGAAGGAAGGAAGGAAGGGTGTGGGCGAAGTAGTATTATTCTATGTGATTTTAAAACATTTTACCTCTAAGTAAATTAAATTCATCCAGAAAAATACAATTTTTTCCCTGAAAATTTTGTCAAAATCCATAGGTTATTATGAAGCACTTCTCTTCTGACAATGTCACATTTGTAGGAGGAAACTATCTTGGCAGAAGGAAACCTAGTTTGTCAAGGGGGTGTTTCATCCTTGATTGTAAAGCTTCCTGCTTTATATGTTCACATATTTGCCAGCAGAGGGTATCACAATCTTAGAAACAAACAAACATATGTATCATCGTGTCTACTCATTTACGTGCAAGAATTCAAACACTAAACTAAGAAATTACAAATCCTATTTTTTTCATGACATTTCCCCTTTGAGGGAAAAAAAAAATAAAATAAAATCATTTAGGCACTTAAAGGCTACAGACTCTGTTATCAGTGTCTTCTTACCACCTCTCCACAACAAATAGCCAAGTGATGGCATCACTTGAAGTCTGAAATTGTTGCACAACCCTAGCTGTAAACCCTCCTGAGAGAAACACTAGTTTGGGCTTATCTTTGGCATGCATTGGGTTCTCATTAACTCTCACATCCAGTATCCTCCTACTGTGTGAATCTCATTAATAATCCCAACCACTTCACACCACTTTTCGGCAAAGATTTCATAGCCACAGGCTGTAGTGAGAGCTCATATTACTTAGACGTCATGATCTCTGCTAAACCAGGATGCCCTGAAGAATGATCATATATAATTTTACCTAACCACATTTCTTGCAGCTAGAGATCACTGGATGTTACAAATTCCCAGCCTGATATCCCATACCTTAATGAATTCACCACCCTGACTTCCAAGTTAAGAGACTAAAATTTAAACAACCTGATGTTTGGTGATTTAGGACACTTGGTATCCAACACTTTCCTATTCCCAACCAAAAACAATTAGAATTATTTTTGATGTAATGGTCTGGGGTCTCCATTCTGTTTTGGTTTTATTGACAAGTGTTCTTCTATTTTAATCATGTGCAACATATGTCCCAGTCACTGGTGTGGCTTTCCAGTTTAACCCACAAATTTGAGTAAGCTGAAGCTAGGACTCAATATAAAGGAAGGCTATGAGACATATGCCATCACCTTTATTTGAGAGCTGCTGTGTATAGGAAATAGCCACAACTAGCAACCTCTGTTCATTGTGGACCTTACCTACTCACATGGAGATACGAAAAGGGACATTCTCCCTAATTATATAGAATCTAGTATATGGTATCTAGTATATAGTATTATCACATATTATGTTACCATATATCGTAACATATATTATATCATCATTTATCATGTATTATATACCATCATATATCATATATTTAGAACTTGCTTTCTGTTTTTACAGAACAATATATAATTATTTCTGCTGTTATATAGGGAGGATAAGCTGCCAGAACCTTCCGCAAAATGGCATATATCAGATCAAGGCTAGAGCTCCAGATCCCTTTTTGATTGCTGCTGCAATTTTAAAAAATACCCATCCAAAATAGCTGCATTAGGAATTATGTATCCAGTGATATGATCCTTTCCTTTCATTTCTTTTTTTGCACATAGTCTCTTTCCAGCCCAAGAAATCTAAGATAGCTAGCTTTTAATTAGCTCACTATCTACCATCCAAATCAGCCTTCAGAATAACTGCTGTAGGTTCAGATGAACTGGAAAGGATACTTCAGTGGGTAAAATGTCCCTGAGATAAGGGAAACACTTTTCTTGCTCAGCCCTTGAAAAATGGAAGTCAATTACTCTGCTAAAATTGAGGTCTAATTCCCAGATTTCATAAATCTCCACTCCCAGACTCAAGTACTCAGAGGTCCACAAGCACTTCACAACAGTGCTACGAAGAACACGTAGGTACTCTGCTCATTTCAGCTTTATTCTCCTTGTGCTTCAGCACTCCAGCTGCAAAAAAAATATGCTAAAAACATTTCTCTACTTCAAAGAGGAAAGCTGAGTACCAGTGTGTGCCTGGCTATCACAGGAGCATGAACCAGCAACAAAATGCGGTGAGGAAGTTTACACGGAACAAAGTTTGTTGCTGTCTTGCAGCTTACTATCTCTTTTCCCTATAACCTTGGTATGCTCAATTGCCTTTGAGAAGGATTTTCATTTTCTTTGCAAGCGTACCTAAACCAAGTTTGTTAGGCAGAACTAGGGAAAGCTCCCATTAATCACACTGGAGCTAGAACAAATGCAGACAGCCCACCAGGAGCGCTTTGCAGGGTTAGATTCTTTATCTCACAGTAGCAGATATCCAACCTTGAATTCCAGCACTGCTTACAGCCAGATCCAGACACCTCTAGGACTGCCATTTATTACCAGCAGGAGCTGCCAGCCCTTACAAGTCCGGGGATTTGCATTTCGCAGAGTCACTGAGAAGCAACACAGCAGGATTTTACATGTGGACAAATACTTGTGACGGTTTTAGAATACAAGGGACAGCACAGCTGAATTTAAGGCTTACAATTGCACCACGGACCATAAAAAATCCTTGTAAATGGCCAAGATATTTATTTTAACTGTAACATCTATTTAAGTTAACTCTTAATTTATCTTCTTTTTACAAGCCTTCCTACAGAGGTTAGCTGAGCATCCAATTGGCAGCAGACAAAAAAATAACTTTTTAGCATCCCAGCGAAATGAAGCACTATAATTATATCCTTCTGTTAAAAACACAAAAAATATTAAGGAGCAGATTTTTATCTGACATAAATCATCATTTCCCCATTTTCATCTCATGAGTCAGCCCCAGGCAATGAAATATAATCGCGCAAATGAAATCTGTGGCAGAGCTGGAACCTGAAAAATCTACTTTTCTCTGAACAGTGTGATGACTGCATGGTGTTTAGCACGCCTTAGATCTCTGTGAAATTAGTAATACAAGGTAAGATGAACGTCAATGAGTGACTGCAAGTCTTCTACTAGCTCATCTCAAGGGACATAGCAGTGTAAATCCATTCGCTTTCATGGAGCAACAGGAGCTTGCACTAGCTGGAGCTGTGCCTCTCTGAAGGGAAAGGAATGTGGAGAAGAAAAGTGATTTCATTAAGAAGAGAGTGTAGGATGCGTGTAAATATGCATGGCATCCAGCTTCGGGGGGGGGGGGGGGGGTAGTTCTTTTGACACAAATGTATGAGGGAAAGCTGGAGTGTACAGTGTGCAATTATATTTCTTAAAGCCACTTCTTTCATTCAGTTACTTTCTGTAATTCATTCACTTTCATTCAATTACTTTCTGTCCCAATATGACTCAGTTTATATCAGCAAATGAGCTATAGTACCACAACATAACCATGAGATAAGTGGGAGGAGAGTCTGGTGTAAATGCCTATATCTAAGAAATTATGCAGGGTAAAAAGGCACAGATTGCTCTCCATTCATTCACTCATTCATTCACCAATAATGCTAAACTTTTAGTGCTGTGTCTATTGCTGTCACAATTTTGGACCCAGGCAACTAGCACTCCAAGTAGTGCCTGGCCCGAGTAGAGGCGTTAGAGTGAGCCACCAGCCAAATCCAGTAGTTCTGTGGGATCCTGTTCTGGTGGAGAAGTTTGCCTACTGCTGAATGCTCTGTCCTTGTTTTACTCACTGGTATAGATGTAATTAATTCGACTGTGGACATGTGAAGTACATCTGAACTTACCGTCTCAAACTGAGCAGCAGTGGCACCTGATGTCATTAACACAGTTCACAATAAAATGAGGGGAAAACAGCAAAATTATTCAGCTTCTAAGCACAAAAACTCCCCAGCACATTTGGTAATGACTCTACTCACCGGCATTATCCTGCTGCTTGGTGTTTTTGATGTATGCAGAAAATTTGGAGAAGATATCGATTCCAGCAGTGTTTGATTCCCGGTGCTTAGCAGCCAGCTTGGGATATCTGAAAGGAGGTTGGAGAGTCACAGCGTGTTACCAGCAGTATAGTCATGATTACAGATACAGTTTAAAAGAAGACATTTTTAAAAAGCCCTTTACGAGGAACAGCAATTAGCATTGTCATTTATCTCAAACCAACAGCTTGGCAAGACCCTCTTAATGATATCTGTATCTGTCAAGGCAGAGATTTGGGTAGTTACACAGGGATGGCTTCAGGACAAAGGTAATTACACTTTATGCTTTATGTGACCACCATCCAAGATACAGTGGCCTTAAATCAGGAGGAAGCATAAATTTCCAGAAAGGTGCAGGGGAGGCTGGCAGCCAGCTCCCTCTGTTATGAATGGCAGTCATGTCTAGCTCCCTGTGCTGAAAATGTCTGCCAGGATGTAATAGCAAGGCATGTTAGCATCAGCCAGGTGAAGGAACATAAAGTTTTCAGTCTCCGAATTGTTGTTTTTATAGACAACTGGCACAAAGGGATATATTGATTTGAAAGATCAACATGAACTAACGACTCCTACTGATTTCGGTGGTCTTGGACTAGACTACAGAAAGCTTAAGTACCTGATCTCTTGCCTCATGACTGGCCCTATAGCTGCTCATTCAGTCGGAGGTAAAATGCTCCATAAGGAACTGAGAATATTTTCATTGATTCATAGATTTTAAGGTCCAAAACACAAGCCAGCAATCTTTTCTCTCTGTTATCCTTGTACTAAGTCCAAAATGCTTGACTAACTAAGGCATATCTGGTGAATCTGACATGTTCCTCAGTTGTTTGTTCCAGTGCTTATTCATACATATTGAAAAATCTGTGCCCTATTTCTAATCTGAATTAGGTTGGTTATAATTTCCAGTCATGGGCTCTTGTCATTTCTTGATGAGACTAATGAGCACTTTTCTGACTCCAGAGCTCCTTGTACTCTGCAGTCAGTTCCCCTTCCAACCTTTTTAATACACCACACAGCTCAGAAGCCTTCAGTTTTTAATGATAAAACACTTTTACTGGCACAGATATTTTGTGTGGCAATGCTCTGCATCCATTCCAAGTTATTTTTAGCTCTGTAAAATGTGGACACCAGACCCCTACAATATTTTTTAAAATTTTTTTTTTTTTTTTTAGCATTGGTCTCCTTAATTCTGCATACAAGGGCATCCTGAAATGTGTACAGAGAAAACATTCTGCAGTTATTAGTCATACAAGTAACTTTCACACATGGAAGTCATCTCACTGAAGCCAGCAAGTTTCATAAATAAATATTACTCCTGTAAGTAAAGATTGTAGGAGGGAGTGCTTTTCAGGAACTCCTCTTAGGACATCTTTCATTCCTAGGAAATGGAATATTGACTGAAAAAATCCCGAGTTCTTACTTTGGAGGTGCAAGAGTCTCTTCCAAGAATTCCTCAATCTTGTTAACATCTGTCTTGACTTCTCCATTAAAAGTCAAGAAAGGTGGGTGGGTCCCAGGAGCCAGATTGTGTAGATCAGCTGGCTTTCTGCAGAGAGAAAAAAGGTCATGGAATCACCAATCTTTATGGTCAGGTAGCTGCGCAGATATTTACAGTTCCTGCAAAATCAGTTTGCCCTTCTACTTCTTCAGCAGTTTGTGGTGAGAATACTTTAAAGTACCCTGAACGCCCTGTTTAATATAAAAACATTCCACAAGTGCAAAAAGAAATAACAG
Source organism: Anser anser (assembly GCF_964211835.1). Lineage (NCBI taxonomy): Eukaryota > Metazoa > Chordata > Aves > Anseriformes > Anatidae > Anser > Anser anser. The sequence continues at coordinate 6,173,839 of NC_139722.1, forward strand.
ACTTGAATCCCAACTATTTTGTTGTGCGCCACAGGCTCTCTAAGCCAGACACCAATCTGACTGAACGTGGTGCGGCCTTTCTATTGGAAAAACACTGGATCGTATAACTACTTTCAATTAAAGCGAACAATTTTTACCTTTTCAGGTCAACAGTGGTGACGTTGAACACAACTCCTTTGAGCCAGAGGATCATGAAGAGACGCTGGGAGAACGGGCAGTTCCCAATGCTTTCTCCATCTATACCAGCCTGAGGGATGGAAAAAGAAGAAAAATAGAGTTCAAATACGTTAGTCATTTATTTCCCTCAAGATGGAAATTGGATGTTGAAAGAAGAATAGCTAGTTCAAGAATAACCTACAGTGCCTGTTATTTTATATAGCTTATCATCAGCTCGATAATGGAGTTAATCCAGGAGTCAGCCTTCAGCAGGAGCTTGAGAAAGCAACCTGGTGCCTCTCCTGGGGACAACTCTGGCTCTAGATGTGTCCTTTACTTATGGTAAGCAACATCCAGAAGACTGTATATTCTTTTCACCATATGTTCACTGTGTGTTCAGTTACTGCCATTCTACAGGACTGCCTGCTGCATCGACATGATAGAAAACTCTGGACAGGTTTTCTGCTCTAAGTCTGTGGATTGCACATCACTGGGTCTCTGTTTTACTATCCAAACTGGGGACATTTGGAAGTGGATTTAAACCCAAACATGCCTAACATTCACTCATTCTTGTTCATGTCAAATAAAGCAAGAGCCTCAGACACAAACAACTGGATCCAGACAGAAATCTGCATCTGAATCCTTCCAAAGTTCAAGGCAGACTTCAGCCGCCACATTCAGTCTGTTCCTATCTCTAGCACCTAATGAGTTGCCTACAAACCACTACAAAACAATAAAAAACTGCTAGTGTTAGTACTAAGGAAACAGCTTGTGTTTTTTTTTCCTTTAAAAATTTATGGTCTTTAGCCATGCAAATTCTGACTTTAAGCCATAGAGGGATACAAATAACACTATTTGAACTGAGCCAAAGCTGTGTCCAAGGACAACATCCTTCTACAATAATTATGCTTGTGGCCAAAGCTTTCAAGACGATAATGGTTTTGATAGATTTCCATTTTAATTTGTGGTACCATTGTGTTTAAAAGATTCTTATAATCCTGGTGAAGCAACCAACCTTCCTTTGTTGACCCATATGGGTTGCATAACTGTATTTTATGCACGCAGTGTGTGTCTGAAAATGGCTGATGAAAGAGCTAAGCAAATACATGTCCTTTTCCTCTGGAGAAAATATTATATTACTCTGTTTGCTTTCATAAATTGTATCTTATTAATATTCAAGCTGTGGAGTGGCATTTCTCTATCTTAAAGAAGGAATCACTTCTAATTACTGCTCTTTTGTGAAACGTTCACAGACTAGCTAGAAACATTTTGAGATGTGTCCAGTTGCTACAACTTGCATAGGAAAAGTTTAGCTGAAAGATTTTCGAGTAGGCGTCATGAATCTTTCTCATGTCTTCAACACAGCTTTTGATAATTCTGGGTTTAAAAACAAATTCCAGATTTCCCATCCACCAAAATATGGAGAGAGTGTGGATTCAAGGCTTGGAGACAGCACATTGTAAAGTTTAGGGCTATGTAAAGAGTTTTTCTCTGGCTTCAGATTCAGTTTCAAGCACTCAGACTTTAGAGATATTTGGATTTGGGGGTACAGTTTGGCTGCACTTCTACATGAAATTATAGATCAGCCAAATGCCTGGCACATGGCATATGCAAGAACGCTCAAACACTGTGGATAAAGTAGTGGTATGGTATGAGACGAGCAAGAGAAGATGCTTTTTTCTGTCTGCCTGGCGTGTGAATATACTAGTTTTGCATAACTTTATTAATTAAATAGTTAGCTCTGCTCTCCGAATTTCATGGCAAAACAATGACAGTGTTACCACGGGAATACCAGGCACCACAGTGTTGCATGCAATAATTACTGTGAAATTACGTTTATTGTTTTGGCTTTGGCTTAATAAACACTTGCCAAGAGCTTGCAACTTCTTAGCCCTCCTAAAAAGAGTCAAATGCCATAGGGAAAAACAGTGGCACAACACCAAATTTCCCCTTGGCTTTTTCACCATCTCAATCTAATCATATCCTTCATAATGGAGTTGGCTATCAGAGTCTGCAAACAATATATTACAAACCTTAAATTTGAGGAAAAACAGATTGACCACTGATTGAGAGAGCAAAATTGTGCAGACAGAAGAGTTGACTCCTATCTCACATCCATCTTCAATCCGTCTTCTCTGGACTTACTTTGTCTTATTAACTCCATTGAGTCTGATTCACTTGTCACCTGACTCCCTTCAAAGTGAGTATAAAACCCTGATTTCCCAAGTCCTGCAGATACCTTCTGAGCAAATGGGTCTAGTGTTGAAGTAACCCACAAAGCTCTAACCGTCTTATAGGTCTCCTTCCTGCATGGAGGCACTCTCTTGCCTGTCCTCACCACCTACTTCTTGTGCTGCAAGTAACAAATTTCACCTTTTCAGGAAGGAGAAGCTATTTCCCTGCACTCTCCAATTATTTATTCTCATAGGAATGTTAAGGACTTCCTAGATCTGCATCTTTTTGTACCTCCTCCATCCTGAAAGGCAACGGTGAAAAAGCCCCTCAAGACTGGAGAGGAGTAAAGGTGGGACAGAGTGGCTGAATGGCAACGAAGGGACAGAAGTGACGGGTCATGTGAGGCTAAGGGATGCAGAAATCACTGAGGACAAAAGATGCGGAATCTGGAAGAAATAAGATTCATTTGGAGATCAAAACCAAAAGTAATTGTGTAGGTCAAATGAGGCCTTCAACAGCTCCAAATGGTCAGAACCTCTTCCCGACACTTCCAAAAGAGTGGAAAACATTAATTGCTAGAGACATGTTGGGAATACACAGAGGAAATTCCAGAAACGAAAGATAAACTAAAGACACAGTATGGTATGATCTCTTTTCAAAGCTCCTGGATCTGAAAGCCAGGCTCATGATTTGGGTGGAGTCTGACTCATGGGTTTAGATCTCATGTGACTGGCATAACTGAAAATGCTACCACAAATCACAAGGCAAACTGGTGACAGAGGAGGGAACAGAATCAAAATCTCCCCAGCAACACAATTTATCCATTAAATTCAGCTCTTGTCTGCAAAAATTATAGGCAAGGCTCTGTCGGTTTTGTGAATCCTTTCTCGTTGCTTCTAACAGCAGTCAGCAATTCAATGCCCGGCACTCAGAAAGAGCAAAAACTTAGTGGGTAATAACTTCAAAGGCTTATCAGAGTGTCTTGAGATTACCTGTGAAGTCTATTAACTACTAGGAGGAGAGGAGAAAGAACAGAGAACTTCCCAGGCTTAGTCACTTTCACCTTCAAAGAAAACCAGCTTGCTTAAAGCACCCTGGTAGTGACTAAATGCAAACCTATTATGTGTCTGTCCCAGCTTAAGAGCTCAGAAATGCAGGAATTAAATAATACCTTAATCAAGATCAAGAACTCAAACAGTGCACAGAAAGAAAAGAACAAATAATTGACAAGCTGTAGAAACACCGTTTATCCCCGCTGCTACTCACAAATGAGCACAAAAGCTCTCTCTTGTAGCTTCCCTGAGGCACAGCAAAAGTGATCAGCCGCTTAGAGAAAGGAGCAAGTTGATGAAATATACACCCTCCCTGCCAGTAACGCTGGATATTGCTGATTCAATGACTGCAATCGACTATAGACTTGAGGCTCTGTGGGTGCCAGGATCAAGGAAACTGAGATTTTAAAACGTGCACTGTAACTCTTAGTGCTGTGAAAGGGTTTCAGAGCCTCTTCTTTCCCGCAGAAGAGCGCTGCCTCCTTTTCCCTATGGAGAAACACTTCACATTTTCAGGCAACAAATTCCCAGAGTGACCACGGAAAAGTAAAATGGATTCAAGGATTTGCTGGGTGAGACCCCTCAGCCAACACTCGTCCCACTGAAGTTTCTCTGAGATGCCTAAGGCCTTCTGGGCAAGGCAGGGAAGCACATCCAGAAGATGAATCTGGCCACTTTCATTTCGACTAAGTCTCATGTGTATTTGAATTTAGGTGGGATGCATGTGGACCCCACTAACAGAAAAGTCTGGACTTTGTGGAGGCAGAATTGCTGGAGGATTTTTTGCTCCATCTTGGAAACATCACTTTCCGCTCTTGTTGCTTCTCTTAAATCTATATTTATTAGTTTAGCTACCAAACAGGATGCTTTTCTACTTGGTCTTTGACATTTAGGTACTACGCACCATTTGATGCAAGGTCCTGCCCTGGAACTCAGTGTAATCACATTAGGAAAACCCCAGCATCACAGCAGCTGCTTGCCTCTGTCTGAGCGATGACAAGAATGAACAAGGTATTAAATACCTTTAAGGTAATTAAACCTTAAAGATATTTGTATGCACAAGCGGGGGATGTACCAACACATCACCAAGGAACAAAATTAAAGAAGGCTTCAGGAGGGAGAAAAAAAGTCTTGGTGATTTGATGAGCTTGTGCCAAATACTTCTGAAAAGTAGCAGCAATATTGAGAGCCTCCAACCACTGCACAGCATAGCTGAACGACATGAACAGGGAGCTCTTCTCAAGTTCAAGTTACTACTTTCCCTTAAATGAAATAACTGTAATAAACTTCCTCACTGGTTCCAAAAATACTCCAACTGGTAGATGCAGAGTGACTGCAATGCATACAGGCAACTGTATGTTATTATACCTAACCTTAAGAGGGAAAAAGGTTTTGTTTCCAGTTCTTTCCCAAATATAGCAGCTTTATATCAACATACTGTCATTAATAACGACTAAGCATCTAGCTTAAAAATGGCAGCACTGGAACGAACTTGGAAACCTCTGTGCTTTCTCCAGGAACAGAATACATTTGGTTTTATCTATTTTCCTTCTCTTCTAATTTCTCATTGCATTGAGACCGTTCTGTCCAGTGCTCTGTTGGACTCCCCGGTAAAGTAGGCAGATATTTTTGATGACACTAAAATACATTTCTTTTTCAAAAGGATTATAACAAGTTAGCAAAAGCAGGCAGGCTAGTTCACCCAAATGTTTCCAAGTAAGGATTAAGGAGAGAATTGATTTCATCATCCTTACAATCAAAATCTAGATTCACATTACACATGATTGCACTCTCTCTATTTTAGAATTGGGAAAGCGCCTGCCTTTTGACACTTACTCTCCTTACGCTCAGAACCCAAAGGGGAAGTGAAAATCCTATTTGAAATGCAGAGCAGGCCAGGAAATATCCTATTTATTGTGCCATTAAAAAGAAAAAAAATCTGTCTTAGTAATTATACCACACACACAATAGCACAAATCTCCATTGTAGGGAAAAATTGTTGGCTGCAACATGAGATCAGAGAAGCCAAGGTATTGCTTTAGCAAGGCTCATTTTTTTTCCAGTTTCTAGTCTCTTTCACAAGTTCTCGTCCAAATGTAAAAGCCAGTAAGCTATTTGGAGTGCCACCAACGGAGAGGCGAGCTAAAAAGTGTATACTCATAGTGCAGCACTGGTAGGTCTCAAGTAAGAAGTAAATCTTGTAGTGCAAGTCCTGTGCATCACAGGACACTCTTGTTGACTGTGGCTTCAGTTCAGGAAAGCATTTAAGCATGTGCTGAAATACATCCCAATTCAGAGGAAGTATACGCTTGACTTTAAGCATGTTCTTAAGTCTTGATGATTTCAATGGGACTTAAGCACATACTTAAGTATTTTCCTGAATGGGAGCCTATAATAACAATAATAAATTTGCCGTGCAGCTTTTTAATTTCATTGGACTTTTTCCGAAATTTCATTTTGCTACAAGAAACTCCTAGCAGCAGCTTTCCAAGTGAGGGCAAGCTGGAGCAGAAATATATTCCTATGCACACACACATGGAAATGGACCATGTGCATACATGTCAAATAAAAATAGAGCGTTTGCTAGAAAGACTGTCAGGGTAGTAACAAAACAAAAAGGAAGTGGTGAATATCTTTAGCCAGCTCCCCAAAAGCCAGCCAAAATGTCGTCCAAGTTTGGCGTATGTACAGGCATACATTATAGATGCACATAAGCTTAACTTGGTTTGCATTGCTGGCCAACTTGAAGGGAGCTGGCTTGTTCCACGCCGTTCAAACTGGCTGAGCAGCACGTCAGTAGAGCTGAGGATCTCCAAGGAAAGTGCCGTTGCACTTTCCAGGTCACTGCGGTTTTGGGAGAGATGCATTTGTCCTCTTAAGACATTTGGGATTTTCAGGTGACGGAATTGCAGGTTGGAATCCCCATGGGTGTTGGTCTGGAGGCTTGGTAAATCATTATTTTCCAACCTTTTATATTTATATTAACTTCAGCATGGGCAGGACAGGATCATATAGGCCAGGTTCTTTCTAGGGATCTTTTCATGATGGTTTAGGATGTTTGTAATTAAAGAACAATTGTCTCCAGTTGGTCCACCCACCTGGGGCAGAGCACTCCCACCTGCCACATCACCCAAGGTGCTGGTAGCAGAGCTGCTACTTGCACAGAGAGGTCTTGGTTTTCCTCAGGGCTTTGTGGGAGCCACTGGCCACTGCACGTGTTATGCTTTGAAATAACCTTTGTGATGTCTGGGAACGTCAATCTGGGTGCAGGTTGGATTTGGAAAACAACGGCCTGGTCACAGGTGGATAGCCTCAGTATGGGGAAAAAAATCGTGTTATTCCATCACCTCTCCTGCTTTCTTTTATAGTACTTAAGGCCCATGACTTGGCAAATATCGACAGAATAGAAAAGCATGGACCGGTCCAACACCCTGGACAAAGAAATTATTTTGTTCTCATTTATATTTGTAGAACCCTTACCTATCACTGCATGCATTCACCTTTATGAGAAATTGATTGTAAATAATCAAAGGAAGTAGAACCTGTAATGAAACTTCCTACACCTAAAAATATACAGCAATTTCTGAACTAGGGAATTTTTTTTTTTTTTAATTTTTTTATTTTTTTTCCTGCAAGACAATGCTCTGCTGTATAAATGTATATAAACACCAGCTAAGGGATGTGTGGTATAGGCAAGCTGAATTTTTCAAAGGGGCTAGCAGTTTTAGATGCTGCGAGACAATTCAAAGGTGGCTGACTTCTCACAAGTATCAACTCTCTACACATGGAAAATCGGGCCACAAGCCACCCAGAAGGAATAGCTGTTTTTTAAAGTCTTAGTAACAATTTTCTAGATCTGCTTTGGGAGTATCCCTTCTATGAGCTTCTTGAGCAATTGGGAAAAAAAAATAATTACACGAGAGCATTGAAATGCAAGTCTCTATTGACACACTATTCTTTTGAAGAGGACGCCCAGAATTTGACAAATCCTGGTGGAGACATACACCAGGTTTGGCCGTATCACTGTGCCGAGTGTCCTGGTGTTGGCGACCCAGCAGGACAGGCAGGGTGCCGGGACCATGAGAGGCTGAAAGAGAGCTCTCAGCGCCTGGCTTCCCTTCATCCCACCAGCCAAAATCTCCTTTCAAAATTACTGAGACTATTGCAGTTTCCCTCCCCTCAGAAAACCCACAGCTTCTGTTCAGTAAAGCTGCGGATGTTTTAAAACGTGTTTTTTTAGACTTTGAGCAATTTAGAGCAAAATCTTGAAATTCTTCAGAAACCAAAATTGCCATTCTCATCACAGCTTCAAACTAGCGGATTATGCACAAAGTTTGTGTGCATCTGGACACAGTGGACTGCATATATGTTTCTTGGCTTGACAGACAAAAAGCAAATCATCCTTTACACTTTTTCTTGAGCTTCTCCAACCTAACAAAGCAGTTGTGCTCCCACCACTCACCAAGGTCATGGCAAACAAGTCTGTATTCCCGCATTAGCTGTTGGATGCAACTACAGTGAGTGTTTTTTAAAAGCTTTGGTTTTTTGGGATCCATCTTCAACTATTAATGAGATAACATGAGGAGGGAGGGGGGGGATGAGAGTTAAAACTCAAGAAATGCCAAATGTGTAAGCTTAATGTATAGAATGATACTGGAACAAATGATTAAAGAGTAAGCTCACAAGTAAATGTGATATAGAGATAGTAAGAAAAGATAATATTATATGGAACAAATCACATTAAAATAATCAGATTTTGTTCTCTGACAGGGTATCCAGCACAGTAGGTAGGAAGGACGTGGCACGTATCTAGAAGGTGACTTTTGTAAGGTTTCTAACGCAAGCTCCAGATCATATTTTCATAAGGAAGGTAGGGAAATAGGATGTGCATAAAATTTCTGCAAAGTGCTTGTATGAGTAGTTGAAAAAATACTTTTGGAATAATAATAATAAAGTTTTCTGTTAGTCTAGATACACATAACAACTAGAGCTACCGTAAAGGTCTATGACAAGATGAGTCATATTTAATGTTTCCATCAGCAAAGTGAAGGAACAGAGAGAGCCCGACGAAATTTTGTGACAGCAACAAGCACAGAGGGATTATTGGTATTTCCCAGGAGAGGAGCAGACTCCAAACCAATACTGAGAAGCTGGAACAAAGTGTCTGAAGTCACTTAAATGGAATTTAGTGAAGTAAACTACAAGGTATAAAACGTAAGAAGAGCAAAATCCAGTGTACAAGTGCAGGATGGGGAACAGCGAAGGAGGTTTTACGTAAATCACAAACAGTATGAATCACCAGAATATGCGTCCACAAACAACAGCAACCTGATAATGTGATGTATGTGCGATGTCTTACTAGGAGCATCAGACAACATAACAGTCCTCAAGCACGTAGAAGACTGTTTTACAAAGAGGATGATGATCCACTGTTGCTCATGTCCACAGAGTATAGGATTATTATTTTGCTTAATTGCAGCAATAAAGCTTTAGGGAAAAAAAATATCCAGTGTAATTATATGAATAGTGAAACACAAAGCAGACTTTCTAAGGAGGTTGTGTAATCTGCATTAGTGGAGGCTTTGAAGAAATCAAAAGAAAAAAAAAAAAAAAGGATGTGAAAACTGGTCTCGATTTATTTCATCTGGGTGCAGAGCAGGGAGGTTGCATATGATGTTTTAAAATGCTTTTTAACAGTATATATTCGTGCCTGACAACAAAGCTGTTCTTGCTCTCAGAGCTAGGTGGTGCAGAATTCTGCCTTCCTCTGACCTGCACAGGATGAAGTCTGGCCCCAGTGAAGTCAATGGGAATTTTGCCGGGGACTTTGACGGGACCAGAATTTCACTCACAGGTTTAATGGCCAGAAGGGACAATTATAATAATCTTTCCTGACCTTTTGCATAATACAAACCATAGATTTCACTCAGCTTGTAGCCAGCATCTTGTGGCTGAACTAGAACATATGTTTTAAAAGGTTTTCCGGGGGAGACATATGCTAGACATAGAGTGGTAGTAAAATCCCCTCTAGTGGTCTATGTTTGCGTTGCAGGGTGAAGTTCTCGCTCCCACTGAAGTCGACCACAGACTTCCCATCTGTAAGATACTCCTGAAGATAACTAACTTACCCCATCACTTATATATGTGTTTTGGTTTTTTTTTTTTATCTTTTCCAACAGTTGCATTGCTGTATGTGGGATTAACTGGTGGAAGGAATCTTAGTCACAGGATCAGGCCAGTGCAGTGCTCAGAAAATAGTCACCGTTTTAGTAAAGGTCAATGGAGATGCTCAAGCATCAGCTACTGCTTGGTTACTGTGGCTACCAGGCTGTATCTCCTAGGAAGATGTCAGCACTTTGGGCAAAAAAAAAAACCCTTTCCTTAAGACGAGTAAACTTGTCCTGCAATGTATTCATACTGGATGGCTGTTCGTGCTCTGCACATACAGCCTGCAGATCCTACATTTTGGAAGCATATGCCTATAGGGCCATATTCTGATTTTGGCCTTTCATTTCCAGAGCTATTAATGGAATATAGACAATCTAATTCTGCTCTCATAATAATCAATATTCATAGAAAATATTCCTACTAAAGATAATCCACTGATTTCAGTGAAAGCAGAATCATATTTTAGATTCACCAGCTGCTTTCTAATAAGTGAATAAAACCACAAGTGGTTTTATGGGCTCTGGAGAAAGAAACTGGGAACGAATCTGTTTTAGGTATTCGTAGAGCACCAATTACGATTGTTTTAAATATTGATGATTCAATATCCCAAGAGCTGATTAGAGATGTAAAAAATTTATTCTCCCAGGAAAGCTTGTAGAAAATAAAATGAGAGCTAGGTCATTGTCAGAAATTGGCATGGGCAATGCAAATTATAGTAAAATTATTAATGTTTCTGGTAGAGATCAGGTGCAAATATAGGAGTCATTTCTTTAAAGAAAGCTCTGTGCAAAGACCTCCAGTTCCCACGCCAGTACCAGTATCCTGCTTGCAGTTGTTCTTGTAAGAATTAAATCTGTGCACATCTGGAATTTGAATGTCTGTTAAAAATCTCTGAGCCTGGGATGGTAATCTGGTCATATAGTACATTCTGCAAACGCTGATGAATTGCAGCCAAATTTCCATGCCTCTAAGCAGCATATCAGACTAACAAATAATAACAGCAGCCAGGTGCTGAAAGTTAATGCTGAACCTGAAATCAGATCCAGGGCTGAATTATTTATTGAAATTCCAGGACTTTATTTGTGCTATTAGAAGAGAGAGGCACTTGCAGCCCCTGCAAATACAGGGCTGAATGGAGGGCTGCCTCTGATAAGGGCATCTACTGCTGAACCAGCTGACTGCCGTGCCAGCCATAATCTGCCCTCGATGGCCTTATTTTGTATCTTATTTTGCATCATATAAATATGCTCATTGGTGACTTCTGAATGAATGGGAGGGAAGAGCCATCAGGAACCCTGCAGAGCTATTCTGAGTGAGCAGGACTCGGTCCTCCTGCCTCTTGTGGCATCTCCGAAGCTACCGGTGCTGCAGAGGGTATGAGACAAACCTCATCTGAGATGGGAGCAATGGTTACGACTTTCACTGAAACCAGATCAAGTTTCTTTGCAAAGGAGCAGCATCGCAGGCTCCAGCTAGAATTTGATTTGGTGTTTGCATCTCAGCATGACTTCCTGATGCAACCCCCAATATCTTCAGTAAAATACTTAGTGGTAAAATGATGCTGCAAGCATTTGGACCAAACCTTGAAGTTGTGTGGGTACAAATACAATATAAACAAATTTTCTGGTTTCCAGCTACTCACAGAGAAATCATTACAGGGTTTAGTATTTAGGAAACATTTTTTCACCTTCAATATTTCTTACATTCCCAAACTGCTGTATTTGTTCTCCTCGTCATTTATACTACATACAGTCAAATTTAGCCATTAAAGGGGTTGTTACTCTACAAGGTAGCCTTTTCTGATAGCCATCTACAGAGAAGGGGAATGCAATGCTCCCTGAATATTTCATTAAACAAGAAACAGACAGCAAGTTCTGAGTTTGTAAATGTAAACACCTGCAATGAAAACAAAAGCCTAAGAAGGACACAGACCCAAACAGCCAGCAAATGTTACTCATTTCGAAGCAGAACAATTTGTGTTCTCAATAACAAACACTCAAGAATATAACAGAGATGCTTCCCAAAAAACTGCTGAGAAAGTCTGAATAAGCGTGTGAGCTATTGGAAGTATTATTTACAAGTATCTTATGGAGGTGTGAAACTAATGCATGATGACTGTTGCAAATAGGGAAAATCTGCTGGATCAGTGAGCAGAATTACGATCACATTTCTTATTATCTCAGTGCAGGATGATTTCTTAAAACTTCTGTCTGCAGTTTGGATCATTTTGAAATGCTGCTTTGACAACTTCTTGCATGCTTCTTTTACAGCCTTCTCAAAACACAATTTGACTTGATGCTCAGGCTGACTTTCCTCTAATTTCATTTTATCCTATTATCCATCATAAAAGAAAAACTTAGGTAATGAAGTTTAATTAAATGTTATTTCTTAAAATCTTATAATTCTTCCTTTTCTTCCCTTGGTACAAAAATCTCACTTATGCCACTGCAATTTCCCTAGCACCTCTTCATTCCTTCCTGTCCTCCCACTTCTGGTATCCCTGGCCGTGATGTCTGTTCTCAGTGTTGGCAGTTTTTATGCTCACCATCGTTGAGTCCCCCCTCTTAGGCCCCTCATGCTCCAAGAGAACCTCTCTCCAAGAGGATCAGTCATGCATGGTCGGACTCAGAAGCAGTCAGCAAACTCTTCCTACTAACATCTCTCTTCCTCAGTCTCCTCCTCCATAAAAAAATCACTTTCTTGACTTTTTTTAGAGTCTCTCTCAGCAGCTTCTCCTCTCCATTATCTCTTCCTTCAGTGTCTTCTCGATGCTAGCATGTGTTCTACAGGAAAACGTTCGCTAACATTTAAGAAGTTTCCCTGGCAGCTTTTTGTTCCATCCTAGGCTCCTGGTTGATCCAGGAAAGAGAGCACAGAGGTTTCCATTTTGCAGGCTGTCAGAGAGCTGTTTGCCTTGATTACTACAATTTGCAGAACGCCATTTGAACGACACACACCAAGCAACCACCACAAAAAGCTCATTGGAACGTCCAAGTTAATGAGATAATTGAGAAACTAGCATTTGCTGAGAGAATTTCTGATCCTTTTATATATATTTGAGCACAGCAAGACCCAAATCTCTCAAGTACCTGAATAAGCTCAGAAGAATTAGCCATTTTTTCATGTTTACTTCTAATTCCCTCTAAAAGAGAGAATGTGAAATGCCAAGTGCACTGGTGGTTCTTGGAAAACACCAAATATAAAGAAATCCTATAAATACCCATTTCCATTGAATAGACAAACATCAGTTAGCACAAAACCCCTTTTTCTGACAGCGAGGCACAACATGACTGTTACTAATTGCACCACTTTCAACAGTCCTGGATATGTCTTATTTCTTTAAATGTTCCCCCAGATCCTTGGTGCACAGTGTGGAAGAGATGCCCAGGGTTTAATTAGGAAAAAAGCACTTTTGCCCGTGCAAGCTGAAGCAAGATGCTGACACGTGCAAATTGGGCTGAGATGCCAGCCAAGGTCAGGGAAAAGAAGCATCTCCTTCCCCTGGAAAAGAAAATCATCATTTCAAGGTTACATCCCCTTCCTGACCGCATCCTTCCCAGGATCACACAGGCTGGACCCAAGTAGCTGTGTGCAATCAGCACTTTTTTATTGCTATTATTATTCTTGCAGAATCATCTCTTTTGAAATAAATATTGCGACCTTCAGGCCTAGCTCCTACTCGCCAGGGAAGAGGGTGAGGTTTCCCCATAGGCGCATGCCATAGGGATGCTGGTTTCATCATTGAGATGGACAGATATGAAATTCCCACTCCAAAACAAGTCTTCCTGCATCCAGGTTTGACTGCCTTTTTTATGGATTGAGTAGTGAGAAGTGTGACCTCTGAGGTGTGCAGAGAAATGCATAGCTGCATTGACGATCAACTAAATGATGAACATCGAGTCCAGGAGTTGGTCTTGATGATCCTTGTGGGTCCCGTCCAACTGGGATATTCTATGGTTCTATAAATGAGATGAACTCCAAAAGCTCACATTTGTTCAGTCTCAGGAAAGGCTCTTGGATCCATCTTGGAACAGGGTAAATAGTTTTGAACCTCAAACAAGACACAGATTTAGAGCTGGATCTAGAGCTTAACTGGGGAGTGGGATTTACTGACATTGAAAATAAAGAAAAACCAAAATCCCAAAGTCGGAGCACCTCAGTTCAATAAAAGGCACCTCAGTAAATTAAGGCAAATATACCATTCATCTGAAACTGAATGTGCGAGTCAACAGAGGAGAAAATGAAAATGATCAAAGTGCTAGAGGGAGTCTGAAACAAGGCTTAGTAAGGAAGCAGGTAGGAACACTGCATCTTTTTGTCTTGTCCTGAAAACGGAAAGAACTGGGCACAGTAAAACAACTAAAACTGCCATTCAGTGAGGTCCTACAACCCGCAAGAACATTCTGTGATTCAACCCCTCTTCATCCAGGAACAGCGTTTAAAAAAATACTACAGATCAAACAAACAAACCAAACAGGTCTCCAGTTGCACAACGAATCAGCAACAACGGCTCATCACAAAACACAGGGCAGTGAAAGAAAATAATTTCCTCCCCTGATATGCATTTGTATCTGTTTAAAGTAAGCTGCTCATTCAGCAGCTAAAAGCAAAAGGAAAGCAGTAACACAACGTGCCTGTTGACCCACACAAATTGAATCACAATCTAGAAAAACACTGTCCACAATAGCAGCGATCCATCAGAGGCCGGTTTCTCTAAATTCCACTCGTTTTGGACAATACACAGGTACAGATGTGCACCAGCACCCAAAACAATAGCTAGACGTGGTGGGTGGCACTGCTCAGGGTGTTTATTTGGGTGCTGAAATGCGATGGGGAAGAGAAATATTAATATAGAGAGGTACCTGCCCGATCTGAGAATTAATTCAGTTTTTTGTGAGGACCTAAACCACAAAGCAAGAGTAGCTTTACAGTCATTAATCTATGTAAAGAGAAAAGGAGGAACGTGATTTTAACCAGAAAAGCTGCTGTGCTGCTAGAGATGAAAATGGACATTGGTGTAAAAGTCTCATAGATAATGAAACCAGGGCATGGAGACGGCATGACTTAGGGAATGGCTCCAGGACAGCCAGAAAGAGAATTTAGCTCTTGAAGCTCCCAATTTAGCTCTTCCTACTTTTCAGCCAACAAGGTCTGACCTACGCTAGCATGGCTGTTCAGAGCCTGACCAAGGCAGCATCTGCTTTGTTTCATCTTTGAAGGCCCTTGAAATGCCCTTCTGTGCCAGGGCAAATTTAGGTTTTTGTGCCAGGGGAGGTTTAGGTTGGATATTAGAAGAAATTGAAATTTCTTTACTGAAAGGGTTGTGCAGCACTGTAACAGCCTGCCCAGGGCAGTGGTTGAGTCACCATCCCCGGAGGTCTTCAAGGAATGTGTACATGTAGAACTTAGCATGGTTTAGTGGTGGACTTTAGTACTAGGTTAAAGGTACGACTAGATGATCTTAGAGGTCTTTTCCAACCTGAATGATTCTATGGCTCTGATGGCTGGCCCTTGTGTACCCAGAGAAATATAAACACTTATTTAACCAACACCTGAATAAATCCCATCATACTATTGTGCCCAGGACACAAAGAGATACTTTAAGACATGCAAGTGGCCTCCGAACACTATTTCTATCACAGTGGCTTTGACCAAATTTGTGCCACATTTCAGTGGCAAAGAATACCAAAGCTTTCTTCTGTGCTTTAACCAAGCCCTACTCTGGTTTGCCAATATACCTTCCATAGCAATGACTACTTGGTTTGCAGATTTTAAGGCATGTTTATTCCTGTATTGATTCTAACTATATACGTTTCTTTACATCATATGTAGTCTTCCTCTGAGCTAGAAGACGGTCTTCTTTGGTGTCTTATTCCAATGGTTAATGACTTTTACAGTTATTAATAAGCCTATTTCTAATTCCACTATATCTGACCTTAACTAATTGTTAATAGTACTTGTACTTGTTACCACTATATTTAAAAGCCCCCTACAGATACATTTAATACTGCAGTCAAGGGATTTCTGTTTTTTTACATGAATGAGAAATATCACCTTAAGGACAGCACTCTTAAGTTCTTTTTGAGTCTTAAAATTATCCTACTCTACATCTTTTCCAGTGTGTGATACATGCTAGCTCTGTGTGCTAAAATATATCTTTGCTGAATTTTAGACAGTTGAGCTTTGCTGTCAAATGTCTTCAAGCTGGAGCATCTACCTCCATGCATTAGCTCATCATACATTGAACTCGACTGCTAGCTTGCAACAGCACACACTCCATGGGGACAACTAGCCCTTTTCCAAACAGTACAACATTGTACTCAGACATCTCTATTAGCAGCAGAAGCTAGAACATTTTATATAGGCTTTTGCATCTTCAAGGTTAACAGAAAGGGAAACTAAAGCAATACATAAATCAAGAAAACTTCCTTCTGCACGTAAACTGCATCCCCAGTATCATGATCAGATATTAATATCTGAAATATTGGCAAATGGAGAATCGAGTCATGATATTTTTTCTTAGTCCAGAGGAAACCAACATATGCAAGAAGAGGAAAAAAGTAATTTACTGTTATTGTGACTATTCCTATATATAATCCTTATCATAGAATTATAGAATATCCCAAGTTGGAAGGGACCCATGAGGATCATCTAGTCCAACTCCTGGCACCACACAGGTCTGCCCAAAGTTTAGACCATGGGACTAAGTGCACAGTCCAATCGCTTTTTAAATTCAGACAGGCTTGGTGCAGTGACTACGTCCATGGGGAGCCTGTTCCAGTGTGTGACAACCCTCTCAGTGAAGAACCTCTTCCTGATGTCCAGCCTAAACTTCCCCCACCTCAGTTTAACACCATTCCCACGGGTCCTGTCACTGGTGTTTACAGTGAATAGGTCACCTGCCTCTCCACTCCCCCTCGCGAGGAAGTTGTAGACCGCGATGAGGTCCCCCTCAGCCTCCTCTTCTCCAGGCTGAACAGGCCCCGTGACCTCAGCCGCTCCTCATACGTCTTCCCCTCTAGGCCCTTCACCATCTTCGCTGCCCTCCTCTGGACACTCTCCAACAGTTTAATGTCCTTCTTGTACTGTGGTGCCCAGAACTGCACACAGTACTCGAGGTGAGGCCAGACCAGCGCAGAGTAGAGCGGGACAATCACCTCCCTCAACTGACCTTGCAAGTTTTATGTGTATGAAATTCAAATGTGATAGAATTTAAAACAAAAGAGAATCACCTTCAGCCTTGAATATATGTTTCGACCATTCTTAATACATTTTGCATCGAGCATGCACAGGTAAATGCCATGGTCTTCTGTCATCTGCCCTGTATATAAAATTAGGGACTATTGTGAATGAGGATTTAAAAGAGCAAACTATCACTATCTGGGCAACTTCATCCATAATGTTATGGGTTTTTTTTGCTCAAGTAGCTATAGCAGGGATAGGTTTAACTCCTACAGTCCCACGGGTGCATTAATTAATTATTAGCCTCTTGAAATATGCCTCTTTTAGTGCTTTATCTGAGTGTTACGCATGGTTACCAGAAATACATACAAAGAAGCTATTTCAACTTCATTTGGCAATCAGGCACAAGGAAGAAAATTGGAGAAGCACGGTACTTCACTGGTAGAAGCTGAACCAGGAGACCCAGGGGACCAACTTCGAAATGATGAAAATTAAGACACTTATTGGTATAAATTTATGAGTCTGAATGCCTGTGAGAACGAGCAGACAAAACAGAGAGGTTGCAATAGAAGTCACAACAGAAGATACAAGACCCTGAGAAGGATAAATGGAGAGCTGGAAGGAGTGGATGGGAAGGGAGCTTTGTCTCAGATGATGCCTGAAAGCAGACACACATCCAGTTCCATTTGGTTTGATTTCTTTTATGTCCACGAAATCAAGGCTTTCAACATACTCTGTTTGGAGACAGTTCTACATCACAGAGGTGATCCCACCATACATTTCTATTTTCAGTGGTATTCAGGATGCCATTCTGAGAAAGAGCAAAGAATACTCCCTGCTCCCACAATGCCTCCACATCTGATGGAGGACTATAATCAGTGTGTTACAGAGCTGGAACTGAGACCAGGAGAGCCTGAAAAACTTGTCCAAGGTCACCGAAGAAGGCAGAAGAGCAAAAGAGTAAATAAAAGAATTTGGGTGGTAACCTAGCGATATTACTGACCCTATGTTGCAGAATGTTCATGGCAGGACCTTTTCACGTTTTGAGTAGAGCTGGATCAAAATAAAAATAGGAGTTTCAACCTGGTGGGAACTGTTGCTGTTGCTCTGTATTAGGATAAAGAGCTGAAACACTGATTTGTTCATAGGACGGAAATTCAAAAATATCAGCATTTGGGGCCACTCTATCATGGCAAAACTTTGCAGTATTATCATACAGAATCAAGTATATCTCTGGTGCTTTGTGTCCCAGTCTCTTTTCTGAGCACACCTTCTCTTCTGACACTGTAGCCACACAATTTCTGTGGTGCACCAGGGTAGCTGAATAGAGGAGGAATCTTATGTTATATCATGAAAGAGATATATCAGCCAGGGAGCACTGTCATTAAAAAAGGATATATATAGCAGGTTAAAAACATAAACACTCAAAAAGATAAGTTATCAAATGGGAGATCAAGTGCACCCTCAGAAAGTTTGCAGACCACACCAAGTCAGGCAGGCCTGCTGATTTGCTTGAGGGCAGGACGGCTTTGCAGGGGGATCTGGCTAGGCCAGGTTGATGGGCCGAGGCCAACGGCATGGCATTCAACAAGGATAAGTGCTGGGGCCTGCACTTGGGTTGTAACAACCCCTTGTAGTCATAGAGGTCTGGGGAAGAGTGGCTGGAAAGTTGCCTGGCAGAAAAGGACCTGGGGGAGCTGGTTGACACCGAGCCAGCAGTGTGCTCAGGTGGCCAGGAAGGCCAATGGCACTCTGGCCTGCATCAGAAACAGCGTGGCCAGCAGGGCCAGGAGAGTGACTGCCACTATGTGCTTGGCCCTGGTGAGCTCGCATCTTGAATGCTGTGCTCAGTTTGGGGCCCTCACTACAAGAGGGACTTTGAGTTGCTGGGATGTGTTCAGAAAAGTGCAATGAAGCTGGTGAGGGGACTGGAAAACAAGACATATGAGGAGGAGCTGTGGGAACTGGGGTTGTTTAGCCTGGAGAAGAGCAGGCTAAGGGAGACCTCACGGCCCTCTATTGCTACCTGAGGAAGCTGCAGGGAGGAGGGTGTCTGTCTCTTTTCTCAGGTGACAAGTGATAGGACACGAGGAAATGGCCTCAGGTTGTGCCAGAAAGGTTTAGATTGGACATCAGGAAGAGTTTCTTCATGGAGAGGGTGGTCATGCATTGGAACGGGGCTGCCTGGGAATGTGGTGGAGTCCCCACCCCTGGAGATATTTAAGAATGTGTAGGCCTGGCACTGAGGGACATTAGTTACTGGTGGGACTCAGTAGGTAAGGTTGATGGTTGCACTTGGTGGTCTTGAAGGTCTTTTCCAACCTAGGTGATTCTATGATTCTTCTGTGATTACTGAGACAGAATAATACTCTTTTACAGTCATTTAAGTTAACAGTCAAATAAAACATTTTATGGAGTCATTCCACATGTATGCGTGAACTTTGCTATCAAGTTTATCAGCAAACAGCAATGACAAGTAGATTTCAGTTACAGAAAAATCTACCTTAAAGTAGAAGCCATGAAGACCAGCTTTTTACATGGGCAGATAGTGATAGGACAAGGGGGAACGGTTTTAAACTAAAAGAGGGGAGATTTAAATTACATGTTGGGAGGAAATTCTTTACTCTGAGGGCAGTGACGTCCTGGCCCAGGCTGCCCAGAGGAGCTGTGGGTGCCCCATCCCTGGAAGTATTCAAGGCCAGGTTGGATGGGACTTTGGGCAACCTGGTCTAGTGGGAGGTGTCCCTGCCCATGGCAGGGGGGTGGAAGTGGATGGGCTTTAAGGTCCCTTTCAACCCCACCCCATTCTGTGAGTTTATGATTAGATAATATTACTGACTTTGGATCTTCAAAACACAACTGAATACATTTTGAATTACTTTTGCACTGTAATAATTTTCAGCTCTTAAGTATAAAATAAAAAATCATGCCAGGGAAACATGATGCTGATTAAATTCATTAGACCTACAAAAAAAAAAAAATTCACTCAGCCACTCAGCTGCAGATGTGTATATATACCATGGTTATAACACCTAGATGAGTTTTATTGCAGGTCAGCAATACAAAGTACAAATGGGCAAAGCAAGGGGCAAGGAAGGAATGGGAATGAGGATCTATTTTGGACTTTATCCATGTTAAACTCTACTGTGTCAAATGAACCACTTGAATCTATTTTCTAAGTACATACTACAGCACTTCAGGCACCTGCTCTGATTTCCTAGTTCAAAAAGATATAGGATGAATCCTGCTCAAAATCAAGACCTTCCTTATGCCAGCTGATTCTCCCTATGACTTTGAGTACGACTTTGCTGAGAAAAATAGCGCAATTGACATCTTTTAATCATTTATAACCCTAACACATAAACTCACTGCCAATTAGCACTTGTCTAACTCTATTAAATAAAGAATAATTTGAAAAATCTTCCACTAGAGCCCTTAGCTGCCAAATGGAAATACTAGTGTTTATGATACCTCTCATAGCTAGGATTAGTTTACTGATATCTGCCAGGTTTTGAAGAATTACATGTCATACAATCACCAGTAATACAGGTAGTACTAGTAATGCAACTAATACAGTTACTGTAATGATAATTTTGTTATCCTAAATGATCCTCACGCAGCATTCCATCAAAATATATTTGACATAGCCAGGTGAACTGATACTAGCGTGTAACTATGGAGCAGAGACGTACTTCCTACTGGCTCTCTTGGAAAGGATCCCTGTATATTTTTGGGATGCTCTGTCAACCGATCTCTGTGACATTTACTGTTCTGGAATAGCCGCAGCAGAGCCATATATTGCCGATAAAATTTTCCTGGGGACACTTACTGGAGCTTCACTGTCACCACTGAACTGTGACACACCAACCTGTGATTCTGACGAGACCAGAGAGACCACAGAGACCAGAGAGTCAGCTGCCAGAGATGGAAAACAAGCTATCTGCAGCTAAACATAGAGCGCCCAAAGCATACCGATGGCTATTTCTAAGTACAGGCAACAACAATTATGAATATCACCAGCTCTTTTTGGTAGGATTAAAACACTTTATTTACCTGATTTGACTATGCAGCTCAAAAAAAAATAATAAAAAAAAAAAAGGAATAAAAATAGAAGATGGAGTTTAAACAAAATCTCAAATATACTTAAGATGAGATTTCTCAAAGACACAAGCTGGTCTAACTGCTGCTGCTGAACTCAGCAGTGCAAGCTTCACTGGATTTTATGGCAATGGGATATGACCCATCCTGAATGTCTCTAAAGTCTTATCTGTTCTAATTCTGGGTTCAATTTAGAAAGGTATTTAAGGAAATATTGAAGTCCATGCATACTCAACAAAAATTTGAATGTTTAATTTTAATCAGACGCTTTGGTCACATCTAACATATACATTGATGCCAGCAAGTTCAATAAACAGCCAGCAGTTGCGCCTATTTTTGTAAGGGGAAAAAAGAAAAAAGGCAAAAAAGGCAGGTAAGGGTGTCATTCACCTTTAGCTAATGATTAGATCATGTATGCAGGCAGGAGACACAGATGAAATTCCCTTCTTAACTTGAGATCCAGTTTCCCAATCAATCATAAAAGCGTTCCAGCCTAGGTTTAAGGTGGCATGGATAGTGATTATATCCCTGCCAAGTCCTTTTGTACATTTGGCCTGCTTAAACTGTACACTGTCTGTCTCCAGTATTCCCACCAATGAGACACTTGTCTTCGCACAAGACAAAATCTGCAAATGCTCAGAGAGAAAACAGAGACGCAGACACACAGACTCTGGCCTGTATAACTCAGGCTAAAGCTTCTTTAGAGTATTGCTTTTCTTCGTCACAAGGAAAAATATGCAACTTGCAATTTTAAAACAGTTGCTAAGCGTCTATTTCTTAATTTATTGAATTATGCTTTTTCAGCAATACAAAATTAAAGCAAAATTAGATCTTATCAAAGTGGATTTTTTTACTTGACTCTATTCTTTAGATTACTTTATGGTAAATGCTCAATTGGAAGGCCAGAGAAACAAGTCTCAGCCCAGGTAGCATTTCTCCCACTTAACTAGGGCTGCAGTGTGTTACTGCTTGTTACTGCAGTGGGTTATGTTGCTTGTTCAAACAGTGTGATTCAGACTTAGGAGGCCCGACTGTCTTTGCCCATTTTACACATATATAAATTCTGTGGGCTTCAACAGGGTCAACCCTGATTTGAAAAGAACTGAGCAAGAAAGGAACTGAGCCAGAATCACACTGAAATTCTTGAGATCTGCACGGAGCTCATGAAGCAAAAGTATACGAGTGCAAACAAAGCTTTAAAATTATTTTCCTCCCAGTACATATGCTGATATCTGGACTACCAGTGGACTCTGGTATGGCTTGGGAACCTTGATACCAGTGCACAAGGCCAGCACACTGGAAGACAGAAGATTGCTGCTCATGTACCCCCTCACCAAACAAAGTTTGGAGGAGACAAGGCCTATGAAGCCCACCATCTGCTCAGCAGCTCAGAACAGACAAGAAATGCAGGATCCTTATAATAACACCCATGCTCAGGGCAGCTGCCAGGGTGATGGCTGAAAGCTGTCAGAGACTGCATGCACCGTATGCATCTTGTGTATCTGCCGTGTAGGTTGTCTACTTCTCTCTTGAAACATGAAAGGCTTGGCAAGTCACTAGACCAAGGATCCAAAAATATGTTATTGTCCTCCTTGGACTGCCAGACAGGCTGAACCAGATGTTTCAGTATCACTATTCTTCCTGGTAGTTTTCTTTCTTTACTATTTCCTCTTTACCTAGAAAGTTCCGCTAAAGGTAGAAATGATTTTTTTATGGAAGACAAAAGCTGAGTTCACAGCAGCTGGTAAAATATCCAGGCATCTTAAGAAACAGAAATGAACTTTGTGCCTTCCAGATCTGGTTGGGATTCCTAGTCATCGTCAGAAAGTTTCTAGAGGGCAGTCTATGAATCAAATAAATTACAGAGCTTGTATTGTTATAATAGGTTAAAAGGAACCCGTCAAGCTCTCTCTCCCAGTTTGCAAGGCCATTGCTGGCTTTGAGAAGCCCCAAAATTTGAAACTAAAACCAGTTTTCTTATCTCAATGACTCTATCACCTTAAAAACACAAAAAGCTTTAATAATGGGGACTGGTTGTACTGAGAGTAACCTTTTTATCTGCATCTTCCTTTAGGGCTCCTTTACAACAGCTCAGCAAAATCCTGACCAGGGTTAGTCTGAAATCACCCTATGGTGGAGATAATTAAAAACAGTAGGGCTCGCCCCTAGCTGAATCTTGTCAGTGCTTTTAAGCATACTCCTAATAGACTCCTCAAGCTCCTCAGAATGAAACATTTGGAGGTGACAAATGGCTCGTAGGCTCCCAGCATGTCTGCTTGCTCCTCCAGCAGACCACGGCCACACTGAAACTAACCTCTTTTCTTTATGATAAGCCTCTAGCAACAGTGTCTGGAGAAGTCCTTACAATTATATCACCGCTGTTAGTCCCTGAGCCTTACCTTGGCTGCTGCCGTATCCCTGAGGCGCTGCAAGGACACCTTCACCATGGCTGGTCATGCACAACGCTCTCTGCTCCTAATGGGTGGGACAGGTTGAGAGCGTTTGGCGTGGTTTATGACTTTATGCCTTCAATTAGCATCCGGTCAACGGATGAGTCAGTGAGTTCAAGGTCTCTAACAGGTCTCCCTCTGTGCTTTTCAAAGCACATCCACATTTCCAGTAGATGGGTGTTGGGCATGACTGCAGCTGAAGGCTCTGTGAAGTAAAGCCTTGCAGCTTTTCAGCAAAAGCTCTTGCAAACCTGGTCCGATGAGCGTATCCAGAATATCCACCCCAATGCCACAGCAATGACTGGCTGCAGAAATAACTGTCTGCCAGCTCACTGCTTGTCCTCCTACTGCCACGATGACACTACTGCCTTTTGATCATCAGAAATATGGATTGTTATGTATCTTATGATAGATATTTCAGAATCAGGAAGATTTATTTAATTAAATGTACTTTGGACAATTTCTGTGGTTTGTTTGCTCTCTAGACTGTGCTCGTCCTGAGCAATGCAATCAGACAGTTCCACTTCTGAGCCTTGTTTGCATCACATTTGGTTTTCCACACTTAAGACGAATCTGCTGTCAAATTAACTTTGCAGATATTAAGCAGCACCCTAACTCTGAAATGCAAGGAACATACATCCAAACACCTGGTTACACAGCAAACAAAAAGAAACCATAAAAGTTCTGTGCTCCTCCCATATGCAATTTAATAGTCGGTATTGCTGCACATCTCTCAAAAGAGCACCAGTTCGGTTTAGTCATTATATTCAAGTGTACAGGTGCGAGACTGCCAAAAAAAGCTAAATATACCTTCCGTCAGGGTGTCATTTATACAGAGGCACTTTGCTTCTCCAGCATACAAAGAAATAAAATTAACCTGAGTTACAACCAGCTGGGCTAAGCACAGAGCAAGCACTGCCTCCTGATGCTTACTTCCCCAATGCCGCTGCTGCCAGCATCCCTCGCTGCTATATAGCAAGCCTTTTATTTTCCAGCAGCCTCTTCCAAGTCCTTGCCAAACAAGTTCAGAGAGCGATTTGCTGCTGGAGAGTTTCGGTGTTTGCCACGGGCCTGCCTACACAACCTGCGGACTCGGCTCCAGCAGCATCTCCCCGCTCTGCCTGGAGCCCCATCTACCCACTCCTGTGCCCCGGCCCAGATTTGGGGAAAGGAACAGAAAGGAACACTCCTTAAGAGCAAACCACCTCCCAGATCCAGGTTAGGGCACCGTTAGAAAAACAGAAAAAGGTGTAAAATCAATGGGGATGATAACAAATAGGTTTGATAACCGCTTAACCCGCCTCTGCCGTCCCGGCTCAAATGCCCGTGTCCTGAAGCACCGCGGTGGTGCCCAGCCTCTCTGCATGGCTCAGGAGATAGCTGACCTGCATTAGGTTACAGCACGGCTCTTTTGTTTACAGTCATCCCTCTGCTTGTCTTTCTACGGCTCCTGCTCTACCGCTTGTTAAATAGAAAAAGGAAATAGAGCAATTGTGTAACACCTCTTTTTTTAACCTGAGACACCAACTGCTTTTATTAGAGGCTCGCTGGCTGGTGAACAACAGCCTGTTCTGGTTTATTTGTGCTTGCAGAAGATTCAGTTTTCTCCAGGCCATACCCGCTGTCTTACATCGTCTCACTGATCTCTTTTCTGGCTGCGGATTCATTCAGGGGTGCACGGCCGAACTCTTTCCCTCGAGTAAATGTCAGCTCTGCAAAAGCAAATGACGAAATGCTCCCTGACCCCAGCACTGCCTGATCTTAGTACTTCCCTCGAGTGTGGTCCTTGATGTTTAGATTTGCCACCCGTCCCAGCATCTTATACTCACCTGGAAACTGCCACCTTTCTGCTCTTCTTCCCAAACTTAAAACAGCACAAGGGCGTCCTCCTCCTCCTCTGCAGTATCCCTTTATCCAGTTATCCTTTTAAATTTCGTGCTCCAGCTAAGTTTTCACCTGTTCATATTTCTCTTAAACACTCCTACTTTTCAGCTTTTAGCTCCTGCCTTGTTTGGATCTTCTTGTTTATTTTTCAACTTTTGAGCTGTGTGTTTTAATACTCTGGTTACGTGTTTTGCTATTCAACTTGTTAGACTTTTAATTAAATTAATGGCACCTTTCCAAAACTTCAAGAACTGCAATTTTTCAACCCAAACGGAAAGTCTCCAGGAAGATACCAATTAATTCTTCTGCTGCAGCTCAGCAAATTATGAGTTTTATGTGAGTCTCTATACAGTACTGTAACATGCATTATGCAGGAAGCCACATTGCTAAAAATGTTCTTTCAGGAGTTATAAATCTTCAGGCGATGGCATGGCTCCACTGACTACAGTAAAAATTTTGCCACTCACTTATGGGTCCAGAGCTTCACACACTGAAAAGTGGCCTTGACTTTCACAGCTGATGCTAGTCAAATTACCGTGTATCACAAACCTCCATATCAGCCTCAGCAAAATAGGGTGGGCACTAAAACAAGTCACTAGTTACAGGTTTGCATTCCAGAACACATTTGTGAGGACAAAGCACCAGGAAATCTCACTAACCTATTTTTTAGCACACAAACCTCTCCATTAAACTCACTTTGGTAGAAACAACTTGCAGAGGAAAGGTATCAGGACGTACAGGACCCAGGCAGGTCCTTTTTAACACATTAAGGTCCTCACGAGGGATGTACCGGACAGTTACGAGCCAGGAATTCTTGTAAAATCTTTGTCTGATAAGGAAAAAAAACTCTGTGCTGGCCCGGTCAGAAAGGCCACACCTGAAATGACTGTTTTTGGAAGATGTATATGCATTGTGGTATGTGGCTGACATTTCAACTTATAGCCCAAAATATCCATCAGGGAGTACAAAGCAATTATGTACCCTCAGCTTGACAGAAGGGAGGAGCTGGAATTTGCTTTCCCAATCATTTGGTACTCTGTTTGCAAAGGGCCCGATATAACTCCCACGTATTAATAATGATCCCATCCAAACCAGCAATGGTTTAGGCTCGGAGAGACCAAACACCTGGGTTTTACATGGGCATGGTGGATTGACATGGGCAGAGGATTTAAAACATGCTCTGAACGTCAAAAAATCTGAGCTCTCCAGTGGGACAGCTTGCGTGAAGTTTGCTATTACTCGGGTTGTTTGTGTTACGGGGCTGAACTGTGCCACTGGCTTTAGTGGAAAGATTTTCCTAGCCCAAGACCAACAGATATACCCAGTTTGAAGTACTCTAAAATCCTACCATGTAATGGGTGCACTTGTTTTTCTGTGTTTAATCATTAGATCAGTTTTCTTTATTAGTCACCCTTGTAAAAAAAATCAGAATGGGCTTTAGAAACCAAGAGTCCAGGAAATATAATCAGAAGTCTGCCAGCCTAGCTCTACCCTTTGTGTTTCCGGAGCTGTCAGTGCTTCAGACCTGACAGCCTCTGCCGAGGTACTGAACTGTGGTACCCCTCAGCTCTTCGCTCTTAATTCCCAAAAATGGAGAAGGAAGTCAGGATTCCTAACAAAAATCCTGGCACTCCGAGGTTGGGACCCAGCACGTTGCAGGCAGCAGGCTAAGAATAACAGGACAAACTCACAAGGAGAGCAATAACAATAAAATCAAGGAACTCTGGCTCTCCTGCAACATTACCTAATTCTAATGTCACGAAGAAGAAAGCAGCATGAACATGTTTGCAGGAGATAACAGGCTGTCACAGCACCGCGTCTGCTCAGCGCCAGAAAATTAAAGTTCGATCATTAAATAGAAGCCGAGGTGATCCGAGAGCCACACCAGTGTCCAGTTCACAGAGCAGCTTACCTTGACAAAGAGCTCGATTTCAGGGTCCTTTCCTTCCCCATTAGCACGAACAGAGTCTGTCATTTTTCACCCCCAAGGCCACCGGCTGATCGCCCGCTATTAAGTGGCAAAAGGAGGTTTCAGCCCCACAGCGGGTGGGTTTCCCTTCCAAAAAAAAAAGCTCTGCCAAGCTTTCAAAACATCACTCGCAACAATAAAACTCGAAACCGGTGGTGAAGGCAAGTTTGCAGGTGGATAAATAAATAAAAGGCAAATTGCAGGCAGCGGAGGAGCGGTCCCCGCCGCGGGGCTGTACTTCTTCAGAGCAACAAGTGCTGCTGTGCTCTGGTACAGAATCCTCATCTGTCAGAGCTGCACTTCTCACTGCCTGCCCAAAATAGCCCGGAGCATAAAAACAGAGGGTGGGGTTAACTCACAGGGGAGGAGACAAGCTCCTGGTACCTACAGCAGGATCGGTCTCTGAGCAAACAGTTCTGCTCTTCCCGCTTTCCGCGTTTCGGTCGCTCCCTCCCTTATTCTGCAGCTGGGAGCACTGGGGAGATGGGCAGAGGGAAGATCCATGGCAGGCTGGGCTCCTTGCTTCGAGCACTGGGGGTGGTTTTCTTTCTCTTCTGAAGGTGTTTTGTCCTGCTGCTCAGCTGTTCGAAATCCTAATGTTGTTACTGCTGAGGATGGAGAGGGGAAGGGAGCCTGATTTCTTCACCCTGTGGGCTGGATGCTGTGTTGGTGCAAGGGGCGTGCAGGAAGGCAGAGCTCTGCACAGCTGGGAAGCCCTGCATACTGGGAACGGGGTTAAGCAGGACAACGAAGAGCTACAGGGCCTGGGAGAATAAAATAAAATTAAATATTTGGGGCCAAATATTGCTGGACTCATCCCTGGTTGCAGAGTGGGGACTGGTGTGTGATGGCACGCTGGAGCATGGAAGAAAACTTCTTTAAAGGGCTTCAGCCTCCTAACTGGCACACCTACGCTCCCTTCCCTCACCCCGGCGTGACTCAGAGGTCACCAGGCACAAATCCCGAGCGAGAGGTGGCACGGGGCGCGGGGCACTGACAGGGCAAAAAGGCACGGGGAAGGGCAGCGCCCAGGGGCGGAGGGGCCGGGCGGCACCTCCTTGCCTTTGCCATCACCGCCAGCAGGGACCGGCCACCTTCATGCCCTCAAAAAGTCCCTTTGGGGGACTTTTTAATCCCAATGCATGACTTTTTAATTACAAAACGTGCTCCCATTTCAGGACCACAGCAGCTCCCTCTCGCACGCTGGGCGAGCCAGGCATGGCAGGAGCAAAACTGACCTCGTGTGGCTGCGGCACAGGTTTACCCTCCCCTCCTGGCACCCACGGGGCTGTTGGGAACTGTTCTGACATGATCAAACAGTCGGCTTTCCTAAAAGTGCTCCCAGCTGCCAGCCGTCGCGATAATCTCTGATTCCCTCCCTTGACCTCCAGGCGCTTGACACGGGTCCAGGAAAGCAGTGGCCAACATCTCCGCGGCAAGTTGGGGAAACTCTCTGGGAATGCCTATCAACAGCTGTTGCGTGCACTCCCCGAAGCACTCAAATGGTTAACAACCTCGTTACGCTGCTGCAACTGTAATTACAACATAATCAACATCGTAATTAGCGTAAAAGTGCGCTTATGGTTTTTAGATCTAATTAGCACTCATTCAAATAACTGGAAGGTTAACTATAAGAGAATTAAGTGTTATTACTCCTTTGATTTCAAATTTTTACATGTAATTTTTGGACTAGGTACATTAATTACCAAACATTTATAGTATAATTATTCATAGGCCTACAGGCAAACTTCCAAGGACATGGGCTAAGTGTACTTGTGTGTAGCAAAAAGAATCATTGCACTGTAATTATATATTACAGTTATAAAAGTCAGCCAAATATGTAAGTACAGTCACCGTATCTCTGAAATGCATCCATAAATAATATATTATCATCTACGTGGCTATAAATTTTGCTGGAAACTTGTTTTGCTTTAGCATCTCATGCAACAATGTAATTTCCCTTTATTGAAGGCTCCTGAAAATGATGGCAAGTGGGTTGCCCTGACTGAGGTTACCTGTAGCTCCAGCCTCACTGCAAACACTGTTTGGATATTGGCAAGTGCTTTGCACAGTTTATATCACAGGACAGTATATATCAGCTCTGGAAGAAGAAAATACTGCCAGCTACAGTACTGCTAATGCGAAAACAAAGTGTTTAAATAAAATCAGCATTCAAGGTATCAGCACTTACAAAGATGATTTGTGTGGCCTATTTAGATGTCTATTTTAGAATGGAGAAACGTGCCCTAGAAGTGCCTACTTTTTTTTCCACTGGTAAAAAAGGGAGCCCAGGGTAACAACCTCAGATGGAAGGCGTTACAATGGCCAGACAAATCCCACTGTAACTATTAAATAACAGAAATTAGTGCCTGATTTCTACACACGTGTCATCTCCCACTTCAGACGATGTGCATGCCGTGCACCTCTGGAAGTTCCGCTACAGATGCAGCAATTTCTGCAGAGACTCAACATATCAAAACATTTAAATCCTTCCTTCCCAATTACTGTCTGGGTTTAGTCACGCGCTGTAATTAGTCTGTAAAATCAGGATTTTTATACTGAAGCTCAGCAAAGTAGAAAGAAAACTGTGCAGTCCAGGGAAAGATAAGAAAACCTGAAGCTGTTTTCATTTCATCCCAGATTTAAGGTACTGTAGGAACGGGTCAGGCCCCATCAGCTTCATGCTGCTGGTGGGCCACAGAGAGAATAATCCAGCCCACCTCAAAAAAACACTGATTTTCAAAAATCTCCCTCTGGAATCCCAAGAAGAGGCTCCCTGCTTCAGCTCAGGTTTATTATTGCTAATAGAAAGCATCATCCTGAATGTTCATGACAAAATGAAAGCTTAAAAGCAAGCCTCTTTGATTATAGGCCATTTAATTAAATGGGAGTGAATGCAAAGATACATATCAGGGAACAGGATTATCGGGACTCTGTAGCATAGGACCTGCTGTAGAGCATTGTCTTTAGTTACTACAGCTACATTCTGTGAAACACTTAACACTTTCCCACTCCTGAGAGTTACGGTGGAGAAAACAGGACTTAGTTCCTCAAAGGAGGTGCTCAGATCCGAACAAAACAGAGTCTTTGTTCATATAAGTGCTGAGGTGTGTTTTTTTTTAATAGATCCTAAAAGCTTGATTTAAGGTAACCATTGTAGAAGGCAGTGAGTAGGAGGAAATATATATATA
The DNA here is from genome assembly GCF_964211835.1 of Anser anser. Classification (NCBI taxonomy): domain Eukaryota; kingdom Metazoa; phylum Chordata; class Aves; order Anseriformes; family Anatidae; genus Anser; species Anser anser. The sequence continues at coordinate 6,204,164 of NC_139722.1, forward strand.
TTGTATATTATATAAATATGTAATAGTTCAGGAATCTATTCATGCATTTTCTGCTTTGCTGTCATCTAAAACTGACTTATCACTTACATCTGGGTGGAACCTTTTTGACTATAGTGGTTGTTATTGTCCACTTGGCTCTATTTTGTGGTACGAAAATCAGCTCTTTCTTCAGTCAAATGAGGGGTAAGATACTGATAAATAATTAGTACACTCTCATTTTGCTGTGAAGAATGAGTCGCTTAATTTGGCCTATCATTTTCTCGCAAGTCAGAAGTAGCAGAGGCTTTGAGTTACCTACAAGAACATTAGATACCGAATTATGAACTCTTCATAAGCCAAGTCATTATTGTTTGAGGTTTATGAGACATATAAATGAATATGAGCACGCCGTGCCATTAATAAAAGAAGAGGCCAGCTACAGAAAAGGAACCGTCACATCTCCACGTAAGACCGCTATTGTAGGTGCACTCTACCACTATCAGCTTTCAAAGGCCTGATCCAAGCTTCACTTCCAGCAAAGATTTGTCCCGAGGGGGTGAATCAGAGGCCAAGCATCCAGCATGTAATTCTATCGTGGAGCTCTCCAACAGGCCGCTGAGCTACCAAGAAGGATCAGTGCACAGAGCGCATCGCGCGGCGTGCACGTGGTGCCGCTGCCCATTTCGTCTTGTTAGGGCAAGGAATTGCAAGTCTTGTATGACAGAGAACATTTCCTGGAAGGCAGAAACATGATTTTTTTTGATTTCTTTTTTTTTTATGTTGGGAATAAACTTCCACCATGGAGTAACAAAAGAACCAACATCTTGGTGCAGCTGTAGTAAATGGTATTGGGAGCTGCGATTTTTACCTGGGAATTATTTAACTGTTTAATTGCCTAAAAGGAAACCAACCAAGCAGCGAGTGCAGGTACTAATCCAGCATGTGTGAACAGGTTATGAAAATATAGCTTCTGGGGACAGTTCTGAACTACGGTAATTTGCAACTGCATTTATTGCATGCTGGTATCTTTGACATAGCATTTATTGAACAAGCGAACGTGTGAGAAACTGTGAAGCCAAAAATAAAGGGAATTAATTGAATAGCTTTAATTTTCACTTGAATTACAACGTCTCTATCTAGCTCTTGCTTGATCTTCAGAAAAATCAAAAGAGATTTGTCTCAGACATTTGGGGTCGGACTGTTCGCCTCCCCAGAGGCACAAGGCATGCGAGGATGTTCAAAGCACTTCTGAGCCTCAGAGCAAGGCTGGGTGAGCACACCTTTTCCCCCAGTTCCAGAGATGCACACTGCCTCCAAACGTGTTGTTTGGATGGAACAAGGAGGAACTGTGATTTTGTTCCTCCTTCTAAATTGTGCCACACTCAAGGGCATGAAACAAAAGACAGCCATACAACAGCTGCACAGCCTGAATGTCCCAAGAAATGGATGAGGTGGCAAAATCTGGGCCAGAAAAACTTTGCATTCCCCTTAAATGGCATTTTTTTAGATATTCCCCTCTACAGCCATCCCCTAGACATTATAAATCTGTTGTAGCCACAAGCTACAGCAGCTGTCCTTCACCATACGGTGAGAATGCATGATTTTAGCCCTAAAGATCTCTGGACAAAACCGAGCTGCTTAACAAAATGGGAGATCACTAGCATCAGCTCAGATGGCAGTTTCTCAAAGAGAGCTCCATGACATGATTTTTCTACGTAATTACGTTTTCACATGGATGCAGTATCAAACCTCACTGTAACGTTAGTAAGCATTAGCAGCTTCAGGAGAAAAACCCACTGCTGTTCAGGGTGAAGGAGGATTTCATTATGGATAATGATCTCTCTACTTGCATCGAGACAGTCACAGCTGACCATTCACAGGGAAGTGGCACTCGAAAGGTACAACATCATCTCCTAATGCTGCATTCGGTAGAGAGGTTTCTAGAGGACAGAGGTTTGTTTAATTACTATTTTCCCCCAAGCCATCAATTCAATTAAAAAAACATAAATTTCTTCCATACAGGACCAAGACAGCTCTGGAAAGCATTATTGCAGTGGATACAATGGAGAGCATCACAGATCGTCCAGATCTGTAGCTTACATCAATAACGTAGCTGATGAAAAAAGGAATATGGATATCCTCAGCCCTTGTTTTTCAAAATAAGTCCTCCATAATGTTAAGTGCTATGAAGAAAAATAACACCAGGTAAATGTGATATACCCACTGTTGTTGACTCACTGCTGTCATAGAACTAAAACCACGTGATTTTACTTAAAACTCTGCAACAGAGCAAATAACACATATCTCTGTCTTAATTTACAGGTGTTCTTAGTGCAAGTCCCTGTTTAGATTATTTCTGTTCATTTCTCGGTGCACTTCTCATTATGAAATAAATCTGAATTGATTATAATTTGCTGCATGTACATGCAACTAGGATGAAATTCCCTGAAAAGGACCAGCACACAATGCGCTGCTCCCACCCTGATTATTGAATATACAGAGAAAAGGTTTGAAATTGAATGTTCATGCCACGCAGATCTCAGCCTGGGTTTCAGTTGCTCCCAGTAAACAAGGCCCCACGAAGGCGCAATTGCTGCTGATTTCCTTGGATGCATTTGTGTTTCACTCTGCTGTTTAGCGAGCAATTTGGCTAACTGCAGAAATTACGCTCCGTATCGATGCGCATTATTTCTAAAAGATGAAGCCTCAGCAACTCAGTTTGAAATTACTCGTGACTCAAACCAGTTCCCTTGGGGTTCAAGTGCTGGCAGCAGTTCACTTTTAGCTGTGCCAGATGAAGCCGTAACCAACCTGCACAGCAGGTTACGTGCACGCATCTGCACAGCACATTACAGCATCCTCCACGGCATGTGCACTATTTGGCTTAAGAAAGGGGCTTCTGGTTGTTGCCCCCCCAATAAACCCATCTGTGATCACTGTGAAATAGCAGAGGTCAACATCGCGTCGATGGCAGTGCTGTGCGCCTGGGTTAAATGCTGCTGGCTGACCTTGAGCCTCCAGTGGACTGTGTAACCCTTCCATTCTCCTTAGAAAATGCTCATTCATTTTTCATTTCACCTTTGGGTACTTCTGTGCTAAAGTTTCCATAAAGTTTGCCAGTGATCAAGCTCACTTTCCTTAGTGCATCACCTCAAGCTGTTATGAAATGAATGAAGGGTGGTTCGGTCTTTTCTTTCTTCTACACGAAGGTTCAATGTCTTGACATTGTTAGATCTCATTTTATTTTTTCTTTGCTTAAGGACCCCTTTCACAGCCCTGTTAACTCAGACAACAGCATAGATCAAAGCAACGAGGTTAGCTGAGCACAATGTGAACCCCTCTTCAGCAGCGACACTCACAAGTTATTAGATTTCACTGGTGACAATTAGCACCACGCACAGGTTATGAGGACTTCTGAGATCACATCCCTAGGTGAAGGAAGGTAGTGACAATTTTTAACAAGCTTAGCTTAAGCCTGAAGGTAAATCTTAGTGGGAAATTCAGCTCTGAGCACAGTCTGAACAGTGATGGGGTCTCATTTAAGTCTGCCAGAATTAGGAATACTGGGTAGACCAACTTGAAAGAAGAAAGATTTTTCATCTTAAATGGAAGATTTTCCAAAAATTTTTTATCTTTTCCCTAAATCTCAAGATTTCCACAATGTGTATGGCAGGTATCACTCTTATAAGGAACATGTGGGCCTGTGGGTGCTGGCTGTGATATTCCAGTCTCACTTCTCTGACCTTGGTGACAATTACAATGCAACTCTGTAGAAAATGGACTAGCTTTTCCTGGGAGACCTACATTAGTTAGAAAAATGCCAATGATATATGGAGCCCTTTACTCGTTATTAGCAATTTCCATCCATACCTAGCCAAGCAGCAAGTGAGAGTTGGATGCCAGACATACTCATAAATACACATAAAGGCATTTTGTGATGTTGTGAGAAATCCTAAACCCCCCTGCAGAGGAAGGCAGCTGTAAGAGACTCTCAGGTTCTCTTTTGGATTCAGGTTAACACTGAAAAACATCCTTCAAAGAAGAAAGGCAAAGAGTTCAGAAAGGGGAAGTCAGGTGTGCTGCCAAGAGTGACTCCTCTCAGTTCTGTATCTGGACCATATGGGAGTTTCTACCAGCACTACTCATGCTGGTTTTCCTGAGCACAAAAGAAAGACTTTATTCTACAGAATTATCAAACCAGCATCCTCCGCAATTACCTTGTTTGCTATGAGTGATCTCTCAATTAAAACATAAATTAAAAGGTAATTGAATGTTCTTAGGGAAAATGACTAGGCAGTTATAAGTGACCTTTTCAGATAATTAAGTGTATCAGATCAAAACTGAAGACAAGTCAGCCAGGTCATCTGTTGAGGTTGCAAGATATTATAAACCTATTATAGATGAGGGAAAAAAAAACACCCTATAGTTGCACTGAGCAGGAATCCACTCATACAAATTCCATACTGCAAAGCTTCATAAAATCACAGAGGAGGACTCATAGCAACTGGAATTAATCCAGGAGGGAATGATTTATTATTGATGGGGCTGATACTGCCACCTATTTTTAAGTCTCCCTAATGCTTTCCCTGAGTACAATGTTTTCAATTCCATATAACTTTTGCCAGACTATAGAAGGGGAGTTTTTTCACACAGGTATCTGCCTCCTTTATTTATGCACAGTGCTTCAGACATCCAAAGGTTTCTCTTGCAATGCCATCAGCTGCTGAAGTCACTGTTCTCAGTCCCACTGTCTACATTTAAAAAGAAATAGAGATGAAGCTTGAAAGGGAACAGAAATGCAAGAATGTGACCCGATTTCCAACCCCCCCCCCCCACCCCGGTCAGCAGCCAGGCTGAGAACAGACTCCTGAACTCCTCAATGCCACTAGTGCCAAATAAAAATCTAATAAAAACACATCCAGGTATCCAGAATCCCCCAGTTAGAGAACATTCCCTGTGCAGGTAGGTGTGTGCATGCAACATTCCTGCACACAGAGGTACAGGTGCGCTGCCAGCACGCTCCCGAAGCCCTACCACCGGCCCACCTGTCCCGCTGTGCTTGGAAAACCCGTCCTTTGGTGCGTTTTGTTGGTTTTAAAATTAGAACTTGGTTCCTTCCCCTCTGAGTCACGCAGCCCAGCATGCGCCTTTATTTGACGAGTTAATTGTTAAGGGGAATTAAGCAGCAGAGAACGCTCTTGGGCGACCTGTGTGCCCGGACTCGAGGAGCACCGGCTCTCCCTGGCCGGCAGCCGCAGAAGAAAGGCCAGGGCAGCCCTGCTGCGGGCTCTGCTTTTATACTCTGCTATTTTTAGCTGTTATCAGCTGCGGGGCCCGGGGCCAATCAGCGCCCGATGCCTCCAAGAAACCCTGCTCCGGTCCAAACTTCGTTCTCCGCGGTCTCACGGGGAGGAGCCCGATGACCGTGATTTTGCTGCTCCCAACTTGTGCTGGTGGCTACGTGGTCTCGTTTACTCAAGGCGACGCACGCCGAAGTAAATGAGTAGTTAGGACCAGGAGGCAGCTGCTGAGTCAACAGAGACGCTCCCTGCCTGCGTTTGGTGAAAACAGAAAGAATTTAGCTTGCCTCGCGAAGCCCAGCGCGGAATGCGGTCCTGCAGAGTGATACATGGATGAATAAATCAGCCCCTGCGTTTTTGTCCTTTTGTTTTACTAAGGTGTTCTTTGTTATGTCATTTAGGAGCTATGCGCTGTGTAACTAGAAACTGCTTGTTGGGTACTGACAAACCCATCGCCACGGAAAGAGAAGAAAGGCAGGTGCCTGGGCGTATCGCACCTTGTTATCTGATATTTCCCTGGTATATTAGATTAGACCTTTCCACGGAAATGTGACTTTGCAGTGATTTGGGGCTGTGTTGGTGGGATTGTAGCATGGAAACCCAGCCCCTAGGGACATGTGAGGTGCCCAGGGCACCCTGCCTGACCCCCAAGCTGCTGTTGCACAGGGCACAGGTCTCCTACCTGCCAGAGCATCTGAATCCCAAATCGTGTCCTACACCTCAGAAAGAGCAACTTCCAAATTTTTTTCAAATACATTTTAAAATAAATCCAAGAATAGCATAAATGCAGGTGGGCAGAAATCAGAAGAGAGATTAAATACACATATATTCATGTATAAGCTTCTGCTCCTTCTGTTTTCTTCCCAGTCCTCAAGCTACAGGGATAAAGCTCTGAGCTTCTACACACAGATGCTAAGATTTCCTAAAAAGCAGTAAGACAGACAAGGAAACAACTGCATTAGGATTTTAATTAAGGATCCAGAGAGAAGCCCTTTGAACCTGATGAAGTCAAAGTTCAGGACCAGTACCTGTGAGCACACCAACGGGAAAGTGAAAATTAGGCTCTGTTAGTGCTCTGTAGGCAGACTAGGAAACATCATAAAGATGTTAGAAAAATATATATATATATATTGCTGCTGGAAGGAAAACAGGTGTCAGGGTAAGTGAAAAACTGTGAAAGGCACCAAGAAATTAATGAGGCTTCTTCTGACTGACTCTAATGTGTTTACATCTGGACATTTCACTTAAATTGAATGATGTATTTACTTAAATGATGGTAGATATCTTAAACAAGGAAGTTATTAAAATAATCTTTTTTTGCTTCTTGTTTAGTCTAGTTATAAAAGTAGAAGCAACCTGACACAGGATGCAGCTGTGAAAAGAGGCACCTTTGTGGAAAGAAGATACATGCAGAAGGGAATTGCTATGACTGGCAGAAGTGGCTGTCCAAAAAAATAAAATAAAATAAATGATTCGCTTGTTTAGCCCCAAAACACCTGAGGAAGTCTAAGCCTAAACTGACAAAAGAAGTGCCCAATGAAAGAAGGAATGCTATTAGACCATGCTGGCACAAGAACAAGGATGCATTAGCTGCACATGAATAAATGTCATTTGGAAATTAGAGTAAGGTGTCAAGCCACCAGAGCAGTGACATTCTGAAACAGCCTTCCAAAATGAGTAATAATGGGCACTCAGCTTGCAGACGGACCTTTATCTGTTTATGAGTTATGTATTATGTGATGAGGCTGCCTGTGGCACAAAAGGACTCAATTTTGTATCCCAAAAGGTCACCTCCAGATACATGAAATTTTCTTCAGATTACCAGGAACCAAAAAAAATCGTGTTGGTGATTGTGCAAAGATTTTCTCCTTTCTGTACTCCATATTTTTACACATATAAGCAAGCAGGGACTGCTTGGAGGTGACTGCATGGAAGCTGCAACAGAAAATCAATTAACTTGCAAATCAAAATTCTGCTTTCAAACACTGTTTGCCTATATTGAAACCAGACCTACGCACTAAGCAATTTACTTCTCATCTATTTCTAATTGTGCTGTTATATCTTCATGAAGCTCACCAATGTTTGGCAACATTATCAGAATTGTACCAACATTAAAATGTCAACCACAGTTGTATCACTCATCGATAGGATACCTGGAGGTCTAAATAAGAAAACCATACCTGCAGATAACATGTCAATGACTCATGAGACACATGCCTCTTCCTTTTTTCTTCCCCCATAGAAGATAGCTTCATACAGGTTTGTAACATTTGCCATTAAGCACTTGTAAGTATTTTTAAAAAAAATAACACTGATATAGAAACGTATTCAGGTGTACCTTTCCAGCTATGAGAGTGTATAAGACGACATTGAAAATATTTCTGAAAGAACCAGTAAATACAGGTACAGTGGAAATTTCCCCTCTGATGCAGGCTCTTATGATCCAAAGACACAAAACAGGTTTTCTGTTCATGACTAAAATCTTCAGCTACATTTGAACTGGTACCTAAGATAGCAAACCTAGTAAACTCATTTGGATTTTCTCTTCTATGCTGGTGTCTAAAATAAAAAGTAACTATAAAACAAAGATAGTTGAAATACACATGTATGGGGGTTGCTGTTAAAATAAATAAATAAATAAATAAAAAGGATAAGAGTTGACTAAAGTTAAAAAAGAGTGCTGGTTCTCCGTCTTGGAAAGAGGCTAAGATGTCTGAGGTTTTATCCCTTACACTGTCCACTGAACTGTCCAACATCACGATGTTTGTTCACCGTTGCACTTCAACTGTTGCTGTGTATAGACATTGAAAGAAAAAGAGGAAAATTAAATAGCCTGAAAAAAAAAAAACAGTGTGGAGTTTTTTTTCCAGACTGATTAGAGTGAGAAATACCTAATGATACCTACTACCAGAATAAGCTTCTAGTCTAACTGGTCGTCCAAGCTTTAAAACTTATTTAAACTGGTGGCATTCAGCTTCCTTAACTTCAGGTGGTCACCCCGCTGCGTTCAGAGGAGTCTATGGCTTGATTCAGCTGCCTCAGTCTTGGTATCCAGCACCGCCTGAGAGGCCTTAGGAGAGCTGAGAAATCCATAAACAGATATGGGAAAGGATATGTGGGACACTCACGGCCTTCTGCAGAGGCAGCTGGAGCTCAGGAGGGAAAAGGCATCCAAAACTGCAAACTGAATTAGGCCACTACTTGATACAACTAACGGAGTCTGCAGAACAACTAACATTACCCTGCAGCTGGTGCCTACACCTGGCCACACGAAAGAGCATCCCGCTGCACTATTTCAGTTAGCTTTTTGTTGCAAAAGGAGCCTAGGCACCCTGCTGAGACACAGTTAACAGCTTACAGACACCTGAAGTTAGGTTAGGTAAGCCAAAGCCAATCCTTTGTATCTAAAGAAAACAAGGAGCAGGGAGGAAAAGCAGCTTTTTTTACATATATTGTTACCAACTGCTCTGCTGGGACTATCTATTACTTCGTCCTTGTAGAACATCAGTCTCAGTAGAGTTGCTTTTTGGGTATTGTTTCTGCAATAAACAATTAAATAAAAAAAACTACTCTATACTGGACAGAAGCCATTTAACAGCGGACTGCAATGCTAGTTGTCAGGGATTGCATGAGCAAAAAAGTAATCAATCCACAAATCCAATCATTTTCCTCTCCTAAAACGTAACAAAGGACAAAATGTTTCAAAAGAAAAGAACAAGAGGGGCTTGGATAACAACCTTTATTTTCTGAACATCAAAAAGGGAGTCAAAAAAAAAAAAAAAAACCACCAAAAAAGAAACCAGTAAATAAATCCCTTTTTAATTTTCTCTTAGTATGACCTACATATGTGCTTTGTGTTTGCTCTGGCCGCAATCACTGCGCAGTAACATTTCCCAGACAATGCGGGTCCCTATTTTGAAGCTGTTGCTACGTTACTGGGCTGTACCCTGCCGCAGTCGCTGCCGAAGGCGGCCCAGGAGGGGCGGCCGCACGTTGGCTCACGGTCATTTCCACCGGCCGAAAGGGTGCACAAGCAAGGCGGGGGTTTGGCAGAGGTCAGGAGCAACAACTTTTACCCCTTGTATCCAAAAGATTAAGCGAGCTGCTGTTAGAGCACGCGTTCTGTTCATGACTGATGGGCGGGGAGCTGGATGTTATCTGTAACAGAACCGCCACTCGCCAGCTTTTCACACGTACGGACAGAATAATTTAGGGAAGTGTAAATCAAGCTATGAAGAGACCCGCAACACGGTTTTTCTCCTCAGAAATAAAGGTTGCATGCCTACTAGGATTACATGTTAAAACCTAATTGCTTACCAGCCTCCTGTCCATGGCAGGGTCTACCAGGTAGCCACAAAGCCATGTTACGCCTGCATGGCATGGTGCAGGTGTGTTACAGACGGAGCAGTATTGTCTGTGTGAGCGCAAAAGCACTGGTGATAGTATCCTTCACCCCGTATTTACACCAGAGTAACTCTCTGCCTTCAAAAACACGCTGTTTTCACTGGTGGGTCAGGTCACATCCCTAAGAGAAACCTAATGCTCTCGAAGTCAAACGGCAGACACAATCCGTGCGGTAGCGCTGAGTTACAGCTACGTGCAAACAGGCAAGTACTGCATGGTCTAGGTCGTTACAGAAACCTTGGCTGGGGAAACTCCAGGGCTGGAAGATGAACTTTGTCATCCTAAATGTTTAAGGACAAATAAATATGCTGAAGTATAGCAGATGAAGCATCCTGACTAGAGACTTGGGCAAATGATGAATTAAAGAGGCACTTTTTGTAGTATTTATTTGGCACCACTAAATACACTACTTGTACCTGAAAACCAGAACTGAAGGAATATATAGATTAACTGGAGAGAGCCTGGAAGAGGTCAAACAAACAAAAAACCCCACACCACACCTATCCACTCAAAGCCTCAAAATCCCAACTCATGCTTGAAGGCAGGCTGGAGGAACTGTATTTGCTTAGTTTAAGAAAGAAAAAAAGAAATAAAAGAAATTTGATATCTCTCTTCCAGTACATAAAGAACCTAACTATTAAAAAGAAAAAACAGCATGACTGAGAGCAAGATAATTTTAACAAAGGAAAGTATTTTTCCCAGGAAAAGAGGAAAATTGTAGCACCTTGGTGCCCCCCCCCCCCCCCCCCGACTCGCTCCAGCAGCTCCATGTCCCTCTTTTACTGGGGAACTCTGACAGAGACTAATCAGTGTAAGTGCTGACTCTGCATCTCTGAATGTTTTCAAAGTTATAAAAGCATTTATTAGAGGTAGTCTAGATAAGGCTGGAGGTCACGTTATTCAATCACTTGATACTCCAGAGCAATATTTCTGTAGTTGATTGTACTTGTAAACTGCTTTAAATAATAAGACTATCGGGAGAGAAAAACATCCATCAATTTCATTAAAACAATCCAAAGAAGTATCTCTTTAGGCTATTGGCTCTCCATTAGTCATTTCCAGCTATGGACAAGTTAGCTTGAGTGTGTTGCATCTTGGTCTTTAAATCTGCCATAAATGAAGAACCCTGAAAACAGTTCTCGAATCACAAAAATATGTAAATCTAAATATTGAAAGAATTAAAAGACAGACATCTTTCAGGGATGAGCACCTCAGGAGATTTTATTGCCCTTATTTAAACTATATATTTTGTTTTATCTATAGCATTAATAACTATGACATTTGAGCTACTAGATAGCAAAACAGGGGAACAGTTAAACCAGATCAACTGAATCAGTTCAAGTAGTAGTCTAGCTGTAACGGCAGGGAGATCTTGCAGAATAAATGAATTGCTGCCACAACCAGAATACTGCCAGCATACTCATACTTTCAGTTGAGCTGCAGAAATCCCAAGTACCTCCACACAAGTATTCTCTTCCTGTATCTTAAGATGTAAGAGATAGAAGACTGGCTTGGCCTCCTGCAGCAAGCAGGCAGCAGACTTGGGAACAAAGCTGTGGGTAGCTATGTTTTACTGATTTGGAGAACACACAGACTGATTTGGGGTTTAAAGCTAGTGTACTCTGAAAAGCATCCAAGCTCTTACCTTTACAAACAAGAAAATCTCATAATCTTCCTCAAAGTTGTCAGTTTCTCTCAAGTTACTGCTATGGGGGAACTTGAGGGAAGTTGGAGAGTTGGAAGAATTGCTCTGGCTCCGACGCAACTGGAAGCCCGGAGGACAAAAAATGTTGTTCTCAAATGTTCTGTCCTCCACATCTTTATCTTCCTGAGTTGGGCTCATCGGATCCATCCCCTGGAACGGGTGGTCATCTTCAGCGCTGTGTTCAGAGGAAGATCCAATCTCCCCATCAGCCTCATGCTGAGAAGCCACAGAATTACTGCGGCTGTTTTCTGGGCTCTCCTGACTACAATCCATCATCTCTGCGTCAGTAGTGGTGGAAGAAGGAGAAGCTGGATCTTCAGCGACATGATTGTAAAGATGATCCCCTTTGTCTTCCTCATAGTCTGGAATCTCAAAGATACTGGTGTCATTAACATTTTGATCAATGCTGGTAGAGATCTGATTTTCCATGACTGCTGGCTGGTGAGTTTACCTGCCTTCTGGTACCTTAAAAGACTACAACTAAAGTGAGATGTTGACAGATAAACGCTCTTTAGGAGGAAGCAGAGTCTGCGGTACGCTTTTTGAATGCTCTGCTACACATGACAGATCTCCAACAATAATTTACTAAGACCTTTAAATCAACAACTACACTTCCGCTGAAGTAAATGATACGGTTGTCTCACTTTTAACCCCTTTCTTGATCTGACTGTTGGTAATTATATCTTAGGCTTTAGAATCACTTTTTGTTGTTCCTCTTATCTCCTGGGCAAGTAGAGTGAAAAGAAAGCTGAAGCACCTAACAATATTAGAAAGCTATGGTAAAAAATACATAGTATTTCACTTGTGTAAGGAGGTAGAAATGCAGACTTCACTCATTTACTCATCTTCTCAACACACTAAAGCCTAGCGTCAAGGAAAAGCAAGGCAAAATTGCCTCAACAACATGAGCAATCTGCAGCATTTCAGTGGTTACTTAAAACATCATCAATATCATCAACAAATCATGAATGATCATTATAAATAAAACAATTTTTTTTTTAAATCATAAAATGCTCTATCCAGAAGAAACAGACAACATACTTTAACACTTTCCAGTTTTGCCACGGGTTCACTTTAGGACCTTGAACCAGGTCCTTTTTTTTATCACCTTCATCCTCTCATCTGTAAACTATGGCCCAAACTGTAAATGACTTGTGAGCCTTGAAGTCTAGGAAAACAAAGCACTGAGTAAGTGTTAACTATTATCACGTACACTTACAGTTTAGTAAGTCATTACTTCTAATCACATTTACCTTGCATATCTCCGTATTTATAAAACATAGACCCAAGTTTCCAAAGTTGGGTTAATTCCACTTGACTTTTGCAATCTAGTTATCCACCTTTTTTTTTTCTCTAAGGAATGGAGACACTCACAAATCTCCACAAAATCTTCAGCGGATGAATACAACCAGCTTTGGGACAGGATGCTCTGACCTCTAAAAGACCTAGATCTGAATTTACCAGAATTATGAGAGCTTCAGATCTTACTGTCTAAAGATTTCTTACCTATATGCTTACTGCCTCTTGGTTATGCAGATTACTAAGAAAATACATTGAATTTAACTATGTTTAATCTTATGGGTTTGAGCCAAAAAAAAAAAAAAAAAACTAAAGTGGGGGGCGGGGGTCATTCTCTTGACCCATCATGTTGAGGTTAGGGTTCACTTAAAATCCTTAAAACTTCCTGAGATGCAACTGTCTCAGCTACGTTGGATTTCTAAAAGTAACCAGAAGAGAGGTTAAAGAGAAAGATCGTGATTCCAGCTATCTATCTCCAACCAGAACAACCAGGGGAATGCATGTTGTTTCACGTGGTAGAGTAACAGCTGCTGCCTTGCCTGAGATTTATGACTGTAGTTTACTGTCATTATTCTTACATTGAACTTTTTAGATTGCTAATAAAGTTAAATATCAAAAGCAAACCAATAATTCAGCTTATTAAACTTGGTTTCACCTTCCAAGGCTCTTAGATAATCTGGAAAGCACCAAAATCATACTCACATCCGTGTTTAATCACTGTAACAGTGAGGAAAACCACTACAGCAGAATCTGAATTCTCTATATGGAACCAGAAATATCATAGAAAGATGCAAGCATCAGAGATCAATGAGATCTTGTCGCTCACGAGTGCACGAGACCTAAATGATTCTGAAATGTGTGCTGTGTAATCCATATTGCAAACTCCCAGCATTAAAAGTCAGCTATTAGGCTACCAATAAAAATGTAAAAATAATGAATTTAAATTACTGCTCGAATTACTGCTGTCATGACATTTAGTTCATTAAGCAAACTTACAGACTTAACTTTTCTACTATGAGATGCCTGTAGAATGATTTATATCCAGAAACTGGTGCTTTAAGTAAAACAGAAGTTAAATTCTGGTTTTGTTGAAGGATTTTTCCTATCAAGTGAAAATAAATTCAGTATTATTAGGGACAACATAAATTCAGTATTATTAGGGACAAAAACAAAACAAACAAAAAAAAACCACCTCTGTCTAAATGTAGTCTGAATTGGGATTTTACGGGATTCTCTTTGTGCACAGCTCCCTACAGGAAGCTAGAGGCCCAAGAGCACTTTCCTGGACAAATCCAGTTCCCTTATCTGAAATATGAAAGTCCCAGTGACAGTGGAATTAGTGAAATCGTGCAGCAGATGAAAGAGAAATCCAGAGGAAAGAACTGCACAGAGGAGCAAGCTGTGGGACCTCCTGCACAGCAGCAAGGGAGTAAATACCTAAATGACAGGCTCTGAAAGATCTGCCACTAAACCTACAGTCATCCCTTTACGGATGGCAGACATACAACAGCACTGTCAGAGAGAGAAACTTTATGGAAAACCAGAAACCTGCTGTGTCATATGAGTCTTCCAACAATTTGGGGCTCTCTAACCACTGACTCAAAGAATTAAACAGAATTATACCTCCAGCCTCTTCTGCTTCTCTTACTGATTCTTAGATCAGATGCTTTTAACCCAGCATTAGCATGCAAAATTCAAGTTGTAACTCAAGGGAAGACAAACAGCAAAGAAGGAAAACAGCTCCTCAAAGTTGTCAGTGAGGCAAAAAACTTTATTTTAGTAATAACCTTACAGACCTTTGAGGTTGTAGCACTCTTCTCCATGTTTAGCTCAGAGCTTAGAAAGTGCTGCCCCAGAAAACTGTTCCAGTTCATAAATCTACAATTTTTCCTGCATCTTTTGTTTTCGGTACAGTCTACAGTTTGTCACTATAGTAAAGAGATGTGAAGTGAAAGAAAGCTAGGAAAAATCAAAGAACTTACTAGGAACCTATAACTTTTTTTCAATAAATATTTTTTGCTTTTAAGAAAGCACTCATATTTCTTCACATTTTATAGAAATCCACTTGTATTTCCATCTGTATCTGGTCAAAGTCTTCTGAGCATGGCCTCGATAAGTGACTCCTACTGATTTTCAAAGCTTTCTCACACAGGGCACTTTCAGGGTTAAACATTCTGGGATCATAAAAATTCCCTCCTTAATCAGTCGTGATGGAAAATCACTTGAGGAAGAAAAGGATAAGGACACACCCATAACTCCTTAGGAGCAAAACAAAGAGCAAAGGACAGTTGTGTGGTATTACAATGAACGACTTTTTTTTTTTTCCTCCACAAAGACATTAGCAGGATGCAGCAGCACCTGCTGGAGGGTATAAAATATCACAGGTAAAATATATAATAAAAGAGTAACATACGAGTATTATATTTTAAAAAAATGGAGTTGGTGTTGATTTCATTAGTCAAAAACATGAGCTAGCCACGTTCTCTTTTTCCCTGCGTCCCCACCAAGAGCAAAGGAAAATACCACGCAGCTCCAAGGTCCCAGACTTCACTCTTGTGCCAGAGATAATGTCCCACAGGGAGCACAGCCACCAGCCAGAATTTACACAGGTGAAAACCAGGTGTGTTTCAGATCGCATTATATGAACCCGCTGCTGGTTTACAACCCTTACATTTCATCTGCAGGGAAGACAGAAAGAATTTTAGTGCCACAATTTGGAAGTTACCTGATTACGAAGGTGATTGAAACGGAGGTGCCTGCACTGTGAGCTAGGACGCCTCTAGCGTTGTGGCCTGCTCTCCTGCGCGCTGCTCCCTCCGGTCCCCAGCCAAAAAGGTCTTCATCTCCAGCAAAGGAGTAGGGCAGAGCAGCAGTGAAAAGGGACCTCTCTCCTGCAGGGAAGTGAGAGGAAGGAGGGCGTATGAGGCAAATGATTCTGCACTCTGCAGAGGCAAGAGAGCAGAAAAAATCTCAGCACGTTGCACTCCATTCTCCATTGAAAAATGAAGCCCTCCGGGCACCCGTCCCAGCCCCACAACCACCAGAATGGAAGATTACAAAGAAGAGAGATCACCAATTTCATCCTTCCCCCAAATTCCTTTGGTCCCAAATCTAGAGGGTGTTAAATTAACGTGATACTTAGCATAGCAATAATTTCTGCTTTTAGTTCCGTAATTCAAATTGTCACTTACCACTCACTACGTGTGTCATCAGTGAGCCACCCGATAACACTGGTCACTTGCTTTGCAAAAATAGAAATAACCACGTAAACCATAAGCAGCAAAGCTCATATAAGGATGGAGAACGTGAGCAACAACAGTATTTGTTTTCAAGCTTTGTTTTGTTTTGTTTTTCACTTTATGACTGAATTTCTTTTGTCTTTTTCACTCTAGCTTTATTCTTTTTAAAAGAAGAAACAGCATTAACATGATTCTGATCATAACTTTCAGTTAGCGTACATAAGACGCAAGTCACTGTCAACCGGTAAAATCTAGCAGGTCTCATTTTTAGAAACTTTGGTTTTGCTAAGCTTACTTGTCTGTTGTTCAGCATCTAGATTAAGTTCATTGCTGATTCCTTCTATAACGCAATGGTAGAATGAATGATGTCAGAAGATGAAGTGCATTCTGGCAATGGTCTTTAGTACTGCAAATCCTCAGTCACCTGAGCTCCCTAAAACAGCAGTCTTTTAGACAGCAAGCTTGGAATTCACCTACATTTGGGAGCACAACAGTGGGCATCAAAACTCACATTAGGAACCTAGATTCACTCTGCAGAGATACAGAGAGCTCAGTTCAAAAACCCAAACACACACAGACATTTCTTAGTATTTAAGCTGTTTGCTTAGACCATCTTCATTTTATCCCAGGGATAAACTATATCTCTGACAGACTTAGAATAGCATGTTAAAATCAGAAGCTACTGAAGCTACTACTGAAACTGTATCTGCTCACCTTGTAATCCTAACAGAAATAACCACCTCCAGCTTTGGCTTATTTGAAAATGTCAAGCTGAAGACCAGCTTATACCGAAATTCCTGCACTGCTAGAGTCAGTTATCGGTCACCTCCAGAGCAGAAGGGAATGATGTGAAGAAGGAACAGTAAGAACAACATCAGACCCCTCGACACCATACCTCCCATTTTCTGATAGATTAATAATTAAAGGCAAAAAGCAACATTACACTGTCTAATTAAATTCCCAGTACAACAAGAATTTTACCTGGGTACCCCTTTATTTAAGCCACTAACTTGTACGTCTTTTAGACATGCCATCGTACCACCATAGTACTGGAAGCTTCAAGAGATGCCCCATCCATCAGTTCCACGAGTAGCTCCACTAATTATTAGACCTGCTTAGGAACAGCACTCTGCTTCCACTGGAGTTTCTCAGGAAGTCACCTCCAGCTGGCTCCCACTACAATTTCACGCTTTAGTTACCGAGTCCTTCAGTTTTATTGTCTCTCTGTGAAGGTACTTACACAGTCTAAGCAAGAACCTACAAATCTTTCTTGATAACCTAAGCAAACTGAGATGTCTTTGCTTGCTTTAAAGTATCTTCTTCCGGCCATAAGAGGGGCAAGACAATGGAATAAAACAAAACACGCACAGTTGCTGGAAACTGCTGGACCCAAACTGGATGATGGTAAACGATGCTTTTTAATGTCAGTAGGAACAGAGGGATCTTAGCATCCAAAGAGTAAGGGCCCTTTGCACTTGACAGCACTCACTGCAAAACTCATGAGTATTCCTGGCCATTCAGGACACCGGTTTTCCAAAAAAACACCATTTATGACAGCTCTAACATTCCCACAGCTTTGCAACATGCAGTCCAATACATTATCACAGCTACACTGTGGGTTCTGGGAGGAAGATTGTTTACAGTTTACAGACATATTACACTAAAATCACAATAAAATCATACCACTTCATTCTGACTCCTGACCGCACTGAATACTTGGATGAAAACACCACCAATTAAACTTTCTAAGGACATTTCCAGTCCCATGTTATTCTTAAGTCATCAGCACCTCATCTCTTTACAGTTCCCAAAATGTAATGTTTTATTCACTACTGATTTTACACTGAACAACGCGAGGCAAAGACCTTTAGGTAGCTTTCAAATCTTAGGAAGTCTCCATGCAGGGTACTTTTCTACTTTGGATCCATGCTCTCTACAAGAATGAGAGCCACAAGATCCTGCACCAGTTATTCCAAGAGCCATTAACACTCATGGAGGTGTATGGCAGGAACAGACTGTGAAAAACAGGTCCAAGCACCTTCAGCTCTCCACAATTTTTGGGTATGGGTTGGTTCAAAAGGACGAACAAGGCTATTCAGTATGGCATTGTTCTCCTCCAGCATTGGGATGGTCACCTTTGGATGTCCAAGAAGATCACAGAGATGATTGTGGAGGACAAGAAGTTGCACAGAAAATGTAGCTGTATTTTATGTGCACATAGAGTTAGTTCATCGTGTGAAACTTACTTCATTTCAGTTTCATTTTAACTGTTGATATGTGCAGCTATAGCAGTATCTCTATTCTATTTAAGATACAGGAAGAAAACAGAAAAAAAAAACATTTCAGAAGATAGAGGACTGGTAGAAGCCTTGGATCATTGCATGTTTTTTTATACGAGTCAACATGTCCTTGAAGGAGACCTCCAGAAATCCATTTGCTGCTCAATTACCTGGATTCTGTGATTACCTCACTGTATTAATGGTCATTTACCTTCACCCAGATTTTTCTTTGCTACTAATACTGTACAACAGACCTATTTAAAGCCAACACACCAACAAATTTAACTCTGCATAAAACAGACACTTCTCCACGAGAAACTGGACAAACAATACAAAATTATTTTGCACCAGACACTCAACTTTCACGTTATAAACAGATTTTCATTGTTAAAAATAACAGGCCTTGCCATTGTCAACAGACATTTTTCAACTTACCTGCTGCAGGGCCTAAACAATTATTACTGATTCAGATGCTCCAAAACCCTGAATTTTGGCCTTTCAGTTCCTTTTATAAAGCTTTGTCTGGTTTGTCCTCCAACTCCACAGTTAGAAATTCCATTAGAATACCTGACCGCCTAAAAATATTGATGTTTCATTTGCCCAAAGCAACTGCTCCAAGGAAAACAGCTTTGTTTGCCTTTAAAATCTGGCATTATTTCAACATCCCTGTTTACCTCTGAAACTAAGCACCCATAGGAAGCCCAGCAACCAGGCTTTAAGCTTTTATACAGCGGAGGCTCTAGTGACTAAAGTAGAGAAGGCAGTGACACCACACTGCTCTGTATCACCCCACCACACAGCCTCAGGGATACCATTCCATAGACAGTCTGAGAAACTGTGCGGTTAGGAGCTTCATTTTGTTTATAGTCTCCATATACAACCTATTCTTCAGATGAAATAGGCACTAGAAGCTGAGAGTCTAATAAACTTTAACAGCTGTTAGTCGCTTCGTCAGCTTTTATGGTTTTATGAAATGTCTTCACGATTTTCTTCATCTCCGCTATATAAAGTGCATCAAAATGCTAAAAGTAATTGATTTAAAAAGCTACTCAGCAAGCTGAGTAAATCAGCAAAAACTGATCATGGAGATTTGTCATGGATAAAACTGAGGGGAAAAATAGAAAAATACAGGAAAATGCTTCTCTTTCAATATTCAACTTCAGTTATTTTAACTGGAAGTAATGAAAATGCCCTGCATTTTCTTAAAAAATGAAGACAAGTACACAAACTATTCATGTGCAACATGACGTTTCCACCTGAATAAAAAGGAGTTGCTTTCCCTCCACACCACTACCAATAGGAGAATATGGTTGCCCATCTGGAAATCAAATATTTTACTAAACCTAACCAAAGACTGAGAATATTTTGTAGTTGCCTACCCTTTACTTCCTGTCATTCAGTAAATTCCACAAAGACAAACAAATGTGTATCATGGTTTTCAAGCTGCAACCGCTCAGCTCCACTACAGCAGCAAAAAGCTGCCATCTGAAGCATCTGGCAGGATTTAGTACCATCTAGTGCTGAGAACTACAGTCTGTAGACAAACGTGGGGTGAAATACAGTACGGAGAGGGATTAAGGTGATGAAAGGTAACCATCTTGGTAGTTCC
Source organism: Anser anser (assembly GCF_964211835.1). NCBI lineage: Eukaryota > Metazoa > Chordata > Aves > Anseriformes > Anatidae > Anser > Anser anser. The sequence continues at coordinate 6,223,978 of NC_139722.1, forward strand.
CAGTTTTACTTCTTTTAATATAACTATATACATAACTAATCCAATTCCTGTAGGCACTGTACACAGAACTGAGACCTGCATTAAATGTGAGACGTGTTGGCTAGCACATTTCAGAAGCGCACAGTTGGTAAGGTACACTGCCTTTATGATGTGTCAAATTGGACACATTACAGGTGAATACTGTACATAGGTTTCAAAGGGTAAACAGAGATTACTCACACCTTTGAGGACTGAATAGCTGAGTAAGTATGTTGCTGAACTAGGTCAACAAATGACCCTTGATGATTATGTCTGTATCTCTCAATAAAGTTGGTAACAAGACCTGAGTCATAATTATACAAAATTGAATCAAAACTAGACAAATTAAAAAATTGCATGTTATGTATTCCCTAGACCTTTAATTCACTCACACAATAATTTTTTAGAAGCAAATGCAGTACAGTAATTGATAAAGGATATTGCCCTTTCCCACGTGATCGTGTGCATATTGACAGAGCTGCATTAGCATAGCTAAAAAAAAACAACCCACACCACAACCTTGACTTGAACTTTACATCTGAATTGCAAGAAGTCTTAACTGGCTCACTGTTTACCTTTTTTTTTTTTTCTTCTTTTTTCTTTTTAAACAATCCTGTGCTTTGCCACACTTAATACATTCCATGAATCAAGGTGAATCAGAGAGGCATGTCACCTTGTCCAGCAGTTTTCTCCTGGCACCTGTAAATCAACAGCCTCAACTTTAAAAGCATGCCACAGCTGGCACCCAGAGGTAGCATATCCTGTTGAACTCATACATATGTGAAAGCCATTGGGAAGAAACAAGCTGAAACGTATGCAGCATTCAGGATAAACAGGCTAGCAGGGCAAACAGCATGCAGTTTAGATCCTCTGCTTAAGTCTGCTATGAAGCTATAGACGTCTTTTTTTTTTTTTTTGATGAAATTGGAAACGGAGTTATGATTTCTGCTGTATTCTGTTAAAGGACACATTTTCCCTCTCTCTACACGGAGATGATTTCATTGTTATTCAGCACCAGTAACTTAACAGGTTTTGCAGAATTACTAATCACTTCTCATAACAAAAAGGTTAACCGACAAAATGCAAACTGCTTGCCTGAACTTAGGAGGCAAACTGACCAGAACCCAGAACAGGCCTGAACACATCACACCGCACGCTGCCTTCTTACCAGCAGCCCTGGCGTGCACAGCACTTACATCCAGTAATGCTTTCATTATGCATGCATTCTGGGTTTTAGGGTAAAAAGGTGTTGTCACGAGAGCACGATGAGGTCATGCAGAGACAAGCGCATGAACAGCCAGCTCTCTGAGCTGTGTGACGGAAAGGGAGAGGCAATGGAGGAGAGCAGAGATCTGCAGCTGCACTGATGACCCCACAGCCCGGGGGTTGCTGCAGCACCCTGGGATAATGCCAGACTGCTGACGGCCAAGCACCCCACCCCAACCCACTGCATCCCACCTCATGGGCACTCCAGCCCAGGGTGACAATGAACGCCGTGGCCCCCCAGTCACCACAGCCGCCTGCTGCAGCTCCCCTCAGCCCCGTAGCTCTTTACAGCTCCCCTCAGCCTCACTCCCCTCAGTTCTCCTCAGCCCCGCTCGCCTCAGTTCTCAGCTTCCCTCAGCCCCTCCAGCCCTTAGCAGCTCCCCTCAGTTCCCCCAGCACCATTCCTCTCAGCAACCCCAGCTCTCGACTTCCCTCAGCCCTGCTCCCCCCAGCCCCTATCAGCCCCCCCAGCCCCACTTCCCTCAGTTCCCCCAGCCCCATTCCCCTCAGTGCCCCTCAGCCTTGCTCCCCCCAGCCCCTACCAGCTCCCGTTCAGTATAGGATCCCAGAGCCGTTAGGGTTGGAAGACACCTCCAGGATCACCTGCTCCAACCATCCCCCTACCACCAATGTCACCCACTGAACCATGTCCCTAAGCACCACGTCCAACCTCTCCTTGAACACTCCCAGGGACGGTGACTCCACCACCTCCCTGGGCCACCCGTCCCAGTGCCTGACTGCTCTTTCTGAGAAGAAATGTCTCCTCATTTCCAACCTGAACCTCCCAGTACCTCCCAGTAGCCCCCAGTACCCCTCCCAGTAGCCCCCCGCCCCTACCACCCCCCCAGCCCTATCCCCTTCGCCTCATCCCCCCCCATTCCTCCCTCCCTCCCCGCGTCCCGCCCACCCCTCCTCCACCAATCACAGCCGCCCCCAGCGGGCTCCCCGACCAATCGCAGCCCTCCCCGGCGCTCCGCCGCTCTCCCCCCCTCCCCCCCCCCGCCGATGGCTGCCGTTTGCCCCTCCCCTCCCCGGCCCCTTCCCCTTCCCTTCCCCGGCCGCCGCCGTTCCGCGACCGCTCGGCGGGCACCGCACGGTGGGCTCGGGGCGAAACCGCCGGGGGAGGCTCCGGGGGGAGTGGTGAAGGGGGTCTGGGGGTCGTTGAGGAGGAATTTGGGGGCGTTTGGGTGGGATCCGGGGTGTTCGGGGGCTGTCCCCCAAAAATAGCGGGGTGCCCCTGAGCTGGCGGTGCTGGGTCGGAGGGGCTCTTCCCCCGGTGTTGGGGGAAATTTTGGGGGGCCGGTGGGCCCAGGGGTGGCCTCAGGGCCCTGCGGCACCTTCTGGCTGCTGGGGGTGCGGGGGAGGTAGGGCTGGTGGGGTGTTGTGGCAAAGAGTGGGGTCAGGCAGCGCCGGGGGCACAGCAGGGGTAGGACAGGAGATGTGTGGTAGGGTTAACCCAAAATATTTCCATCCGTCTGTCCCTGGAGGATCTAACATCGCTGTGGTTAGAAAGTTCTGCGCTTTTCCTCCTCAGATCAACCTGGTTTCTGCAAATGCCATAAAGGAGCAAACTGCGGGAGCGGGGCTCGCCTTGGGAGCAAGGCAATCTCACATCTCTTGTTAATAATCCCAAATTTCCTCCTTCTTTAACACCCTATAAAATAATCCTGCATCTCCCCGACCCAAGCACCCATCGCATGAAAGAAGTTCGAGCATGTCCTTTCTGCTGCCAGCGTCTTCTGATTTAAATGGATAATGAAAAATCTCATAAATTATACCCTCTATCCATACTGACCTTTAATTCCTTGATAAGAAATAACTTCCCTCACTGCAGAGGTTACTAATGATGATTTTTTTTTTTTGCTCTTTATTTTAGAGAGACATATGACACACAAAGAGCAGGTTGAAATGCTGTTACGGTCGATGTAGAGCAGCTCAGAAGGAAAACAGAAGAGTAGCTCCTGGCAGTTCCCTGTATTGAGTAAGCAGTAAATCAGTCGGAGTGTTGAAAGGCTTAAAAGCCTTCCAGCAACTCCAGATGGTAGGAAAGGGGGGATGAAAAAGGAAATGGATCTCTGGGCTGAGCACTGATGTGTGAACGGGAGTCCTGAATGTGGAGCCAAAGTTGTTTAGTGCCTGTGCTCGAACGGGAGAAAAATACAGGTTGTTTGTCTTGGAGTGCAGAATAGTAATAAGGGAGACAAAATGGTGAAATAACTGCTTAAAAAAAAGAGAAAACGAGAAAACAGTTCTTTCATTTAGTCTGCAATGAGAAATGTCTCGCTGCTCGTTTGTTTTGATACGTGAGGAGCTATGGCAATATATGGAAACTTCTGAAGTCAGCAGGGAAACTTTCTGTTGGCCTCAGTGGTTGTTTATACCAGTTGTTCTGCAGTTAACCTCTACGAGGAAGGTGTGCGTGATGTATGGCTAGTTCAACTGGTTCCAGCGCGCTTATTTTGAACCGTGTCTTGTCTTTTTACATTTTTCAGGTGCATCTGCTTAATTGCTGGAAATATTTGGAAGCATCAACAATGAGCTTGCTGCTAACCTTGCTTCTGTCTGGAATAGTCACCTGTCGTGGTCACCCCAGTGATTCAGTGCCCAGGTTACTCTTAGTGTCCTTTGATGGCTTCAGGGCTGATTACTTGGAAACCTATCATCTTCCTCACCTTCAGGAGTTCATTGAGGATGGTGTGCTTGTAAAACAAGTTACAAATGCTTTTATCACCAAGACTTTCCCAAACCATTACAGCATAGTGACAGGTTTATATGAAGAAAGCCACGGCATTGTGGCTAACGACATGTATGATGCGGATACCAAGAAAAAGTTTTCGCAGTTCAATGATTCGGATCCCTTCTGGTGGAATGAGGCGGTTCCAATTTGGGTAACAAATCAACAGCAGGGAAATGGGACGAGTGCTGCTGCAATGTGGCCTGGTACTGATGTAAAAATTAACAATACGACCCCCCACTTCTTTATGAAGTATAATTTTTCAGTAACATTCAAGGAAAGAGTGGAGAAAATCGTTACGTGGCTGAACAGCTCTGATCCAGTAGTCAATTTTGCTACATTATACTGGGAAGAACCAGATGTAAGCGGGCACAAGTATGGACCGAACGATACTGAGAACATGCGCAAAGTATTAGAACAAGTGGATAATCATGTTGGTTTCCTTAAGAGTAAACTGAAAGCCTCAGGTTTGTGGGACACTGTTAATGTCATCATAACGAGTGATCATGGGATGGCCACGTGTTCTCCAAAGAAGCTGATTGTCCTGGATGGCTGTCTTGATCGCAGTAACTATATTCTCATCGACAAGAGTCCAGTTGCTGCAGTGCTGCCAAAAAAGAGTATGTGGTAGTTTTTGTTTTTTTAAGTTGTATATTGAGGGTTTTTTTTGTTTTTTAAGTCTTATGTTGAGATTTAAATCTTGCTTACCTTCAGGTCTTGTGCAGGACAAGTGTACCTAATACTGCATGACTTGGACGTAATTTAATGGAAAAGCAAAAAAAAAAAAGTGTCTGTTTAGAAGTTACTTTGCTTTAGTAATCAGTGGGATGAGGAGCACTGGGTCAAATTGCCTATGCAATTAGGCACGCAGAGTGCCTGCTCCCTTGTTGCTCATGGATTCTATAAGGTTGCAATTCATAGTGAGCATGAAATAAACCGTCGGGTTTATTCAGAATAAAATATCTCGTTGTTGAGACTTCCAACTAAAAATCTAAAACCAACTTTGGTTGCTTTACAGCTTCCGTTTCTGTGACTGAAACTTGAGTTTTCATACTGTGAATTTGTTTTCTGTATCTCAGGGTAGTCACTAACAGGTGTGACTCATGACGCTGCCGGTCTTCTCAGTTTCCTCAGCTGTGGCCAGACCGAAGCAATTATAGCAAACAACATGATTTATAGATTAGCAAAAAGTTTATTTTCACTGCTTTGGCTAAAATATTGGCTACTTTGGTGTGTGATTGCTTTCTCTTGATTTCTCTGCTTGAATTTGGCACCCACTCCCCACCTCTCCAGAAACACAGAGTTGAATTTTAGGTTCTAGACACAAAGTGCCTGACTTTAAATGGGAGCAAGTTGTGAAATCCACCTTGATACATTTCACTAGGGACATGGAACAATCATTTACTCTCTGCATTTTAAAAAATAGTAGTTTGGGGGGAAAAAGAGATCTAGCTTTAATGACAGATAATTGCGTTATGCAGGACATAATTTCCAATTGTTTCATATGCATTTTTTTTTTCTTGACAGATAAAAAATATGTATACAACTTACTGAAAAAATGCAGTAGTCATATGAAAGCATATCTCAAAGAGGAGATTCCAGAACGATTTCATTATCAGCATAATAAGAGAATTCAACCCATAATCCTGGTTGCAGATGAAGGCTGGACAATTGTGCAAAATGAGTCTCTTTTAAAATGTAAGTATCATTTCCTCGTTTTTGCTCTTTGTGGCTTGCATTGGTGAAGTGTTTGGGTTATTCCAGCAATCTGTAGCGGGTCCTAGCTTGCGAGTAGAGTCTTCACACTGTGCATCTTTAGGACCATCTCAGGCAATGTTTTCCAGAACATTCTCAGCCTCAACCTGGAGTGTTTTAACAGATGAGGATTATAGGGGATGTTCTGTTGGCTCCAACACTTTGCTAAGTTCAACTTAATGGCCTGAGATACGCTTTGCTGCCTAACTTGCCTAAGGTAACTCTAAGTCTTTATCTTAAGCTTTGACCAGCATGTGGTTTAAATGCTTATGCATAAAACCATACATATAAGGAATGTAAATGAGGAAACATTTAATGTTACTGTACACACATTAGGGAACAAAATAAATGGGAGGAAATCTTAGAAATAATAGAAGCTCAACAATAATGGTCAAAGAAGCCAGAATTCTTCCTGTCAGGAAGATACCAAATAGCATGTTGTAAAAACAAGTGACAGATGTTACTTCACACAATGCATTCGTAAGCTATGCCATTTCTTCCTGCTTTAATAATAATAATATATATATATATATATATGGGTTCAGAAAGCAATTGGACAAATTTTTGGAAGAGAAATCCATTAATAGAAATGAAATAAAAAGGTACCAATTTCCAGGGAGTTTCTAAGCAGCTGAGAGCTGCTGTTGCATGGTTCCCAGGCTATCTGTTATGACTGCTGTCAGGACAGGGTGCTGGGTGGTGTAAACTCCCAGTTTCATCCAGCTTGTCTGCCCTTTGCACATTTAAGTCCAAATTTTCTCATAATTTGTACAGAAGTACTGTTTATGATGTAAGACATGCTTGTATTTGAATTTCCCCCAAAGTTTGCTGCAATCATCTTCAAACTGACAACATTTAGCCCCTTAAAGTGCTAACAGAACTCTTTGTTTTTCACGGTTAGGTTCAATGTAATGTACCTAAAAATAGTTAATAACTGTATATTTAGAAATAACAGTACTGTGTTGGTTGAAATGAGTCACTTTTCAAAAGAATTTTGCTAGCCACAGCTTTCTAGAAGCAAGAAGGGGATGTTTTAGCCTAAATGGCAATGTAAGTGTTTATTGTCCTCATGGACAAAGTGGCAGCATAATGATTGGCAAGTGTACTGATACCAACACTGTTCTAGTACACGTGAGTCCTCCTGCAACAGCACTGTTCAAAATGAGCAAATAGCGGAAGGAAAAAATCTAATCAAATCTCATTAGATTAGATCTAATCTAATCGCAAGCGAGAAATGGTGCAGTTGTGTCTTCATAATAACAAACACAATGGTACAAAACGTTAAAAAGGAATGTTGAAAGTATACCAAAGTGGTAAGTGTGACTTCAAGCAGTAGGACTCGTGACATTGCAGATCAGAAACGTTTTAGTGAAGTGGTTAAGGAGACAATTCTGGGGGCAGATTTACTAAACTGATACTAAGAAATGAACTATAAACCGAAACGCAGTAACTCAAACTCTGTGCTATGAGAAATTTTTGGCATCTAGAACACATTCATTAGGCGTGTTACTAGGAAATTGGACTGGCTGCTTTTTACCTGTTTATATTTCACAAAATGTCGCAGTATTTCTTAAAAATCTACCAAATGCCTAAGTACTGGTGACCTTGTAGCCACAAAGTTCTGTTGTGTGTCTGTCACAGGCATCACGATCCTTTGGCTGTTTTTGCTGTTGATTATGTAGGGATTTGTTTGGGTACCTAATCTGATAAGCATGATCTAAGAGTACTTTAATATGCACAAACTGAACACCGTCAAGGGGAAAATGTTCGAGTTTTTATGAGACAGGTGCTTTTTAAGGGGAACTCTCTCTCCAAAATCCAAGAAATGCAAGCTTGCATTCCAGCTACTGACTTGTGGAGTGGCAACACCCTTTTCAACTTCAGCATGAGGAGTGTGAGGGGGGGAAACTGGAAGTGTCAGTGAGCAAAAAGAAAAGAGATTAACTGGGGGAGGTGGGGAAGGAACGTGGCTGAAGGCTGGTATGGGAAAAGACTGCTGGGGAGCCAGGAAGAGGGAAGGAACTCTGGTTTCCTTCAGCGTTTGATCCAAGGGCTGCGTTTAGTTTTTGCATCAGTCCTTGGTTAAAATACGTGCCTTTTGGGGGTGGGGGGAGTACTTGATATGCAAACAGCAACTGTGATGTTAACTCTTGACTTTGCCTTTCTCCAGTAGGTGACCATGGCTATGACAACGCTCTCCCAAGCATGCATCCATTCCTGGCTGCTCGAGGGCCTGCTTTTCATCGGGGTTACAAGCAGAGCACAATGAACAACGTTGATATTTACCCAATGATGTGCCACATCCTGGGACTGACCCCACAGCCGCACAATGGCACTTTCAGTAACACCAAGTGCTTGCTCACTGACCAGTGGTGCATAAATCTCCCCGAAGCTATTGGGATAGTTATTGGGGCTTTTATGGCACTGACTACTTTCACCTGCATTATAATAATCTCAAAGAACAGAGTAGCTCCTCCACGTCCGTTTTCCCGACTGCAGTTACAGTCTGACGATGATGATCCTTTAATTGGATAGCATGCAGAGAGCTGAGCCTCGCTTGCTTAATAGTGATTTCAGCAGGCGAGTTCAACATTGCACTGGACAGCATTCTTTGATGCACTTTAATGGTATCTGTGTAAAATACTGTACAGCCAGAACCTGCTAACTTGTTTGTGTGTGTTACTTGAATAGTAGTCCTGTAAAAAAAAAAAAAAAAATAGTATTTTCAGAAAGAAATACTGAACGGGTGGCTTTTTGCTGGAAGAGATGACTAAGAAAATAAAGATGTTTAATTTTTCATTCAAGACTTTGAATGCTTCTAAAATGAAATTCCAGACTGTGAACTAGACAAAATGAATTTTAACATTTGTAAGTGATAATTATTTTTGGTATTAAATTTAAATTAATGTTGATTTCTTTTGGTGTTCTTGTAGCTGTATTGGAGAGATGATCTTTTTTCTGAGAGTTAGAAGTTAGTTCAGTTTGGACGCTATCTTCTGATTCGTTCTTAAATCTGGGGAGAAAGGGTGGAGAGAAGAGGTGATACTTGTGTTTCCACCTTAAGCCAGCAATGTGACAAGTAACTGGTGAGAAGGAAAAAGGAAGTCGGTGAGGAAAGAACTGTTACGTGTCACTTCTATGCTGACAACTTCTAGCTTGAGCAATAAAGTATGTGGCCCAACAGTTAGAACACTGGGCAGATGCTGAAGCTTCCGTGTGTGTCTGTGGGTGACTCAGTTCTGCAGTTCCTGCACTAGGAGAGCTGAGACAGGACTACTTGCTTATCTCAAGGATGTTGATTTAATCTGAGAATCCTTGCTTGGGTTACTCAGCTTGATGGGCTGTAGTAGTAAAATTGCTGCTTCTGAACACTGTGAAAGGTTTTTTCAGGCGTAGACTGCTGAATATGTTACAGAATAAAGGTGGGTAATGCCCTGTGTACTGGCTGATGATTGTCTTCTGAAGGCTGTCATGTCCTGAAAAGGAACAAGTTGAAAATGTCATCAAGCAAGGATTCCAAACTTTTGTTTTAAACTCTGGAAATTTAAAGGAAAAGGCTATAACTTCTTTTCTGAGTTAGGATGACCTTTTATCAAAGTTCTGTTGAAGACCAATGCGAATCATTCTAATTGAACCTCCAGATTCCTTTTTAATCGCTGAGTCTAGTAAATACCCATACACAAAAAAAAAAAGGCAGGTTGATATAGATAACCTCAGTACCTCATCTTTCAGTGGGGAAGGAACATGCAATGATATTGTTAACGTTAACCCAGAAAGAAAACTACAGTTACAAAGCCCTTTTCCTACATGTTTGACAGTTTTACAAACTGATGAGTTGAAATGAGAGAGCTGTGGTAGCTGGTAGCATGCAATATGGCTTCTTGTTCACAAACTCAAATTCAATGCAATTTGGTATTAGCCACTGACGTACTCTTAGTAACTGAATTGGAAGTATGGACCTTGGGGGGGCAGGGCTTCTTCTAACTGCCTACTGAAAATAAGATAAACTAGAGTGTTAAAAATGTGCTCAGGTTTTACAAAGTCGCATCTCCTCTCATCTGAGGATTCTGTTGTATTGATTAACCACAAAATACGAAAATGAACCTATTCTGCTTTCTTTTTCCTTTTTTGAACTAACCGTTCTTACTACTTCATTATTTTTTTTTTTTTAACTCTAGATTAATCTGAACTGAGAGAGTCTCAGACCCTAGAGTTCCCTCAGAGATTTTTCAGTCTCTACTGTTGCTGACAGCATACTGGATGTTTGACAGCTGGTATAATATACTGGTAACTGGATTAAACACAGGTTGCTGCTGCTTTAGTCCCTGTTGGAAGATCCGAAATAATTGATTGCATACAGTAAGAAGCCAGGTTAATGCCTAAGGACAAAGTGAATGTTAAGCAGGGTAGAGTGCAGGCTTAGAGTTGCTGTGAAAGGGAGGATGCCTGAATTCCTACCTCAGAGGGAGTTGTTAGATTCCTGTAATTTTGCTAATAAAGGCTGCCATCCTCAGAGGGGGGTAGACGTGCTGGAGATGCTTTGTGTTGCTTATATTTGGAGAGCCACGGCAGCTGAATGATCTTCATCTTGCTGGCAGGGCTGGTAAGACTGAACTGTACTGTCCTCTGACTGTGAGGGTTATTCTGCCAGGTGCTAAAACAGATTAGCACAGCACATGCTGCGCTCTGTCCTTCCTTTCCTCCCTCCTGCCCCAGCCATCGATGTGCTTTCAGCTCCACGTGCATCACCAGGACAGGCCAGGGTCAAGGTTTCCGCCCAGATTTTAATCACTGGGAGTGTAAATGTGCAGGGGGTAGCACTCATCTCCACTAACTGCTGTAACAGATGAGGAAATGAGGTCTAAGTGCGTTGCTCCAGCTCACCCATCAATAGGAATTGCTGCAGACAACTGAGCTCTGAAACCAGAACGTGAGCAGCACGAGCTAGCAGGAACCCTTATTGCCCTGTACTTCTCTGCCATTTATCACAGAGAATAAAGCCTTACAGTGTGCAGTGGGGAAGAGTCAGAGAGCTTCAATAATTACTCAAGAAATAGGATAAAACCATTCCAATTGCATTGCTTGTTATTTTCAATCCCGAAGATGAAATATGGCCTGTGGGAGCGCTGAGTACTCTTCCTAGTGCAATTCTTTGCTGCTGGCAGGGAGGGTTTCAAAGGAGCTTGTCCACATCCAGCCCTAAAGCCAGGCTTTTCAGAGAGTTTACATACAAAGCAAGAGAATCCTGAACGTGGCCTTTCTCTTTTGAGACAAATGTAATGTATATACGGTCATTTTTAAAAAGCTGTTAGTATCTTACAGTTAAAATCCGTACAAATTACTGCTTGTGAAAATAAGCTGCTCGTTTCTTTCTGAATGGTAAATTCAAACCAACAGAAGCAGCTGTGGTTCCCCCTTCCTGAAAGCTGCGATAAAGGAGACATCCCACAACAGTTTGTGGTAACATTAACGGCTTGCTAAATGCATTCAGCTACGTTCATATAGGGCTTATTAAATTAGGGGAAGTTCTTAGAATTTAAACTAGCACTGAAGCGGAGGCTCACTGCTGGGAATTACGTTTTACAAGGACTGATGTTCCATTTCTTTACTTGACCTCCATAAACCAAGTCTCAGCACTGGATGTAGAGGCCTTAAAACACCCATCCCTCTGCAGTGGTGTCGTTTTTGTCCGCAGCTGTAGGATTGAGCTGATTTAAAATGACTTTAGGTCCAGAAAATTTGTTTAAAAGTTTAAATTTATGATAAATTCAGAAGTTGCTGGCTTATTTTCATAAGCAGTACGATTCTACACCTCCAAAGATCAGACCACAGGGACAAATGTTTGCTTTAATATGCAGAGTGCCATTCTTTATTGAAGAGAAAAACAACTCAGCAGTAGACATTTGTTAACTTAGTATGACTGAGACTGCATTATGGAAATACCATTCATTTGCAATTCTGCTATTGAATTTACTGTTTTCACTGTGCTCCCAACAATTTTTATATTCTGACTTCTAATAAATGCTTAAAATAACCTTTCTGTATTACAGACCTTTCATTTCTTGAAAGGTACATACATCGGCACAGGTAGGATCAAGACAGCATCTGTGGTGATAACTTAAGCTGGGAAGATTAACAGCAGGGCTCAAACTGCGTGTTGGTCACTGCCCCATGCAGCTCAGGATTGTCTCACATGCCTGAAGTGTCACGTTGCACAGCTCTTTGCTTTATAAAAGCCAGCTTTTGTGCCTTTGTTGTTTTTTTTTTGAGATTGTTATTTATTTTAAACAGTATTACTGCAGCTCTACAAAGGCAGCTTGGAAGAATTTCTTGATTTAAAAAATAAATAAAAATGTATTACTGCTACTGGTAACATACCTGTTACTTCTATATTCAGTAGCAAGGTAGGAAGCAAGGGAGTCTTTTGCGTAAGAACCTTGACCAAAAATTCTTAAATCCTGTTACACTTCTAGTTATTTTTAATGAAGACATATGCTATGCAGAGTAGAAGAAATATTTGGGATCCATATGATTTAAGTTCATTCTTCTCCAAGACATTGTTTTTAAATTGAGCAAGTACTCAGTGCTCAGTAGCACTACAACAAAGATATATTTCAACTTCAACATTTCTGAGCAGGAAAGAAGTATTTGGCATCTCAAAGTATGCTTCACAGGTCAATAGTGACGGACAATATCATGCACGCAAGCTTCTCAGTCCCCAAGCTTAAGCTACAAGTGGTATACGCTATACTCATATCCACTTTCCAGTCGACGTGTTCATACATCGTAAGAAGTATCACATACACAGAAACCAAACCCCACGTCCTCCCCAGCCAAAAAGGTAGCCTGAAGAATCAATCTCACATCACAAGTCTGAAAAGTTGGTGTTTTTCTCCAGTGGTATCACATGTTCTTTCAATTTCACTAAATGTACAGACACAAGCTTAAAACAGTGTTCAGCACTGTCTGGGCAAGCATCCTCACAAGGTAGCTACAAAAGAGATATCTGCAAACACAAAAAACAATGAAGGGAACATGTTTAAACCTAAACCGAAATACCTGAATGCTGAACGGCTCCCTTCGGTTTCCTATAAGCTATCATTTTACCCTCTTCAAAGAAAGGCTTTACAGAGCAGCACAGGGCAGTTAAACTGAGAAGAGTTCTCATGGTTGCGGTCCCAGCCTGCTTTGAATATCGTGTTTCCCAAACTCTTTGTCGGTGGAAACCAATTGCTTTTCTTGTCATGTGAATAAATCCCAGCAGGGCTGAGTAACGCTGACCTTGCCCCTTCCTTAAAATCAAGGGTCACCTTGGCTGACTGTAGGACTACACCTGTCACAGTAAGAAAAGAGTTGAATACATGTCTCTGAGAAAATAATGCGGTTATTTTCACATCTGCCAAAAGCATTGCTATGAAACTACTGCAAGAAAGGCAATTTCTGTTAAAGCAGCATGTTCCGAAGGGCCCCGAACAGGGTGACTGAAGAAGCTACAGAGGATGGGGGGCTTATGACACCTCGAGAGGAAGTTCATCTCCAATACTCATTGATACTCCCGTAACATCAAAATGTCGATCTGTCTTTAAACACACGCTGAGTTTGCACTGTATTTAGTTTTCAAGTTGTAAATAAAGAATAATGTAGTCAACTGCCATCCATTTTGGACAGGAGGTGGGGGAAAGGGATTAGTAACAATTTAGAAATCTAGGTTTGCTACTCAGACTTTCCAAACCTCCCTAGAAACTACTGAGAACATCACTACTGCCTCCAGTTTTCAACTTGATCCTTCAGTTTTGGTTGGTGTCAGCAAACGAAACCCAAGGCCTACGTAAGGGGCTGCTGCAGTAAGGGCCAGCTTTCCAATGTCAGGCACTGCTACCCCAGAGGTTTCCCTTTGGTGTTTTCGTAGGAAAATGGCAAGGCAAGAAAACAAAAGAGAACACGGAACAGTAACAGCAGAACTGCAGAGATGAGTTAGCTCAAGGTACAAAACACTTCGCATCCCCACACCAGGGGCTCCTGCCTTCCTAAAGCTGCTGTTACAGCTTGACCTTAGGTTGGCATATCCACTCCCTTCCCCCTCAAGCCTTTTCTCTGCACCTAGCTCTGGCCTCTGGAAACTTTCCATGTCTGCAAGACAGCTGAATGCCGTGCAAGTGTCCTGAAATGGCAGAGGAAACCAAGAGATGACTGCGCCGCAGAGAGCAGAGCAGTAAGTCGTGTGGCACTGCAGAACTGCCACCGAGGCAGTACGCTCACTTCTGAACTCACCTGGATGCCATTCGTTTAGTCAGGAATTAAGCTTAGCGAAATAAACTCTGGACTTCACTCAGCTTGCTGTAGATCTTCCTAGGCCTGCTGGCAACCCTGCCAGCTGCCGTCTGAGCTGGTTAGGCACAGCATTAGCTAGGCACAGCACATCTCCAAGGCCAAGAGGTTCCCATCTTTGCCCTCTGCTGGATGCTGCGGATAAAGCAATACATTGCTTTTACGGGAATAACAGACCGAATATTACTGTGAATTTTAAAAGATCTTTTTTTTTTTTTTTTTCCCTCCTGCAGGCATTGTACTTGGAAGCTAAACACAAACAAACACTAACTCAGAGGAAAGCACAATCGGTTTGTAAAGAAATCTGATGACTAAACAGCTTCCCTTACTTCATATCACATCTTTCATACGTACCTTAGCCAGCAGCTCCTTATCTACCATCTAAGCGAGCTCACAAAACAAAACAAAAGGAACAAAAACAAAAAAAAACCCACAACCCTAAAAACAGGGGCAAGATTAATTTCAGCAACACCCACAAAAGACTCAGAAAAACATACTTTTATTGACTCAGAGTTTTATTGACTCATAATCAACAACTTTCCCTGGCAAAGACATTCCTCTGCAAGAACAAACTCCAGTTTTGTAATTTCTTTCAAAGTGTGCTTCTTTAGTTTTAAGAGTAGGTTTTTTTATGGCTATTCCTGAGATTGTGCGTTTAATCCTAACCATATCAAACTCTAAGGCCCCACCCAGACACATCAGATAAAGCACGAGACAGCAAGCCAAGCTCACCCTAGCAAGTAGTCTCTGGTAACAGATCAGATTTTAGACCCAGTAACAAGCTCAACAGCCCTCAAGCTTGCACATGCCTGTTCCTTAACCGATTCAACGTTATTCAGAAAAAAATTTCTTATGCCAGAAATATAAAAGACCCATACATCTGTTGTGCTTGTATTGTGTATTTAAACTGCCAGCCTCCTAGGAACGCCTAGAAAATATAGTCCAGTGTACAGGAGACAGTGGAAATAGTAAAGTTCTACATTTACCTTAAAAAAAAAAAATTCAAGTAGTTTAATGCTGATTGCTAAAGGCAATACCACCTAGTCACATTCAGTGACTTGATAGAACCTAAGAGATTAATTTATATATATTAATTAAATCAGCACAAAAGAGCCTGAAATGCACTTCAGTTGATGTTATTTCCCTAAAAGCAGCTCAGAATGAGGTACTCAACATCTCATTCCTACAAGTCTGCCTACATATACAGCTTCCCAGCTGTACCTCCAAAAGATTAAGTGCTTATAAAGTGAAACAGAAACACACTCTTTCTGTGTGTCATTAGTATGTACTTCAGTGTACCAATGGATCAGCATCTGTTTTCTTTTACTGGGCGTGTTTATGCTGAACCTCTTCTATTAGTTTTTATTTGTACAAGCTTATTTTAAGCATCAAGCAAGAAACAGTACCAAGCGTTACTCTAAAACTTCACCGTGCCTCCACTGGCAAGCATTATGAATATTGTAAGAGTGGCTGGGCAGCCTCAGTATGTTGCATTTGCATGGTACTTGCTTGGACGAGGATTAAACGCTTAACAAGAAGTGCAAAAAAAATCATAACAAGAAAGCTGCCTAGAAAGACTCCGACAACAGTAGCATAGACAATTGCTCCCGAGAGTACAGGAACCTTTTCAGCAAGAATATATTTCACATTGTTGAATGAACCATTGTTTGGCAGGGGGGTAATGCCGAGGAGATGGCACAACAAGGGGTACAGATCTGTAGAATTCATGGCTTCTCTGGTGACATTCTTTCTGAAAGCAGGCCCGACTGCCAAAAAAATTGGGTGCATTTCTTGTAAGTTGTTGTCATATCCGTGATTACCAACTAGAAATAAAAGACAGGTAAAGGTCAATATTCTGAAGCTGCAAAGCAAGCACTGAACCTTTTCCCAAAACTAGCATAATGCAGGAAAGGAACATCCATCCTCATTTCTTCCTGCAGAGGTTTAATAGAAAAATTTGGTCAACAGCACAAATATCCCTTAGTAAATATCAGGTCATAGAAACATACACAGAAGACGCCTTAAAAGAGACTTAAGAGCTTATTAAAATAAACAAACAATGTTCACATGGCAGTAATTGTACTTTCAATGGCATCCTACACCCAACTATCCTCAATTTTGGTCAAGGAAAAACGCTCACTTTGCAACTGGACGAGTTTTCTTCGAAAAGTCTACGCAGAGAGAGGTTGGTTGACTCAGCAGCAGACAGACTGGAGGTCCTGACTATCTGGACACCCCAACCAGTTTTGTGCACCGCCTGCCCATCAACAAGGAAAAAGTTCATGGATCTCTAGTGCTTTTTCCTTGCAGAGGCTCTAAAACATCTGAATAGAAACCTCTGTGCAGTAACAAACAGCTGCTTTCATCAGCTATGGAGCAGCTGAAAAACTCAGTTGTCTTTCAAGCTTCATAACCTCAGCAGCAAAGTTTAAACAGATTTCAGTTAAAAACTTGTATAACTTTGTAATAACAATATTGGAAGCCTCTTCTTGGACTTCTAGTGAAACCACTTAAGAAACTTGACTATTTGGAGCGTCACTGGACATCTTCAGCACTTTGTTCACATTTAAGGACAAGGTTCTTTCAGCTTTTCAGTGGAAATGGTATGTATTCCCTGTAACATGTCACAGATCCGGCCTTCCCGTGACACTTATATCAATCCTTTCCAGCTACCTAAAGTTAACAGCTTACTGTCTCCATTCCAACTACAATGAATCTCAAAACCCCAAGGTGAAGAATGTGACGGTGAAGTATTTGGTTGTTTTTGTGTGTGTGTGTGGTTTTTATTTCTCCTCAAAATCACCTAGAAGACATATTAATCTTTAAGGTAAATGGCTGTACAGTGTCAAGATATCCAAATCTATCAACTTTTTCTAGAAATAGAACAAGGCTGCTCTAAGTGTAGACATCCACAAAAGCCGAGGGCTTTCAGAAGATATTCTTGCATTTCCGACCCAACCTTTCTCCAATAGCTCAGTACTCCCAAATAGACACTATTCGTCCTCGACAAGTTCCGTTACAACTTCTTTCATTTTCTCAGAAAGAGCTCATCAGCCTGCTAGATCTCACAGGAAGACCTCAAGTTATGTGGTCACTAAACCACATGAATGATCTTATCTCATTAAGTTTAACTTTTTGAAAGACTAAGTCCAGTTCCCTCCCCCTTAACAGTAGTGTGCTTCCTACCCCATCAGGGAAAATATGTATTTATACCTATCTTTATAAATTAAATACGTAATTATATAACTATATAAATTATATATACTTAGCTTTGTAATTTCTCCTCCCACTCTTTAAAAAAAAAAAAAAAGCGTTGGTTGAGGTTGGGAGAGAAAGTACTATGTAAGGTTTCCGACTAGGAAGATAACACTGTAAAGACAGAATACTTACACTGAAAACCATCGGACTTATTGAATACGATTTCCCATCCTTTATCAGCCACAGCTAAGATTGGCTGAATTTTATGGTTGTGTTTGTAGTGGAATCTATCTGGAATCTGCTCCTTTTTATAAACAGTCATGTTGGGATGAGCATTGGCCAGAGCTTCATATACTTCATCGAGTTTGCCTTCAAACAAACAAAAACAAAACAAAACAAAACAAACAAACAAACAAAAAAGACAAAACTATCAATATGTTTACTGAAATCATCACTACTTTAAACACAACTGTCAGGAGAAAGAAAAGGACAAAATATACTTCCCCAAAGGGTACTGTTACTTCCTTGCCTTTAAAATGCCAAATAGAGGTGCCACGTTGTTTCTTAATGTGCTTATTTCTGCTTTCTGAACTTTGCTTTCCAGTAAAAGTCAGTGAGCATGCAGGGTGCAGCAGGACAAGCTGGGATGCCAGCACACAGAAAGGAGAAGCCAAGACACAGCCAGAACATAAAAACAAGTCCAGGAATCTGTATATTGGTGCAAATTTCTCCCCCGCCCCCTAACATTTAAGCATAGATTCCCACCGAGGATTGTGCAGTGGTTTCAGCAAAAAGCCTGTTGCATATCAGCACAGAACCTCAGCTGTGTGCTATTTAAACACCTTGAGCTACACCCATGCACAACCCACACCTCTGAGTTCACCGCTGCTCCCTGCAGACCAGCTGCAGTGCTTCAAGGCCTGAAGCAGGGCTGTAAGCCATCCGCATTGTCCCTGTGACCCATAGGGATGTTTTCAGCAGCTGAGTGGGATTTAGGCCCATCCTGTCACTTTGACCTACCATTTCTAGCTAGTCCTGCCTTCAGACCCAGCTGTGCACCCTGTAAACTGAAAATAGTTTGATGTGTAAGGTTACTTATCTCAAACTGGCATAAAATGAGAATCACCAAACTTAAGAAACACAACAAAGGCCAAAGTGAGGCAGCATAAATTCTGATATAATAGACACTAGCTACAGCAATGAGGAAAGGACTCCGTTCTCGTACTTCCAGGACTACATCAGTAACAAAATTAGTTTACCTATGCCAGTCCTCTGAATGAAGTAATCAGGAAGAGAAGCCCAAAATATAAGAACTGTCATTACACTAATTTAGTTATTTGAATTAATATATTTATATTCGATGCAAGAAAAAGCCAGCATCGCCACCTGTGCTATTGGTACCACCCTCACAAACATTCAAGTAGTTAACTCAGCACAGACCAATACACTGGGATGGTTAAATGGTTATTTTAATTCACTTCCCTGGGGAAAAAATACACAGCCAGACAGTTAAAGTAGCAGAAATCTCTGCGTTTTTAAGCATTCACAATTTTTCTGAATGTCTTACTAAGCTTTATCATTCCCTTGGTTTAAGCAACGCAAAAGAAATAACTGTGTTGAAAAATAAAATCAGACCTGCGTACTTAAGTATTTTCACAGTTAAAGTGAGAATGAATCGTACTGTTTTACAATAAAATCATGGTTAGCAAAGCGGAAAGTAGCAATTTGAGCTGTGCTCAAAACTAATTCTTGCTTACTGTTAGTGTATAATAGATAACTGAACCTCTGGGCAAAAAACAAATCCAGCTTATTTCTGAAATCCATTGAAATAGCTTTTTGTTTTGTTTTGGTTTGTTTTTCTCTTTTTATACACTATTCTGTCATCTAATTGCTCCTTAAAGAGATACTTCATTTTTTTTCTTAAAAAAAAAAAAAAAAAGCATTTTACTGGATGGGAGAATCAGGTTATGCATCAAGTTCTCATTTACCACATTAGGGATGCTTCAGCACTAACCTTTACTTTTACAATAGCTCCGTTATTCGGTAGTGAGAACATCCTGGTCAGCACTACCAAGTTTGCATCCACTAGGATGGAGTTCTCGAACTCTGCTCTTCTGTCACCACCGAGAGAAACAGCGCCCAGCTACGAGCACACAAGTGTGCTTAGGCTGCAAATGAATCTCATTTTGCAGACTCCCACACTGACATTTTAGTCTGCATCAGTAAAGGAGTATTATTCAAACTAAAAATGACAGCAGCAGGCACTTGTTTACGCATTTAAAGGTCACTTAAGTTCACAAAGTACTCTCCCTGCTGGTGCATTAAATGCTGCATGCTATCCATTAGTGATGCAAATGTTAAACAAATTTTAAAACACACCTTTTCAGAAGGCCATCTTATAACTCAACTTCCAAATTAGTGCCCCTGCCTATGTTCTCCGGGCTAATGCATTAGCCCCACACGGTCATATCTTTTGATCATAGAATAATTCAGGTTGGAAAAGACCTCTAAGATCATCTAGTCCAAGCTCTAACCTAGTACTAAAGTCCACCACTAAACCATGATACTAAGCTCTACATCTACATGTTTCTTGAAGGCCTCCAGGGATGTGGACTCAACCACTGCCCTGGGCAGCCTGTTCCAACTCTACACAACCCTTTCAGTAAAGAAATTTCTCCTAATATCCAACGTAAACCTCCCCTGGTGCAAGTTGAGGCCATTTCCCCTCGTCTTATCACTTGGAATCAAAATAAAGAGCAGCACCTCTACATCAGGAAGGTTAAACAAACAACTGGCACTTCAGCAATCCTTCAATGACTGCAACCAGACTTCTGGTTTTAATTCCACCAGTACTCTTGTTCAACATTATCAGAGTAAAAATGATATGAACGTAACTGTCTCTTCAGCATGACAAGAGGAAAAAAATACTGAAGTGAACTGCAATAGCTTGTAAGTATCAATCAAATAGCTAACACAGGCTTTCTATTGATTGAAGGTCACCATCTGGTCTCAGTTTACTGTCTGAGTTATAAATCTAGTTCTTCATCTATGGCTTTAGCATCTTGATGAAAGGGAAGACACATAACATTCTGTGGCTACTCATCCGGAATGCCATTCATCCCTGATAGCACCATGAGATCATCTTACTTCTCGTAAGGCCTAAAGGATATGTGGCAGTATTACTCACACGCAGATTTGCTCACTTTCCATTTTAGAAAGTTAATCCAGGCTTTGGACAGAGCTATCAAAAATAACAAGGCAGTGATGCTGCAAATACTCCTTGTTCAAGGGTGATGCCCTATCAGCATCAGTGCTGCTACTATCACTTCAGTTAAGGAAAAAGCCTGTAAAGTTCTAATGCTCAATATTTCCTTCTGAGAATTTTAGTGCTACAGCTCCTACCTTCTTTTGGCAAAATAGCTACTGCAGGAGAGTGGTCAATGACTCGGTAGAGCTCTCTGTTCACATACTGATCAAGCTCAATGAGCCGCTCTGAGGATGACTGTGACATCCCATGGTCACTCGTGATTATGACATTTACCACATTCCACAGCTTCGCTTTCTTCAGTTCAAACATCAGGTATCCCAGCTTCTTGTCAATATCACTAATTATCGGTCCCATAAGTGGATTTTCTGGGCCCAGAACATGGCCCATCTCATCAGGCTGTTCCCAGTAGAGCAGACCAAAATTTATGGGTTCTTCCAATTTAAACCAGCCGATAAGCCTAGCAACTCTGTCTTCAAATGAAACAGATTCATTGTAGGGCATGTAGTAGGTCGGAAAGACTCCATGTATTTTCACATCCGTTCCAGGCCACATAGCTGCTCCGGTTTTGTGTCCTTCCATCTGGTTTGTTACCCATATCGGGCTGGCTTCTTCCCAGAACTTGGAATTATAGATCCCACCTTCCCGAATGGAGCTATCCATGTTGTTCACAGAGAAAGTTTCATTCAGAATAGGGTCATACATCTCATTAGCAACTATACCATGGCTTTCTGCATAGAGACCTGTCACCATTGTATAGTGATTAGGATACGTTTTCGTTATGAACACGTTAGCGACCTGTTTAACGTGAACACCATTCTCCATGGCGTAATGAAAATTGGGAGTTGAGACTTTATAGATGTAATCCCATCGAAATCCATCAAAAGATACCAGCAACACCTTGGGATGGTCTGGCTGGAGAGAGAAAGCACTTGGAAGAAATAGTAAGCAAGTCACCAGGACTCTCCAACAGCAGTTCATGGCTATGCTGGAACGTGTTCTTCCCCTCTTCTGAGGCAACATGGCACCTGCCGGGTAAATACAGAAGGTTTATTTGCATTGACCTGTTTGTCAAAGCCATGACAGTTTAAGAATGATTAGCTAAAATATTCCTTATATATGCATACCGCTTGCCTTACTAACACTGGGAACTCCAAACAGGAACAAGACCATTTATTTAACAGTTAATGATATCCTAATTTCTGAGATGGAACAGTAAGACACTATAATTTGCTGAATGAAATACAGTTCACAAAGAAACTTCCTTATGAACACCACCACCACCCATCTTCCTCCTTTCTTCCCCATGCTCCTGATATACCAGAACTTCTGCTCTTACCACTTGACAATTCTAAAGTATTTTCCGTATCCAAAGTTGTGAGAAACTGTCCTACGAGAAAGCTTTTGCTTGAAAAAGTTTAAGATGTAAACAGGGGCAGTTCTCGCCTTGAGAATACCAAAGTCCATTACCACCAGAACTTTATAACCCTCATATAAAACCTTGGGGCATTTCTTCTCTTGCACAAGTGCGGCAGCAGGCACGCTAGCATCACCTGGTAACACGGCAGGCAGGAGCAGAAGTACACGCTGACTGCACAGCTCCTGTCAGGGAGGGGTTCCCAGCTAGAAGCCACTCCAGCTTCTCAGCCCCAACACCCTGTATGGGATCTCCAAGTGTGTGCGGTACAATTTATAACGGGGAAGTGAGCAAGCAAGCTTTGCATTTCAGATACAACAGTATAGCAAATAAAGGATTTTGCAGCTTAAAAGGTGTCAGATCTGTTTGTTAGACAAGCAAATAGCATGAACATCATATTCCCAACATTTTATCTCATCTCTAACCTGATCGTAGCTTCCCTGTGTAACCGGGCTCTTCATGATCAACTAGTTTGGATGCTTCCTACCCTACTGCAGATAGCAGTACAGATAGCAGTACAAACAAGAATGTACACAAGTCATACAAGTCAGGGTGCAGTTTAAGTTCTTACAATTAACCACTTCGGTCTCCGAATGGATTGGGAAGAAGTGGTTGAAACGGTCAGTAGTATTTTAGATGGCTTACCACTGTACTACATCTTTCAGGCAAGCATAAATCTCATCGCTCATCCATTCCAGTCAAACACCACTACTAGCTGAGGGCAAAAGCAGCAAGAAAAGTATGGCAGGTAACAAGACCACTGATGCAAATTTTTGCGGGGGACGGTGACCACTAGACTCCGTACCCTAAAGCATTTGCTCCCTAGATAGAAATGCAGCACTAATTCCTATCATGTGACTCAAGGATATTGACTAATCTTATCTATGATTGGCATTCATTATCTAATAGCATGATATAGTCCGATACATAATTTCGTATCAATTAACTTGATCTCCACCCCAGTATTAAGGGTTGTATTTCCTGCCTCAGGTTCCCCCAACTCTTTCCAAACACGCTCTTTTCAAAACTCAGTTACCTAACTCAAAGCAAGGACATATTCCCTGTAAGAACACTCAAGCAGGAGGATTTCCCTATCCATAACTAACCTAAAATTTCATGCTGATGAAAAGTGTGTTCCCTACTTCTTGCTCAGCAGCATCATTTAACCACAAGACCAGATACTGTTCTATCTAATCCTGCACATGAACTTTACTCATACTACACACAGTTCCCATTGAATTTCCCATTTGTCAGTAATCCTTTTGAACCAGTCACTACTGAAATTCAGCTAGAAACCAGTGACTGTGCCACTCAGTACACCAGTGTGCTACCCAGTAAATCTGCATGAATATTCTGGGTGCATACATACCCTGGTTAATATGAAAAGCCAGTGTAACAGGCACCTGGATATTACTACAAAGATGGAAAAGTGTTTGTCATTTTGGTAGAACACAAGATATACTCCATTGGCTCTCATTCCCCAGATAAATCTCTCCCCCTATGCATGCCCTGACTGGTATGTCTCCTGAAATCCTAGCCTGGACCCTGCTAAGAACAAACTGACCCTTCAGAGGCATATTCCTGCTGCTGGCCCGCACCGCAGACCCAAAGGCAACGGAATCACAGAATCACAGAATCACAGAATCATAAAGGTTGGAAAAGCCCTCCAAGATCACCTGGTCCAACCATCCCCCTACCACCAATGTCACCCACTGAACCATGTCCCTAAGCACCACGTCCAACCTTTCCTTGAACACTCCCAGGGACGGTGACTCCACCACCTCCCTGGGCAACCCGTCCCAATGCCTGACTGCTCTTTCTGAGAAGAAATGTCTCCTCATTTCCAACCTGAACTTCCCCTGGCACAACTTGATGCCATCCCCTCTAGTCCTATCACTAGTTACCTGTGAGAAGAGGCCGACCCCCAGCTCCCCACACCTTCCTTTCAGGCAGTTGCAGAGAGCAATAAGGTCTGCCCTGAGCCTCCTCTTCTCCAGACCAAACACCCCCAGTGCCCTCAGCCGCTCCTCACAGGACTTGTGCTCCAGGCCCTTCACCAGCTTCGTAGCCCTGCTCTGGGCACACCCCAGGGCCTCGATGTCCTTCTGGTAGTGAGGGGCCCAAAGCTGAACGCAGTACTCGAGGTGCAGCCTCACCAGAGCCGAGTACAGGGGGATGATCACCTCCCTGCTCCTGCTGGCTGCACTATCCCTGATACAAGGCAGGATGCCCTTGGCCTTCTTGGCCACCTGGGCACACTTCTGGATCATGTTCAGGTGAGCATCAGTCAGCACCCCCTGAGCCTTCTCCTCTGCACAGTTTTCCAGCCACTCTCCCCCAAGCCTGTAGTGCTGCGTGGGGTTGTTGTGACCAAAGTGCAAGGCCCGGCACTTAGCCATGTTGAACCTCACTGGCCTCTGCAAGACAGAACTGCCCGGTCTCACTCCCTGCAGGACTTCTTTCAGCTGGAGCTCCAAGAGGACGGGGCGCACATGCTTGGGGCCCGTTTGCCCTCACCTCCCCCTGCCCCACGAAGCCTACTGGATGGATGAGCTGCAAGTCCTCATGGATGAGCTGCAAGTCTAGGGAAGGACAGGCACAAATTTAACCCCTCACAAGAGAAACTGGGGCCATACTTCCGAGCTTTCCACTTCAAGGTGCCAGCACCTGGGGGAGCTCAGGCCCCTTGGGGCTGCTGGGCCTGGAGCAGAGGAGGCTCCGGGGGAGCTCCCCCATGGCCGTCAGGACCCGCAGGGAGGTGCGGAGAGGCCGGAGCCGGGCTCTGCTCGGCGGTGCCCAGGGCCGGGCCCAGAGGCCCCGGGCCCAGCCCGGAGCCCCGGCGGCTCCCCCTGCCCCTCAGGCAGCACTGCTGGGCCGGGCGGGTGCCGGAGCCCTGGCACAGGCTGCCCCGAGAGGGGCCGGGGGCTGCTCCTTGGAGAGCTCCCCGAGCCCAGGGCCGTGGGGCTGGGCACCCTGCTGGGGCAGGGGGGGACAGGGGCACCCAGGGGTGTGCCCAGCCTCAGCCATGCCCTGATACGAGCTCACAGCATTCTGGCACTGCCACAGGGGACGGGGTGGCAGCCCTGGGGCCCTGCCAAGATGGCAGAGCAGGGAGCACCCTGTCATTCACCATCATGTGCGCGAATTAGTGCCTTCACCCCATGACTCCGTCTTTCCCCCCCCTCTCTGCAGATGCCTGCTGTGCCAGGCCGTACCCAAGGCAGTGGCAGCTTTGCCTGGCCGCACTGCGCTGCTGTGTCCTCACGTCCCGATTTTCTCCAGCTTTCAGGAGCCCAGACTTGTGTGATGCCAGCACAGGGCCAAAGGCGGGGAAGTTGAGGGTTACGGTGCCAGGACGTCCCATGGCATTACTTTCAGTAAACAAGGGCCCAACCCAGGCTAGCTGTACTTTGAACTGACTGTAAATGCAAGAAGTAAAATTTGCTTTCAGTTTCTGCATGTCTGCAAGTGCTTCTTCAGTTGGGGAAAAAAAAAAAAAAAAAGAAAAAAAATTAATCCAGGTGTTTTTCTGTCTTTTTTTTTTTTTCTCCTTTTCTCCTCTTATATTCTGAGGCTCTAAATTTGCTATTTTTGTTCAGGCAGATACATACTTTTTCCCATGTTGTGATGTTCAAGACCCATAACCATGCCCTGGAATGTAGAGGAAAATAAGTTTATTCTCTTAATCTCTCTAGAAACTGAACTGAAGGGGTATACCATCTTTACTATTTGAGGATCTGTACTATGTAGAGGTTCAAACCCCACACCTTGCATATCTGCACATAAATCTCATCCTGCTTCACGGCAGGATGTGGCTTCATGGCAGGTGGTAGGAAACTATTATAGCTTTCACTCATGCGTAGGAACATGCTACTTCTTAACCACTTTATAGCTGGCACTGCTTAATTTATATGCCTTTCTAGTTGCAAACAAGCAAAGAAGACACTTTTTTGCTGTTGTGGTGGTTTGGAGTCTTTTTTTTTTTTTTTTTTTTGACTAGTCCACACAGGATGAACTTGCTTTTTTGTTGGTGGTAAACCTACTGGAGGCTTCTGATCTCCAATGCTCCGTTATTAATAACGTGGCAGAAAAGGGTTGCATGCAGGGCTGTAATCCAGGTAAGTTTCTGGCTTTCCCCCTCCTTTTTGTGTAAAGTTAGGGCTTGGCTTCATGAACTTGCGATGATTGAGCTGGCCAGGCTTATGCAGTAACGGGCTCGCTCAAGCCTGGGGCAGTGGCAATGTCTGGTCATTGTACCTAATCATTTAAAACAAGGCTGATACCTTCCTCCACTTAGAGCCAGCTCTAATTAATTACAGTAAGGGACAAGAATCTTTTGTTTTCTAAATATATATATATATATTTAATTCCTTGTTGCTGTTGTTTTGCTAAAGATACAAGGCAGACTAGTAGAAAACTGTAAATACGTACTGCTGCTTGCATTGGCAGGAGCTGTATGCACGAGGCTTTTGTACATGGGAAACTGAATTAGCCCTTACCTGTTGCATGAAGCTCAGCATCTGATTCCTGACAGTGATCTGACAACAGAAGCTTCAGAGAAAGGGGTAAAAAGGAAAAAGACATTATAAAATTGCACCTGTGTGTACCGTGTATATTGAAATTTCGTTGCAGTGTGCTGTCTCCCATTGTTGCTCTGATTAACTAGGAAAAATAGCACTCACATTCACTGTCAGTTCAACTTGAATTCTGGCCTTCCATCACTCGGATCAAGGGGTCTGGGACACTGCAGTAGTGACCTGCACACTTCGGCAGTGGCTGGAGTTAGTCACTAGAGGTACAGGTCTATATGGATTTAAGGTACTGTTCTGAATACCTGGAAATAGTAGTACTTGTCTTGGATGCAAGAAATAAATCATCCGCTTAATACTTACAAAATGAAAATAAAGCATAGACGAGTCTGCTAATTCCACCAAAATGTTTAATACCATAATAGATTTTCACTGAAGTACAGAGCTAATGTGAATATTTGTACAAAATATGTGGTTAAAAATAGTATTGATTTATAATATATACAGATATGTCACATCTGTGTCAGAAATGCAGACACTTGAATGAGAACATGATTAATGTTTTTAAGTCTACAACAACATACATGAAATATTTCTGCAGCTACCCACAGTAGGACAAGTTGCCAAGTCGACACTTAAGGACCCATCCGTCATTACAGATGACGTTCCTTTCAAAAGTTTCTGAACAAAAACTGCTCCAAAATGGATTCAGAACATTCACCTCCATTAACCGAACAGTGAAGAGAACACATCTCTCTGACACTAATGCGGACACGACTTTCTCGTACGAGATTAATGATCAGTTACAATGATTTATTAAAACAAGGCTGCTGTTCTGGTGTGTGATAATAGAGAAGTTTAATCCTTGGTGGATACTCTTACTGAGGTGAGCGAGGAAGCCCCTGGCTCAGGGACAGCAATGGGCCCTTCTTAATACAGCTCTCAATACATGGATTTAAATCCTGAATTCTGTCTTAAGGTCCTGAATGCCTTCATTTTCCATTAACTTTGAGGCTGCTCAGCACTTTTCATCCTTACTCTAGCAAGAATCTCACCGACAAATGTCCCAGATTCTAGGATTTGTAGCCACTGCACCAGTGCCCAATCCTGTAGTAAAAGGATCCACAGATGACTCATACCGCAGCCCCAGAAGCTCTGTGTAGCAACTAACAAGTTGACAAAAGGGGGAAGAGATGAATTAAGGTGGTTTTTTTTTGTTTGTTGTTGTTTTTTAAATGCTTTCCGAGCATCTCTGCAGTGAAGACAGTTTGGGGCTCTTGCCTTTGCATGAGGAGTGCTGCCGCTATTCTGCCTCCAACAGTGCAAGCTCCCCTCCCCTCCAAGCCAAGTACACCTGACATGTCAAAAGGCATGTGGGAAAGAGCTTTTACAACACTTCCTCCCTTGTAATTTTACCCCGGAATGCAGCAGTCTAAATGTATTTAAAAATAGAGCACAGCTCACTTTAGAAAAAGAGTTTCCTTTTAAGAGGAGCCCAGAATAATGAAAACCGCTGAACTTCCTCCCAGATGTGCTAAAACAAGAAAAGCCACATCTTGGTTTGGTTTGGTTTGGGTCTTTTTTCTAACACAACTAGTTATTCAAGAAGAGTTGCACGAGGATGAGTGTGAGGGTCTGTCTAGGACTTCATACCTGGTTTTGCTTTGTGGTACAACAGAACTAAATGTGATTTCTTGGGCAGAGGGGAATCGAGGAATTGCAGAGGTCTTAAATTCACACTAATAAATGATAGAAAGCAAAAAGTGGCTAAATGCTTAGTGTTAAAATGTGCACATTGAAGGAGCAAAACTAAATTCAGTAAAGATTGCTTAGAAGAGGCAATCTAAAAGCACTCTGATCAGGGTATCTGTAATAGCTTACTTGTCTCCCCTCATCCACAGACAGCTGGTTCCAGTCCCCCAGATCCACGACAGATACTGCCTTCCCTACAAGCAAGCTGTTTCAGTAAGTCTATTGGTAGTCCTACCTACAGATTTCATCGCTGGGCAGTAAAATAATGAAGGACTCAGCCCCTGTGAGCTGCTGAATCCATTTGAAAAAGCTGGGCTGATCATCAGGAGGTGAGCTGATAACTACAGACCCCATTACAGAGCTGTAGTGTGGAGTCCGGACCTTCAACACATTCTGAACTCACCACTTCTCTTGCTTTGACTCTAACTTTAGGACAAAAAATAAGTAAAATAAATTGTTGTACAAGGAACAGCAATAGCCACGCTACCAGTAATGAAGTCTACAGAGCTGCAGCTGTTAAGCAGTCAAGGCATGAGCCATGCAAGCACCAGGCCCCTGCTGCAGCTGGGAGAAATACCTCCAGCTCCCATTATTCGGTGTCACGCAGGATTAGGTTGCACATTACCACTTGCATGCCCAAATGCCCAGTAGAAATAAATATTGCCTATTTGTGGGTACAAATTAAGTGCGTACCGAAGCCATACGCATACAGCCATAATTTCCTTGAAGCTGTTTGAGATCCTTTGGCCACGCAGCTCCCTACTGCATACAAGTGAAGCCTTGAAACTTATTTCCAGGTGTTGCATCCAGTGCCAAGCAAGACAGAGAAGCCACGATCAGCACGTAGGCAATGCAAGATTTCAGTCCCATCCGATACAGAACCTTACAGTGGTTGGGGAAAACTCATCTGTTGCTCAAACGTGAAGAATAATCAGGCCTTCTATGGTGCCTTTTATCTCTAAAGGACTCCATAAAGAGATGACTATTAACACTTGTTCTAATCAAAACACATATTAAGGCCTGTCTTTTCAAAAGGAATCAGTGAGCTTAGGGCTTACATTTCCAATGAGACGTCTTCAAGAAATCCAATTTTCAGAGTCATGAATAATGATCCCTGGAGAAACTGGGTCTTTTCAGCTGGACACCCAGATTTTTTATTTTTTTTTTCTAAGTGCGGGTCGTCATAAGATCAAATATAAGAACTTCATGAGCGGGTTACTCAACAAACTCATCTCCTGCTTTCCAATCGTTTGGAAGATCCACTACAAATTAACACAAGACACTATAAAGAGTCACTTCCAATTTTTATAATGATTAATGCTAACAGAACTTTTCCCACGGCCTCGGCATTAGTTGGATGCCATGTTCCTTAGTCAAACACTCCTGCCCACTGTATTTATCATTCTTTAGCACAGAAAGAGCCCCTTTGTCTGCCAGAGATGTGCTTTTCTCACCCGGGACCATGCTGTATTCTTTGTTAGCATACACCCAGCCAAATCCACAGCGAACCAGTGCAAGTTCACACGACTCAGTGAAACTGCAGCAGTTTAAAATGGAATTGGCAGACCCTGCCAATCACAGGGCTATTTTGCCCCCTAATTTTTTAATTTCAACTGAAACGGAGTTTGACCTCTGTCAAACATTTCAGCCATTTCAGTTCTACCAATTAAGAGGGCAGTGGCATGTATCGCCCTAGTCAGTTTATCGTGGTTTACGTCTTTTAAATGCTGCTTTTCAAAATGCCAGCACAAACAGAACACGAAAATATTGTTGCCATATTTATTTTTTAAACTAAGCTCTGAATTATACAAGTGTAAAAGTGGTTAATTAGCCAATAGCTTTTGAACACTCCTATAAAACACGACTAAATAGAATACTTCGATAGTATGTACACCGTAATGGAAAAGCTAACGTGATTTGTCACAGTGCTCGGACGTACCACTGTACTCGCGTCTTGCAGGACGGCTGTCACTTACTCTGTACAAAGAACAGTCTTTTTGCAGAAAGCTTTTTCGCTGCTGCTGAGTGTGGGGGGAAAAAGAGCAAAATAAAAACAACCTCTTCACCCCCCCCAAGACAATTTAGAGCCAATAACTGTTAAAGAAATGGACTGCAATTTATCTATTGGGCACATTTTTAGAATATAAAGGATGTTACAGTAAATACGCCTGTACTCTTGCTAAGGCTGAGGAAGGGATGCTCTTGCCGTGTTTTCTTGATGAAAACAAAGTGTAGGTGAGTCGTACAGCTGGGCTCGGAAGGGGGTGTTGTATTAGCTTACGTCCAAAAATCAAGGCCACAGAAATTCCGTATCCTTCTGATCTGAAAATGAAAAAGCAGATTCCAACACGCCCTTTCTCCGTGCATTTTAAATGTTTCCGTGCTGTTAGCTGTACTGAGGAAGTCATTGGTAATTCCTGCTTTCATTTCCAGCCAGCAGCAGCAGCCACCCAGCAGAGGGCCCCAGCACATCGCTGCCCAGGCTCGGGAAGGGAAATTAAAGAGATGTCAGCTATGTCACCGTGCACCACAGGCTGCAATGTAACACAGATTTCACTCCCATTTATATTGCTACAGGAGAGTACTTCAGCTCTGTGGACACCCTAGGAAAAGTGCAAGTCACAGGGACAGAGCTGGTGGATGCTACACAGGAGAAGATTCCCCCCGAAGCGGGGGCTGTGTCTGTGAATTACTGAATTAAATAGGACATTTGTTTTCCCAGATGGTCAGCATTTTTCTGAAGGAAGCCTTTCGTACCAGACAAGAAACAGCTGTTAGCAAAATACCAGGTGCTCTTAAGAGAGTCACAAATGCTGTTACTTTTAGGATAGGGCCATAATTTTTTTAGGTACTGTGGAATAATCTGTGATGACCATGTTTAACCGTATAACGGTGAGATATAAACATTTATCATTATTACAACAGGCTTCTGCATTTTCAGGCTTGTAACTGCATTTCTGTTCCTGTGCTTTAATCAATAAAGCTGTGTTCTGCTCCCTCCTGGGTAGTGCTACATAGTTTATGAAGAGTAGTCATTGAATCAGACCTGTTTTTAAACCTGTCTGTAAATGCACTTTTGGGAAAGAACATTTAAGACCCAGTGCTTTATTTGCAGTGTAGTTTTACATCATTGGAGGCCAAATTCCACAGTTCAGAACCAAATCTCTCCAAAGTTTGAGTACATGGATATAAGGACTAGATTCAGCCCTGACATTTTTACATGTAAAAAATCTAAAGTATCGACTTTGGAGAAGATCTCTGGTCACTGACATCAGTTGAGGATGTGGCCAAGAATTTCTTTCATACAGCATGTATCAACAAAAAAATCTTAAGCATTTAGATCTTACTCTGTTTGCATTAGTCTAAAACCAATGGAGTTCAGCGTTCTGTATGTTCTCAAACCAGACAGTGGTGTTACTCCTGAAATACCGCAGGTGGCCTCTGAAGGTATCTTCGATAGGAACATCAAATTCGAGTCCTAGGACAATCAGTAACAGATGATTTATTTAAATCAATTCTAAGTGCAGCACTGAAAAATAATCCAAGTGACACCTCTAAGGAGATACTTGAAGACAACTTTACTCAGATATCATGGAGATACTAAAGCCCCGTTTTGGTTCAGCCTCTGCTGTATTTAACGTGCTTCTATTAGTGTAACACACACACGACGATGTCCATAAAGTAGTAACAGTTATCACGTTATAGATACACGCTAAGTAAAGCACTAACTTCAACAGGAATATTTCAGGGGGCTGTGGTGGTCAGAGAATAAACTATATGAGAATGGAAAGTCCTTACTTCTCAAAATGTCCTCCCCATGCAAGATCGAGAATGGCATCTCCCGTCGCCACCAATAAAGCAACACACTTTTCTTCTTGGAAGTACTGCAGAGCCAATAAATACCACGACAAGGGTGACTTGACCTTTCCGCAGCTTGTAGCCTCACTAAGGAGGGAAAGGAACCCTCCCTCGGGACCCTGATCGTTAGGTTTTATGAGAAAAATCTTGATTACGGAGCCTAAGCTGACTTTTCCAATCCTAGAGCGAGCTTCCAAGATTTATATGCTTATTTTAACTTGTAAAAGACTTTAAACCTTGGAATCTCACTGTGCCATTTTATAGTCACTTTCGGGAGTACAGCTGCAGCTAATTAGCTTAAAAATCCCACTGTATCTTACACATATGCTCAATTTTCTGCAGTATTAATTTCAGTGGAACTACTCATGTGCATAAATTAAGCGCATGCTTAAGTATATGCAAAATCTGAGCTCAAATGTCTAGAAAATATGTTCTCAAAATGACAAATACACATGAAAAAAAATCATCATGGAAGGTCTACCAGACAGGGAATCCAGTATCTGTCTGCCGTTGGCCATGATGAAAACACAGAACAATTTCTGTAACCCAGTATACATTGCAAGTGAAAGAAACATGCAGGACAGAGTGAAAAAAGGGGACTCGATTGCATGCAGTCTAATTTCAAGTGTGTAATTATGGTCCTGTTTTCTTTGGCCTAAAAAAAAAAAAAAAAAAAGGAAAGAAAAGAAAAGAAAAAGAAAAACAAAAGAACACCAACTAACCTCTCCTCACCTCCACAAACCCAAACTGCATACAGCTCAAGAAGGGCTTTAAAGCACAGGAAACGGGGAGGGGAAAGGACTGATTATTAGGGATGTACAAGTAATTACTACGTTTCAGGGCTATTCAACACACCACTAGGAAAGCATTCAGCCTTAATCATTACTGGAACTTACAGCTATGACAGAGAGCAATGAATCCCATCTTAAATGAGCAGACAGGTTCTCTTTCTTCCTTAAACTCAGAGAGAAGTACCACTCAGACCTTTACGGAAGATAAAATGACAATCCTTACTGATATTCTGTCTCCCTCCTCCTTAGAGAGAAAGGCTGAAAGACACCAAACCCTTCAGCAAGCTGCTGCCTCTCCCCTCAGCCCAGAGAGCTCTGTGTCACATCCCTACCACCATTAAGGACCGGTTCACTCTACAGCTGTTGGTGGAAGAGGGCATTTTTCTGTTTCTAAAAAGGTTGCAAGGATAATATTCCTTAAAAAAAAAAAAATCCAGGGGGTTGAAAGGCCACCAAACTGCTAGATTAAAAACAATTCACTCCCCTTAAAAAAAAAAAGAAAAAAGGGGAAAAAAAAAACTGAGGTCTGCTGGGGAACTGAGGGCAGAGAAGCAGGCTCCTTGATGAAGGGCAGCAGCAAGTATTGTGGGAGTTTCAATATCAAGCCTGATACCAGCCTAATCACCCGCCGCGACCGATCTCTCTGGTGGTGGCGTTTCAGCATGCAAATTATAGCTGTGGAAAATCCTCAGACTGAACCCCTCCCTGCTTCAGCCTTGTTTTGTCCTTTCCAGAAAACCTATTAGTTGGTGTGTGATATGGTTACATATTACAAAGATCTCTTTTTTTTCCTAGCCCTTTTGTTACATAGGCTTGATTACTGAGAAGGGATTTCCATGAGCTTAATGTCCTGGTACTCAAAAGGCGATGGCTGCCTTTCAAAAAAAAAAAAAAACAATAATAATAAAGCAAACGAAAAACCACAAGAGCTGTGCTGGAGGAGAGAAGTGCTGCTTCTGCTGGAGAGGCTCAGTTAGATACAGGAGGTGGCAGACCAGGGCGCCGAGTTTGAATGATTTTTGGCTTTGGAGAATTCTTTGGGTCCTCGTCTTCCTCCATGTCGCTGTCGCAGACGTGCACTACCACACTGGGAGTGGATTCCGTTCCTGCGTGCAGCTCGTATTTCTCTCCTGGAAGCAGAGGAAAAACAGATCAAAGGCCAACAGTTTGAGCAGCAGCACAGATCGTGGCACTTTCAGATTCCTACCACCACGTAGGGCAGATGTTCGTGTGCTGCTCCTACCCGTAGGTGAGGGCAGGCATGGCTAGATTACACCTGCTACATCGTACCTACTGTCACAGCAGATTCTGGGGATCCTGCCCCCAAGCACTGGCTGTTGGTCTGAAATAATAAAAGCTAGCAACAGGCTGGGACTCATGGAGCAAAAAGGAGCCCAGTGAAAACCAATTAGAAGTGAAAAACCACTGGTGTTTACAGTGGTGTTTTGCACCAGTAGTAATGGCCAATGGCGCTAGAAATAAATGCATGAAGAGAAGAGAGAAAGCTGAAGTTCATGGGTAAGAAGAGGGACTAGAACTGAACCTCAGATGTATCTGGTCCGAAGCCGTATGTCAGACCTGCTGGGGTGGGGCTACTTTTTTCTCTTTCGGTCTAGAATTGCTCAAGTAACACCTGAAGGTCCACTGGATTCTGCAGCTTGTCAGCTCCAGACTGAAACATCAAAACTTGGTCCAATGTAGCTGTCTATAAAGGGATCTCCACAAATAAATATATATACAGATACCAGATGGATTTAGAGATTCAAGGCTCCTTACCTGGGGCTCTAACAAATTCTGTCTCTATAGATAAGATCAGAGTACTCTCTGTAAATGCTCATTTGCAGGCTAAATGCTTAAACGGTACATTAGATTTTCAAACTGTCTACGTTCCTTCTTGAAGTCCCACCCAGCACTCCAAGGAGGAAGATGAGTATGTCTTAAATGGAAACAGATGCAACGAGGTTACCTGAATAAATACACAAAGGAAAACGAGGATCAGACACGGGACTTTCAAGCCAGCATTCAGTCAGCTGGCACTACACGTGTCGGACTGTACACAGCATGTGAGTGGTACTGGTTATTAAATTACAAGGAATTAAGACTGGAAAGGAAAAAAAAAGTCCTAACATTTCTGACAGGATGAACTGCTCTTTCAGAAGGGACAGACACTGACAACTAGAAACCACTCCAGGTAATGCGCGGTTATAAATTGGACTATTTGTCATCTCTCTCGTCTCCCAGCCCCACAAGCTGGCTTCAAGTTCAGATAGGCTGACAATGACCGCATATATACCTGGCAGCTTGTTTTTTTTTTCATAAGGCTGCTCTAAAGCCACTGCATATTGCCTGCAAAATAGTCTGTGATGAGGAAGGCAGATTATTTTGCAGGCAGAGGAAGGTCCCGATATATCTAGCTGACCTGTACTTGTGGTACAGCAGCTCCCAGTACCTGCATCGCAGGCAGGAACTGAGAGTACTAGGTGCTGTACAATGAAAGTGAGATGGCACTCCCTACCTCAAAGCACTTGCAGTTTGCTCGTGTTATTAATTTGGACTTGTATTTATCCCCGGCTTTGTGGCAGAGCAACGCATGCCAGTAAGGTGCTGCAGGTCCGCATTAGCACACGCAGACTGTCATCACACGCTATTTATGCTGAAAAATTCTCGGTCCAAATAAGACTGGCTGGCTTGGGACTAGAGGACGAGAGAACACGTTGCATTTTTGCTTAAAATATAGAAGGCAGCTACTGAATAATAGCTGTAAGTCAGGCATCTTGCTGTGCGAAATATTTTACTGCTGTGATACCATTAATGTTGACATTTAACTGCTCTATTTTTGGCAACCTTTCCTCTGAATCCAAATTGAGCAAAGCATTGCAGGTCTCGCTGATAGGCTGAAAATATAAAAAGAGAAATGGCTTGGTTGTGCTGCGATGAGAAATTATGTGGTTTTTCTTTGCCTATTTTCCCCGCGGGCTTCGGCTAATTTCTCAGCTATGGGCTGACGTCAATGCTGCCAGCCGGGCTCCGAAGGCTCCATTGGTCACTGTCAGCTCCCAGCGGCTCTGCAGCGCTGCACACACACAAAGCCAGGCCCTCTCCTCGTGCGCCGGCGCCACGGAGGAAAATCAGATTCACTGCCCTCTTAAAAGGGAACGATCCCAGGTCAAATGCCAGGTCCTTTTACCGCTCAAACCCTCCCCACAAGGAGCCTTGCCGCTGCAAAAGAACAGCGGGAATAAGCGCAGGCGCAGGGGAAGATATTCGGATGCCTCTGGCACAAGCGGCTGCAACAGCAATTAATGTCACTTTGCAAATCAAAATGTGAGGCACTCCTAAATTGCGGTTTTAAGGCATACGGTTATTTCTGAGCCTAAATGAGCTGCAGACTCGATTCTGTACTCACAATTATTCATGCCTGCAGAACTGTGGCTCTAGATGCAGAAAACCTTTTTACGGCTGAGCTGGGAGCAGGACAAGAGTAAACAGGGGACTTCTATACAGCTGCACCTTGTTCCTAAATGTATCGTTTGTACGAAAATACTAAGGTAATACAGGCAAAATAAAAATCCAACAGATACAGCCGGATTACGCCTTCCCTCAGAGTTATAGGGCTGTCCCAAGCTAAGGGTAGCAAGTTGGGTTAAGCAAGATGGTCAGGACTCACCAGCTTCTGCCTGATGCTCTCGTCCAGCTGTCTCTCCGATGCTGTTTGTTATGCATCCTTCGCTTTCTCAGGCCCTACCTTGCCTCACCACTCCTGCTCCTCATACTTGCCTGGAGGAATCCTCAAAGGACTCCTGGGGAAGAGGCCTCTTGCTCCTCCTGCAGTATTTCAGCCACCTCTACCCCTTAATAAGTTGTTCAAATATTTGTGAGGCTGAGATAATAATGGAAACTCGTGTAAATTTAT
The DNA here is from genome assembly GCF_964211835.1 of Anser anser. Classification (NCBI taxonomy): domain Eukaryota; kingdom Metazoa; phylum Chordata; class Aves; order Anseriformes; family Anatidae; genus Anser; species Anser anser. Next base: position 6,260,802 of record NC_139722.1, read on the forward strand.
TCAGAAAAATATCACTGAATTTACCAAATATGCTCTAACATCTAAACTCTGCCTTCAGGATGCAACGCAGGGAAGAATTAAGCTGTGGCACATCTATCATATGAAGGTGCCCGAAAATATTCCTTAAAAACCCTTGAAAATAGCAGTGATGCTCCTCTGCTTATTTGTCTGGCGTAAGAAAAAAAGAGGAATTGGAAGTTTCTCCCTTTGACAATGAGTCTGCCTGCTTTCGTGTCACTTGGCACGACCTTCTGTGACCACGTGAACCACAAGCAAACCCGCAGCCTCAGGTGATGCACGAAGGATGACCACAAGAACAGCACAAAAGCAACTGATGATATTTCAGAATTAAAAGTAATGGCGTGCGATTTCCTATCCCTTTGTGTATCACTACTATGACCTTTCATTGCTGGTGCATCTTGTGTCTAATGAGGCTCTTTTGTCCAGCAAAGACAACGTTCATACGCTTAATTAATAATGAAGGACAGGTAATGATATTGTGCAGCTAACTCATCCCTGATTCCGACTCATGATCAGAGGTTAATGGGTTGAGAGCTGCCCACCCCAGGTTAAGTCTGTCATTAGCAGCACAAAAACACACTCCTTTTGTAGTCCCTCCATCCAAGTGCTTTACAAATAATATGGTGCAGACAGCGGGTGGTGCTTGGCCTGGGTGCATGTTTATCCCAGACGGGATGGAATAACGCATCCCATGGCATTTCTCCTGCATGGACCTGCTGTACCCAAGGTGGAGGAGTTGCTCTCCCAGTCTCTGTTACTGACGTTAGAGAAGAACATCCCTCTCCTGGCGGAGGGAGCACTTTCCATGCAGCGGCTCTCGTGTACACTGCCCCTGGCAAGGGGACGGAAGGACAGCAAGAGCCACCAAACGGAGGGGAGAGGAAGGACAGTGATGGAAAATTTTATCCATCACCCATCTGCTTGTCCCTCCGCCTCCTTTTAATCCTTGCTGGAAGTTGTAGGAAGTATTCAGTATTTATTCTGAATCAGTGAGAAGAAACATGAGAGTTGGAAAACACCTGGGTACAGAAAACCTGCAGTTCCTGACGTGGCTGAAATCCCCGTGTGTGGCATTTGCTGGGCAGGGTTTCCTCCCCATTTTCCCCTTCCCTGTGCACAGGTGAGCAGGGCAGAAGCCATTGTCTGTAGCACTTCAGAACACACCCGGAATGATGCTTTCAGAGTGTGAAACGTACTTTACATCACCTGGAGGGTAGCTTGAGGGCATTTAGGAGGTGCAAAGGTGGAGGACTGGGAAACGTGGAGAGAAACAAGCCTGGTAGCAGCCTGTCTGTAAGGGCTGCTGGCCTGCAGTGTTCTTCAAACAGGGTTTGAGGCTGTGAAGGCGAGCTACAGGGAGGAACTGAGGTTGTGGAGAATTTGGGGTACCAGGCTTGAAAGAGACCAAAAAGCAGCACTGGGGAAGGAAAGAAGAAATATGCATGTTGGAAGTGGGTAGGGAGGGGGGTAGGATTCCACCCCCCTTTTGTACCACAGAGGACAGGATTCCCTTGGTGCCAGGAAGGTGGTTTGTAAAGCACCACACCACTACACGGCAGAGCAAACCCAGCTGCTCTTTCTCTGCAGTATGCACAGACCTGCAGAGCTGTTTCCCCTCTTGCAAATATTTCTCCTATAAAATTATTTCCTGTGTTCTTCAGTGGGAAGCAGCTCAGACCTTGTAAAATGCATAAAACACACGAGGGCCTAGATCAGACAACAAATTGGTGGGTGGCAAGTGCAGGGAAGAGCCAGGTCAAAGGCAGGCCAGGCACAGACACAGCCTGGGCCTGACGGGCGAATGGTCAATCTGCCACCCCAGGTCAGTGCCATCGCTCTGCATCTTCATCACTGTTCACCTACTGGAAGTTCTCGCAACAGCGGACGTGTTTTTCATTGGGAAGATTAATGATCACACTTCTGTTTGCAACGTACTGAAGAAATGGCAGGCTAGCGGTCAGAAGCAGGCAGAAGTTCCTGGCTCAGTGACCGAGCCGCTCGTTCCGCTCGTATCTCGCTCGAAGCTCAGTCTCCACACATGCAGAGAGTGAAAATCTACACCAATCAACCAGAAAGTAAAGAAACATGCCAAGGTCCTCCCTAAGCCCCCAAGATCCTCCCTAAATGCACCCTCACTGAACTCAGTTTAACGCAGGAGGACCAAAATCCAGCTTCCTTGGTGCACAGGAAAAATAAATCCTTGCCACTAGACCTTGGAGGTGCTAGACAGTCCTTGGTGCAGCCACGAGGCTGCAAAGAAACACCTGCAAAAAAACAGAGCTAGGAAAAGAACAGCACACCGCAAACCTGTTAACTAACTGCTTGCCTGGTCGTTTTACTCTGGAGTGGATTTCCCAGGCTTGTACCGAGGGATAGGTCGAGTCTCCTGTTGTGTGGCTACGGTGATTATGGCCAGGCACCGTGGAAGGGGATGACCTGTATTCGTGGAATAGGTAAGGATGTATGGCTCCGTGTCCAAGCAGTGTGTCTTGTGTCTTCCCAGCCATGCAGGTGAGTAAAAGTCACCTTGTGCTGAGGGCACATAAAAATCTGTTCACTGCTTACATGCTTAACTGCGTTTCGCCGGTCCTCGGATATTAATTTCACCCAATCAGTGTGTTTTAAAAATTCCTCACAAATTACAGACACAATACTCAGGCTCTAACGTTGTGACTTATGCACACAGCTGTGCCAATGAGCAATTTTTTTTGGATAGTTAAGCCACAGTTACATTTTTCATTGTGTTGTTTGAATGAAAAAAAATGAACTTACCTAAGGTTAACGGTGTTAGCTGATGTCTAGCAGCATGTTTTACTGCTGCGATACAGAGAAATGAGTTTCGGCGGCGTTTGTTTCTCAATGAAATTCTAAACATAGCAAATGCACAACTGAGAACTGCAACACTATTTTAAAACCGCCGCTGCAGTTAACTAAAATTGATCTCTCTAACAAGTGCTAAAAATAGAAAGAAGAGAGCACACAATGACTTTTCATATCGCTCCCTGCAGGCTCCTTAAATAAGGGCGAATATGACCTTCACGCAAAGCTGTCCCAGGGTGTGGAACAATGAGTGATATTTCACATTCCACTGCTCTAGAACAGCAATTGATTTATTACCCAGCTAGCTAGGGAATTCGTTTACATGTTTCCATTTATAACACTGCTGCATCAAAGGAAAAAAAGGAGTTTTTTGTTTTCCTTTTATTCAGCAGTTTAGAAGCAAAGCATCAATTCTGGAAGTAATAATCTGCAATATAGTACAGAGTTGGACCTGACAGCCCTTACCTACGGGCTTTCCTGCTGAAGGGGAATAAATAAAATCCAGGAATCTCCTATTCTGCCCCTGTGAGAGATCCCATCAGGAAAAGATGCAAGAAGATCCTTCAAACCTCCCGAATCAGGAAGCATCTTCCTGCACCCCACGCATTCTGTTGGTGGTTGCAGTCACACAAATGCCCAAATGATGAGATGTCTGCAACCAGCAGGACTCTCAAAACATGAACGCAGCATCTTCACTACAGCTGGGGAGAAAATAATTCTCATATCCCACAAGAATTTCAAAAATAAACTCTATTTTTCATGAGCTGACCCCCACAATTGTTATTAGGTGGGATCTAAAGTGTTTATTTCAGTATGAAGGCAATTTAACATGCCATTTTTTCCTTACAGGTTACAAATGTAGATTAGACTGTTTTCTAACTTGGCCCTGGAACTGGGACATTTTCCATTTTGAACATTTTAAAAGGGATGCTTTAACAGCATTCAATGAAAACTTTTTGTAAAGATGACAACTAAATCAAAAGTAATCCTCTCCTACGAAAAGCGCTGGTTTCATCAGATAAGCATTTTCTAAGGGAAAGCACTGTCTCAGAAATCCCAGCTAGCTTCAGTTCCTAGCATAAGCTGAAGACAGAACAAAGTCTCTCTGCATTATCCATTTATATCCATTCTTTGATAGATGCTACAACTTATCCCGTGTCTTCTGCACACCACTCTCAACAGAAAATGCGCAGTCCCAACAGAGCAATCCTGCTGGGGCTGGGGAGTGGCAGTCCTCTCTCTCAACAGACTTGTTAACATGAGAGATTCTCCACTCTGTTGGTGATGCAGTGATGCTTAAACACTCGATGAAGTATTCCGCATCGTGAAACGCCGTACGGAGCAGGTGTGATTTAAAGCAAATACTCTACTCGTGGACAAGCATTTGTCCAGTCCCTACACAAACCATCAGTTGTCTCAGCGAAACAGAAGCACAAGAATAAATTGTGCAAGCAAGCTTTGATCTGCTATTCAAACAACACTTACAAGCTGCAGATAAGATATAATTATGCAGGTACCTAAAGTAAAGCTCATTTTCAAGCAAAGAACCAGTTGGTCTGCATCAACTTAAACCCAAAGCTGTAATCCAGTTTACAGGCTTTACCCCAACTTCCTCGAGTTATCCTCCACGCTGCTATTTCTCATTTGGTTTTGTCCAACATTTTTTCACACAAGGACCACAGGCTTACCTGGTCCTAGCTTAGAAACTGCGTAAAGGAGGTCGTAGTTGATGACAGGTGTTGCATCATCTATTGGCTGCCACCCTACAGGTGGGGAGGCTGGAGGCGAGATGAGAAACTGTTTTGCAGGCTGTGGCGGAGCCAAGTGAAGCTTGTCTCCATCTGTCTCAGAGGTCTGAATCTTTAAAGCATAACAAATACACTGTTTAGTTTAGGATGGGGAAATGGAATGATTGCTCAAATCATGCACTTCTAATACCAAATGCCACCCAGGCGGGGTTTCAGCATCAGTCTCAGCAGACAAGGCCTGCAGATGAATTTCCCCTCAACCTTGCAGATGGTTCCTCTACAGTAAATACGCTGTGGGGGGCTGTTACATGAGCAAAGCTACAATGTTTGTGCCTGTTGTGTATGTTCTCTGAGAATAAGAGCAAAGCTTTGGTACCCACAGTTGCACATTAAGAGACTTCTGAGGCTAACAAGATATTGTGACCTACTTGCTTACAGTCCTAAACAAGAGCAGCCATTAGATTAGAAACCAGTAATTCTTGCACCATGGCAGAAATTTCAGAAACTTTTCTGAATATTTGGTTTCTTTAGTTGATGTGATAAAGGAATCTATACTGTTCCTTAGTCGTTTGCAACTAATTATACTCATTTTATTTCTATCTTACTTACCTAGTTTAATTCTTGCTCTTTTTTTTTTTTTGTCTATTAAAGAAGCCTCAGCGTAAACGAATTATGGCACAGCTACAGGCATACCTGAGCAAGTTTAAAACCAACTTGGGCCCAGAAGCAACAAACTGCATTCACATGAAAGCAAGTTCAAGATAAACACTCTGCTATTTCTGAATGGATTCTGCAAAAACCTGGTTTAGGTCTCTCCACTTCATGTTCCCCAGAATTTCTAGTTCTGGAAGTGCTGATTCAGTCTGGCTCGGGGCCATACACACACACACAATGCTCCAGACACTGTGCTGCTTCCACATATTCATTCCCTGGACACTGCTAATAAGCTCTTTTAAGACTGCATGCACTGGAGAACATGGTGCAGATACCTGAACAGTTTTGCAGGAAAGCAGCTTGGCTATGGAGCGTAGTCATTGTTATGCAAGTTGTTCTTTTTCCTGGCTTATCTCAAATTTCCTATTAATCTCTTGATTGTTCAGGTGGAGTGAAATGACTCTCCAGTCTGCTTACCAGCAGGTTTTGAAACCTTTCAGAAAAGAATCTGAGCCAGATCTAGGAGTTAAAGGCCTTTAAAATGGGACTGAGGTAGATTTTCAGCACCTAAATCCAGCTGTAAAATCTTCTGAACCATCTAGCCCGTTAAGCATATTGGGGTTTTCACTGCTGCAGTTTCCCGTCTTCCTGAGAAGGTTCTGCTTCTGCCTAGGCTCAGAGCAGCTCCTGTCCTGCCCCAGATGTAGAGATTCAAAATTTAACAGCCTCTTAGCTTAATTAAGATCTTCAAATGAGCCTGCCCTTAGCCTAAGGCCTCTAAAGGACTGATCTGGCAGCTCAAAGCACACTCCTATTACTTACGGGCACTGGGGAGTATCCCACAAGCCACACTGACCACGGCTATTTATTAAAATACGATTAGAAGAGGTGGTGGTCAGGGCTCTCAAGCTCCCTCATCTTTCTGATTCTGGGAGATCTGAATTCTCTCTCCCTTGGTCAAGAAGAATCGAATCTTCATCTTCCACTTCCAACAGATGGATATAATCACTTATCTCCCCCAAGCCGGGGGCATTCTTCTCCCCCCTATCTTCTCCCTTTTACTTGAAATTAACGAGTTCCTTTTTTAGCAAATTCACGCATTTATTTTGTTAGGGAAAAAAAGGCTGGAGAAAGCCTAACTGTGGCTCAGGGCTGCAGCCAGATAATTCAGCCCTACTTCTTTTATGACCTTACATACTTTACTGCCTTTTTTTTTTTTTTTCTTTTATGGCTAGAACGTTACCCACAGAAAATACCAGATGTTGTAAATCAGTTCTAAGCTATGTAACTTGTGTGTTGAATAAGCAACCTGGGTCCCAAGTGGTCCTTTAAATTAACTGTAGACCCGCAGGGCAAGTACAGCTCACGCAACATAAGGATGTTTGAGTAATCTTTTAGCACAAATATTGGGCAAGGGAGAAACTTTTATTGCTTTTATTCAGCTTTATTGTACAATATTTCTGTAAAAGCTATGCACTAACACAGAAGTAGATAGGAGATTTCATTACCTGTGCGAAATACAGCTTTAACTTCTTCCCTCTGAACTGTGTTTCATGCAGCTCTATCCTGGCACGAGCGGCTGATTTGGGACTACTAAAATTTATCCGCACGCGTCTGAAGCTCTTAAACAGCTGGAATGTCACACAGTCATCGTAGGCACGGAACAAGCCTTCAAATTTCTCCTGCAAATGAAAAAGAAACAATACTGAAGATTAGCTTGGTGTTGTGTCACATCAGTCTGTTAAAACACGATCTGGAACTTGAGGATGACTGTTTAACCAGCAGGTCTCAGCCTTGGCGGTGGCTGTCCACGGATGAATGAGGGCTCTGCGAAAAGAAGTTACGGAAAGCATCGGTCTGAAAGTGCTGACCTCTGGAAAATATTTGAGGGAAGGAGTTTTCAAATTGAGAACCCACCGGCTATTAAACTTCTCATAAAAGTTGAGCAAGACGGTGATAGCATAGCGCTTTTTGAAACGAGGCTGAAAAGGGCAGAAGGCTGAGAATACCAGACAACTGATCTCATCTGTACAAAAGCAAACACTGTGCACAATGACAACAGAGTCAGCAGACACAGCCAGGCCTGCTGGAACTGAGGGCTACATTCAAATCAGCACTGTGGGGTCGTTTTGCATTGTATAGTACGTTTTTCTGCCTGTTTTGTCATTTAGATACTTAGAGCAGATATAGACCTAGTCCTTCAGAGTCAGCGTAGCAGCAGGAAAAAAATGATTAGATAGGAGAAAACAGTGACCTGTCCTAAAGATAAATTTCAGGCTTAAAAATGTTTCGCTATAGAACAGCGTGTTCAAAAGCACGCGACACAAATAAGGATATTTTAACAGTGTGAGAGAGGTCTGAGAGGTACCAAATCTCTGGATCTGGAAATCAGCAGAAATTCAAGGTACATTAGCACCCCTGGAGGATCAGACTCCCTGTGTTTTCTCTGTAAGCTATGGGCACACAGACTAGCGTCACATCATCAAATTAAACTGAAGACCTTGAATCAATTCTGATACCTGCACGGGTCTTTTCATGCACACAAGCAAACATTCATAAACGTTAAGACCAAAAAGGAGCAGTTATTATGGAGTCTAACGTTTGTGCTTCCTCAGACCTGAGGCTGCCATCCGGCGAGGGCCACGTGAAGTCCTAGCATTTTAATATCTGTGATCAAGACTTGGAAGTCTTAGAAGATGGGGGAATCAACCAGAACAAAACCCCTTTTATTAAGAGTCCTTTATCCTGCAAAAAAACTGTTTGAAATATTTCGTCCACTGAAGGCTATTATGTCAGGTGGAAAATAACCTCACGTGTGCTCTGATATATCTGCAAGTAAGCACTTTCTTACGTATTTATGTAACTTCTGTTCTCATGGAGGAAAATAATTTCTTATCTCTTAGAGTGGCTAATGGGCAGAGGCTGCAGGAGACGAAACAGAAAACCCAATTTGTGTAATCTGATCAATACTTCGGCCCTCATCTGCTATCTTCCAAGCAGGACAAAGAGTACAAAACTTCGAAAAACGTACCCTGAAGAACCACAGGCAGCAGGGGGACACGAGCAGAGCTGCGTCCTCGTGCCAGCACCAGAGGCTTGTTAAAGAGTTAACTGGAAAGCAGACCAGTTGCATGGCAAAGACCACGAAACCTCAACGCGCATGTTCCACATTTCCTTTCATTCACTGCCAGCTCTGTGGTCTTCTTCCCCATAACTGATACTCCATCCCTGGCAGCCTTTCAGAAGAACCTCCCTGTGGTCTATTAAGCTTTCATGATTTTCATTTCATTTCGCCTGACCTCGCTCACCTCTTCCTCTCACCACGGGGGATACTTTGAAGGAAAAAAAAAAAAAAGAGAGAGAAGAGAGCTCAGTGGTTTGGTCGGGGGCGAAGAAAGGCACACAGCAATCCCACAAGCAGCAGGAAGCCCATGGGTTTGCACAAGCGGGTCTAGTCACAGCACCTAGCATTTAAATGGTCAATATTTCACACCTTTGTTTGATGTGGGGGTTTTTAAAGACATTTTTCTTTTTTATCTTACTTTTTTGCTCCATTTAGTTTTCCTAAGTCTGCCTCAGGTGGCGTTTGGCTAAAGGTCAGCCAAACGCAGCAGTCGCCGCAGCTCTGGCGGGGTTGGGATGCCGTCCGTGCAACCTGCAGTGACCTGGGCAAAAGGGCTGGGGAGGGAGACAACAGGACAGGGGACCCACGTACGCGGAGAGCAGGGTGTAGAAACATGCAGGGCTCTGCATAATCTACATAACAGATAATACTGAGTACTCGGGAGGTAACCACCTATTGCAGCTGGCTGTTTAGGAGGAAGAAGATTCCTGTTTTCTCGCACTGGCCGGTCTCACGCCTGCCCTCTTCTTGCACAGCACACGAAAAATCAAAACATGGAGCCCAGCCCTTGCTTAGGGCCACGATGTGGGACAGAGGGGAGGGGAACCAGCCTCCAGCTCATCCCAGCACCGGGCACGGCCACTGCACCAACCAAACCGATCCGCACATCCCCGTTTTGCTGCCTTTTCAGCTGATAATCGTAATGACCTCAGCAGAGGTCATTAATCCCCAGCTGCAGCTAATGGCCCTCAGCTGCATCTTGAGCCGGCCCAGCTCCTCCCAGCTTGATATTAATTCCCAGGAAGTGCCTCACGCCTTAATTGCCATGGCCTGCGACTTCTGGTAGCTGCTGAATGCACTTAGCTGGATAAAAGTCCTTCAGAGCCATTCTGGTCTGGAAGAGAATGTATCGTATACGTCTTAAAGACCTTTAGCAAATGCTCTCCCTTTCAAGTCTGGTGGATAAATAATTCAGGACTCAATCATCCCAATTCAGGGCTTTTAAAACACTTTTACAATTCAGGATTTTTAAAATGCTTTTAAGTCTCTAAACTTTCCGAATACTTTTTAAATTTCTGAATGAAGGAGAGAAACGTCTGAGTTTAAGCTGTAGCACTGCTTATCTTAAAGTAGAAAGTGAGTCAAAATGCAGAAAGTCGTGGAGCTGTGCATTCATTTCCTGTACCCTAGCAGTCTTCATCCACCCGAAGTATGTCTCTGTGGGACCCAATTAATGCTCTGACAAATTTCAGTGGTGTTCATTTGACCAGCACTGCAGTTCCCATCCGCTCCCCTGGGGGCTCTGTGCCCCCTCTTCAGCATGGGCTGCCTTTCCCCACATCTCACCTGCAACCTCACCTCGGCTCCCGTATCCCATCGCTCAGCACCCCTAGCAGTTCCTGGGCTTTTTATTATAATTATTAACAAAATTAGAATGATGTAGAAACACCGTAATGACAGCTGCTGATTACCTGGGAGCTGGGGGTCGGCCTCTTCTCACAGGTAACCAGTGATAGGACTACAGGGAATGGCCTCAGGTTGTGCCAGGGGAGGTTCAGGTTGGAAATGAGGAGACATTTCTTCTCAGAAAGAGCAGTCAGGCATTGGGACGGGTTGCCCAGGGAGGTGGTGGAGTCACCGTCCCTGGGGGTGTTCAAGGAGACGTTGGACGTGGTGCTCAGGGACATGGTTCAGTGGGTGACATTGGTGGGAGGGGGGTGGTTGGAGCAGGTGATCTTGAAGGGCTTTTCCAACCTGAATGATTCTGTGATTTATGACAGCCGATGTGAGGATGAGCAGAGCACCATCTGAGGAAGCAAGGTGTGCTGCAGTGACACCCAAGCTCCAAGTCCCGGAGTACAAGAGCAAAGGTGAGCGTCCATGGACTCAAACCTTAGTGCTGCTACTAAACGGGAGCCTGCCTGGGGAGCCAGAGCCTGCAAGGCACACAACAGAAGCCACTGGTGAAATGCAGCCATGAGGAGGCAAACAAAGCACTGGATGCATCTGGAAAAGTATTTCCAGTAAAGCAAGGGAAGCATTAACAAGTTTATATAAAGCCCCATTACACCTCATTAAGGTTACAGGCTTTGCTGCCTGCATCCCACAAAGATTAAGCCAAATGGGAATAGGTTCCCATAAAGGCTACTAAGATAAAAGGAATGAACAACTTCCCGAGTAAGAAATTAAAATGCTTAGTTTATTTAGCCAAGCCAAGCCAAGCCATGGAGAGGAGGCATGACTGCCATCCGTAATTTACCAGAATGGTGCAGAGTAAAGAAAAAGCTATTTAAACTGGAGGGCTGCGTTGGCATAAAACAAGCGGAAACAATTGGGATGAATAGGTTTAGTCTCGAAGTTAGAAAAAGGTTTCAAACACGGGAGTAATGACTCCGAAACAGCCTTCCAATTACAGCAGCAGTGGCGAAAGGCTTTCTGAAGATGGCATTCGGTCAGTTCGTGCAAGGGACCACGACAAAATATCGACGCAAGCACTGCAAACCACGGCTGCCTGAATTAGCAAGTGAATGGGGCTCTGCCGCAGCAAGTTCCTTCCAGTGCTCTGTCCCCGTGATTTATTTCCAAACACTTCGTCCCTGAATAGCTCCGCTGGTATTGTGCTCACTCAGGACAAAAGCCAAAGCCTAATTCAAATCAATGGAAGTCTTTCCACAGCCATCACTGAGCGCTGGATTCGAGCCCTAGAGCTCCAACACAAATTACATTTTATTCTTCAGTATGTTTACGCGCATTATCACCCTTGTTACACATTTGATTTAGGAGATGGTTGTGATTTAAAACTTCAGTCTAATCCTTTTTCCTGGAGTTTTGTAGGCAAACAAAGCAAACGTTTTTTCAATTTCCATTTTTTTTCCGTTCATTTATATAAAAGAGAATCCAAGTAACTAATTGCATGCAACAACCACGACATAGTTTATAATTATGAAATAGGTTTTTTCCTGAAATGAGTTCTGCATTTGATATAAACTTTCCTAGAAGAAAAACTCCTATCTCAGAGTCCGATGTCTTCTGTTTCAGCATAGCCACACTGGTTGTAACACCACAGAGCTCTCACGGAGCACCAGATGAAAGATGAAAATTGGCAGAACATAGGGAGGCTGTGCTCGTAGGAGTCAAGGATTGATTGAAAATTGAAAAAAAAAAATTTGAAATTGAAAAATCAATTCAAAATTCCCAGTTTACAGCAATGAGGATGGGCTGGCAGCTTAATCCTAGAGGGACAGAGTCACTGAAGAGGCACACTTCTGTGTGTACGTATGTATCTATATATACACGAGATGCTAGGAAATATCATCAGGAAGTAATTTCAAGATTGCGATGTGTCAGTGCCACTTAAAGGTACCATAACGAGCTAGTCTGGCTGTGTACGGCTCTTGTCAGCCAGGATCAAGAAAAGTAGAGGCAGGCTGGAAAAGCAACAGAAGGGGACTGCAAGGATGGCCAAAAAAGTGGGGAGCCCAATGCGGGAGGTAAAGGTGGATGACCTCTGCTTGGGACACAAAGCAGCGTGTCTCCAGCTACGCCTAAATGTTAAGAAGTTAGGAAATATTGTGAAAGGATGGGAATTATCTGCATTAAAATAACCAACAGTGTTGGTACGAAACAGACTGCCTATTAAAAGATTTAGGCTCAAATTCAAGAGGCTGTTTTGCATTTAGACCAGTAAAATGTGGAAATGCCACTGGCCCAGAAGTACTAAAAAGGCTAATTACTCTCATGAAAAGGATAGGAAGAAAAGATTATGGGACAGCAATATGCATTTCTCTAATTCCGAAAGTCCATAAAAAAGGGGCTCATTTCTAAAAACGTGTCTAAACAGAACTTCAAAGAATTCAGTTCACCTCAGGAGCTTTTAACAATGTGCGAACAATTAGCGAGGTGGGGGTTGGTCTATTCTCCCACGTGCCTGGTGACAGGGCGAGGGGGAATGGGCTAGAGTTGCGCCAGGGGAGGTTTAGGTTGGATGTTAGGAAGAACTTCTTTACTGAAAGGGTTGTTGGGCATTGGAATGGGCTGCCCAGGGACGTGGTTGAGTCACCATCCCTGGAGGTCTCCAAGAGACGTTTAGATGTAGAGCTCAGTGATATGGTTTAGTGAAGGACTTGTTAGGGTTAGGTCAGAGGTTGGACTCAGTGATCTTGGAGGTCTCTTCCAACCTAGATGATTCTGTGATTCTGTGAATTATTTCATGAGCCTCAGAGGGCAAACAGGCAGTTGGAGGTAACCCAAGTGAAGTGTGCAGATTTGTTACATGAAAGTAGCCAGTGTAAACAGCAACCTAATCAAAACTATCACATTTTCTAGTTCTAAAAATGTAAAATCTGCCAGGCAGCTTTGGAAGTGGGTATGAGAAAGCACTACTGATTCTCAGTTAAATTCCAGGAGTGATGGAAAGGGCAGAAATAGTTTAAATCAGTTATGATGATGATCAAAAAAGAACTCCCATGGTCTCGTGCTCATGCCTTTAAGAAAGGACAGGAGACTAAAATATTAATTAATCACTCAGTGATCACCTTGAGGCACAGGTTCTCCCCATCCTATCTTTTCATTATGAAATGTGCCCTTCCAGCTGTCATTCACCAGGGTACGTTTTAAATGGGAACGTTTCTACATGTGAGAAATTCTGAAAGGGAGGAAAAAAAACAGGGCAGACTGGGTATTTTGCCAGGGAACCGAAATTACAAAGTACTCTGCAACGACTGCCTGGTCACCCCACTGTTTTGTTGTATTTCTCACCTCGGAACTCAGTGCAACGTTCTGTTCAGCTCTTCCTAAATAGAAAACCGAACTTAGATTAGAGCATTCAGACTGGAGTAAAAAGAGTTTGGGCTTCTTTGTGCCTTTTTTTTTCCCTCATTTATTTGTTTTCATTTAATTTAAACTCGAATCTTTCAAAACTGCACAATTGTTTCAGTACATCTACAAACCAAAACAAGTTTCCTACCCCAGTTCATGCAGCTTGTTCTGTGGTTGGCTTTCTGGTAAGGGGTGGAGGTCAGGAAAATTGTGAGCCAAAGGTGAAATAAAACAGTACAAATTTAAAAATATAAAAACATAAATAATAATAATAATAATAAAAAAGACAAACATTAGATTAACATTAGATTTTGCTCTCTGCTTAAATTTTGCTTTCTCTGCTTAAAACAAAACTGATTTGCTTGTACTGTTGCAGTCCTATTAATGTTAAAGGGGTTCTTAATATCTTTAAATCCTACTATGTGGTTAGAAAGACGCACATTTTGTGTTCCAGACCTGGTAACGAGTGACCTGATTGCTCTGCTCTTTGTGGTGAACCGACACTAACCAGCACACACGTAGCCACAAAGCATGCCTGCACGCAGCCCTGCTCCGTGTTAGACTCCGGTCAGTGCTGTTTTGCTGCATCTACATAGATCCTACAGATGCTGAAGGTTGCACCTCCAGGGTTTTGCCGTCCTTACATGCCAGATTCTAACACCACAAATAGTGGATAAAAGGTTTACTGCTTACAGATTCAGCGCCTTGCTCCAGAAAGAGACTCTGAGAAAAGCTAACAGCCGTCACATAATGTGGTGTAGGCATTTGTAATTCATCATCTCACAAAAGATGGCCGTGACAAAAGAAAGAGAATCACAGAACCAGTAAGGCTGGAAAAGGAAACGTCAAGCTGGAAGAAGCCTGACGGCTCCACCTCACGCTGGGACGGAGGCAGTAAGAGAATCCCTCGCCACCAGTCCTCCTGCACAAGGGCAGTCCAGCAAGGAGTGATGGCACTGCAGTAGCACTGCGAGCCTCCTGGTGAGCAAAACGAGGCAGCCTTGCCTCTCGAAAACCAAGCGAACTAAACAAATGCATGTCCTGCTTCCAATTCATCAGCACAACAAAAGGCACGGAGATAATATCTGCCCCAAAGCTTAATGGAAGCAGCATTCACGTTTCAGAAGCGGCTGACAAATGTCAGGGGCACAGAAATTTGCTGCGTTGCCTTTTCTGTTTTTAACCAGCTCACATCCCTGTTTACCTCAAAGTGACGCACATTCCTCCTGCTTAGCTCCACTGATCTGGAAACCAAAGGCGCCTTCAAGATGAAATAAACCGTTCCTGTGGCAATGCCAGGGGGGTGATTTAATATACTTTGGAGACTTCTCAATTCAATTTCACACCCAGCGATTGAGCTTGAAGAAAAATCCACACTTCACATTTCTTTTTTTCATAGGAACTCTGCTATTTTACTGTATTGCCCACGACAGCTTTTTGAATGTTCAACGTTGGAAGCACTCCATTTCCAGATGCCACTTCCCCAAAACACGGGAAGGAGGCTTTCCAGCCGGCTGGCCGAATGCACGTTGTAGGAACAGATCCATTAGTTCTGTCCCCTGCCTACGGACCGCTCTGCAGAGACATCAGGCTGGTCTCTGGGAAGCTTCTTTTCATTGCCATGCAGGACGCTATTTTGTGCATCGTTCTTCAATCCTTTTTTTTTTCCCATCATATTTGGTAGTGAAAAAAAAAAAAGGAAGAGCAAGTTTGTGGAGCATTTAAAATAATTCCTATATTTCCAAATAGCAGTCTTGTGTTTTGGCTTGAGAATATGAAAATAATGCTGATAATGAATGCATGAAGAAAAGGTCCTAGCAGGCTGCCCTGAAATAAGCATTTCTCTTTAAATTATTATTTATTATTTTTTAAGAATTAAAACAATAAATGGGTAGATAATGTATATAGTGAACTCCAAGGAGCTCTTCTCCATTCAGTTTAATTGAAGAATGTACATAGCACAATACCAGTTATCAGTTCTGTCTTCTTGCTGGAGACATGTATGCCCAACATCTAATTGGCAGCACAACAAATTGCTGTGGCTATTCCTAGCCTGCATCAATAATTCTTAAAGTTCCTACTGCCTTAATTTAGCAAACAAAGGCGTGGAAGAAAAACAACCTTAATTAGTTTTTACTGATAGTTGCTACGTCTCTACCAACAAGGGCATTCCAGCTGGAGCAGATCTGCACAGGGGGTGCCGAGGACTTTCTGATCAGGTGCCACGGACTGGACACGCAGTTGGAGCACACGAGGCACGCTCCTGGATTAATTTCATCTGAAAGGAATCCAGCTCATGGACTGATCTGTGATGTGAACGAAAGCCCAGTTAATGGAGATCAACAGGAGAGTTGCCTCACAAGAATCCACAGCTCAGACTAAAAAATGTGCTGATGTAGACTCCAGTATCTCTCCCAATGATGGTTAGCTGGCATTCCCGAAAAAGCCTGAAATAAATAAAATGTAATGGACAATAACAAATAAGGGGCTGCTAGTCAACCTTGCGCAGGAAACTAGGGTTGCAAGGTTATTCATTACGAGAAACAGCGTGAAAAGTCTTCATACCGACTGTATAAACTTAGGGACTGTGAAAAAACAGAACCTGAAATATTAATTCCCTTATTATTCTACTTTTCGGTGATGACTGAAAACTCGAGGTGTCATCCCCTTGGCCCTTGAAGGTGGACCACTCTTGCTTTGCGTGTGGCGAAAGCAAGGTGAGGACATACTCACGTGTGGTCACAGTGCCCACGTAGGGGAACTGTGGGGGGAGAAGCACCATTTTCCATTTCCATTCAGGACAAATCTACTTAGTCAGATGATCTAGAAAGCTCAGTCTCTTGTTGCCAAGCCTGTTGGAGTGTCAGGGGACACCTCTGTTGGTGCCAGTGACACAGAATCGGAACCTCACTGGCCAGAACGCTGAATATGAGAATGAAATATTGGAAAGAAAACACTGAAAGAGCTGAAGAACTTAGTTTTATTTATACGCTTGGAGATGTAATGTTGTAAAACATCCATAAAATACATATTATTCATTCCCTGTCTTTTTCAGCCCAGTTAACTAGAAAAATAAACAAGAAAAAGCCATGGGACAGTTTAAACAAATAAAATGCTTGTCTTGCCCATTCCTGATTTACTGGGTTGCCCACAGTGATCAACATTTATGGCATTTCAGCTGTTTCTCATCACAGTCACGGGGAATGTTTTTCCCCCTCCCGTCTTGATGCGAAATGCAACCGAATGCAAACCGCACTAACATAATTCAAAATAGAGTTCCACCGAGGTTTGATTGAGAAAGGACACCAATAATTTTGAAGGTGACCCTCTATTAGAAAAAAAAAAAAACAGCAGGAGAGGGGAAGAGAATCTCATGCTCTTTCATGAATGTTATTGAATGGGAAAAAGGTAGAAGGGAAAATGATTGACCCAGCAATATTCATTCTCAGAAGAAAATTCTAAGAAAATCCGTGCTGAAAGTTAACTTCAAACGCAAATTGAAACAATTGACCAGAGATAAAAGTGTAGACGCCAGTGTACACCCACGCCTTAGTCTTTTCACCCCTGTACTACAGCATAAAAGAATGAAGCTCTTTCCTCCTCTCTTGCCTCTCTCCCTGCTGTTGCAGCCCATAACACAGGGCAAAACAGGCAGAAGTGTGACCCCCGTCTGACGCTCTCACGGTGCTGTTTCACTGCTCCTTATTCTTGCCAGTCAGTCTGGCCCATCTGTCTTTCCGTCTTACACTTCGTTTGTAAATTACTCCAGCAGGTCTGCTTTCTGTATACATGTGAACAGCTCCTAGAAGCTGCAGCCTCTATGTCTGGAGTCTCGCTGCACAATAAAAACACAGCAAGAGCAGCACTATGCTACCCCTGGGTGAGCAACTAAACGGAGTCTGCAGCAAACCCACATAAATTACATGTAAACAGCGCTTCAAGCACGACGCTACGTGAAGGAGTTCAATAAAGGTGCCTTTCAGCAGAAATACGTGGTAAAAAAGAAAACTAAGAAAAAATCAGCTTGGGTCAGAGAAGAACAAAGGTGCACAGAGATGAAGCCTTGCACAGACAGCAAGGAAAGGGGCATGGATCCTCTCAGGATCCGTTTCAGACATCCCGGCCCATTCAGCTCGCTGTAGGAGATAGAAGGAGCTCAAAGTGGTCACACAGCACCCACTGTAACTGAACGGATGCCACGTGCAATTCCATCAGATTTCACCTGATGGGCTAGATAAGGGTTTGAGGGTTCGAGGATGCATGAGGGATGCTTAGACCCCATCAGAGCACACCTTTCTGCATTTTGTGCTTGGTTACCTCTGCAGGACACTCGGGCACTTCAGACCTGCGCTCATTGCTTAGTTGGGCTCAGCCTAAGCTTGACTCAGACTCCACTAACAGTCCTGGTTATCACCTAGATCAACAAAGGGCTAATGTGTGAATTTCTATGAGTTTCAAGTCAGGAAATGCTCAAAAAGACCAAAAGACTGGATTCAACTATGGCCTTCTACGTCTGAACTTCTGTGTCTGGTCCAGCAACCACACAAGGTAGTCCTTCATGTTTCCTAAATTGAAAGAAATATGGATTCCTTGGTCTACTTCTCCCTTAACTTCATACTTCAATCGGTGAGTAAAAAGAAAAAAGAAGTTTCTAGAGCACGAACAGATTTACAAGTACTGCAGTGCACCGCAATATGCACTTTTGATGTTCAAGCCTCATTTGTTGTAGGACATAGCGGAAGAAACCCAACGCAATCCTTGGGAGAAAATTATATTAACGTTTCCAGAGTGGTCCTACGGAAGGTGTACACGGAGAAGCAAGCCATTAGATGAATCACTCGCTGTTCCCCAGCCGGGCTTGTTGGGGGTCACACCTAATGTGGTCACACGTAGGTGGCAATTCCCCGCTCAGCGCAGGACTGGAACACGATGTGCCTCGGGAAAGGAACACGAGTCCATACGTACTGCAGCACCAGCTCAGCTCTGAGTTACACCCCCGGCTCTCCAAAATTAAAATACGAGCACTTCCAAAACTTGTTTTATCTACATCGAAATCACGCTTTGCTTTAAATTGTTGTGTTGTAATCTTAAAACCAATTCGGTTCCTCCGAATCAAAATGTAAAGTTTCTGCCCTACTCTAAATCAAGCAAACAGAAAGTATATGTTGGGGTTATTTTGGGTTGGTTTTGGTTTGGTTTGTGGGTTGGTTTTTGTTGTTGTTGTTGTTGTTTTCATTCTTTTTTCTTTAGTAACCATGAAATTTCTTTTAATTTGAGAGATCCAGCAAAAATATGTTGAGTTGCTGCAATCTCTTAAGCAAAATCATTTCCAGAAAAGGCTTTTATGATTCATGAAAGTTTCCCTCTGTAGCTTGCCAGTGTGTCTTCATTACCAATTCTTTATGTACATTTCATTTGCAACCTGCTTAACTCTTTGTAGTCCTTCCTTCGCTAATTCTTTAGTACGTGTCGTGGTTTAACCTCGTTAGCAGCTGAGCACCACGCAGCCACTGGCTCACTCTCCCTCCCAGCCCCACAGCTGGACATGGGGAGAGAATTGGAAGGGCGAAAGTTAGAAAATACGGAGGTTTTGATAAAGGCAGATTAATAAGAAAAAAGAAAACCAAGTGATACACAACACAAGTGCTGCCATATGATGCCACATGGTATGGGACATCCCTCTGGGCAGCCTGGGCCAGCTGTCCTGGCTGTGTCCCCTCCCAGCTCCTTGTGGCAGGGCAGCACGAGGAGCAGAAAGGTCCTCGACTCGACTGGTGCTGAGCAGTGCTTACACTGAAACACCAGGGCGTTAACAGCACGATTCCCATCACAAATCCAAAACACAGTGCCGTGGTTGGACGTGGTGCTTAGGGACATGGTTTAGTGGGTGACATTGGTGGTAGGATGCTGTTGGACCAGATTATCTTGGAGGGCTTTGCCAACCTTAATGATTCTATGATATGAGCTACTACGAAGAAAATAAAACTTGAACATTTTCTCATTAGAATAATTTATCATTTAGGCTGGAAGAGACCCATAATATCAAGTCCAACAATGACAAAACACTACCAAGAGCACTGCTAAGCCATGTCCCTCAGTGCCACGTCCACACATCTCTTAAATGTCTCCAGGGACAAGGACTCCCCCATCTCCCTGGGCAGCCTGTCCCAGTGCCTGACCACCCTCTCTGTGAAGCAATTCTTCCTGACATCTAACCTAAACCTCCCCTGGTGCAACTTGAGGCCATTCCCTGGCATCCTGGTTTGGCCGGGTTAATGTATTTAGATGAAGGAGAAGATAAAATGAATTCCTTTTTATTACCGCATAGCTTATAGGCTTTCCTCACAACAGGAATCGCGATGTAAAAAACGGAAAGACACCGGTGCGTGTATGCACGGACAGACACAAGAGAGAAGGATAACCACAGGTAGCAATGTGCTCCTCCTCATTTCACATGGCACAACTTCCATCGACTGCCCTGATTACATTAATGCATGGCCCTGAAAGAGACCACCGTAAGGGACTGCGAGTGTAGCGTCCTCCCACACTCGCCCGCTTTGTGCCCACCGAGGAGCCTCTGATTAGCTATAATCTGCTGGATACAGCTGAGCTTAGTGCTGTTATCATCTCGGAGAGTTTAACTGTGAATTTGATTTCACAGATCGTGGTAGAAAATGGACGGAAAGCATCTGCATAAAGAGAGATTATACACTCTTCCCTCTGAGCTGCTTTTATATTGTCACTAGCATCCATTTCGGCACTGTCCTATAAAACCTTACAATGCTTTCCAGTTTGAATAAACTTCAGAGAAAAAAAAAAATACGTGCTTTGCACTTTGAGAGGCTGTTTTATCTCCAGAGACAGGTCACAGCCTTTAGAGGACACCAATACCTCAAGGTGCATTGATGCTCAAATATCAGAGAAATGCCGTGTAGTGGTCAACACGCAGCTAATCAAAAAAGAAAAATACGATGGAGTATTTTCGTTTCCAATATAGTTCCTAATTAGCCTCCAGGACTTCAGAGCGTTATCAAACCTAATGGAATCAAAGAGTGTATTTCAGAAAATTGGGCTTGTGCAGGCTGGAAGGGAGAAGACTTTGCGTGGAGCTGTAAGAAGCTTCCCAGCACCTAAAGGGGAGACGCTGGGCCCGGGCTACTTACAAGTTATGCAGAGGGAGCAGGAGAGGCAATGGTTTCTGTCCGCCTCAACAGCCGCTAGCACTGACCGCTACAAGACAGGATACGGACGAGGGAATTTCAGTCTTGCAGTGATATAATTGTTTTAGTAGGCAGATGGAAGAAACCCCAGGGTGAAAAAGCAAATATTCCTGACCAAACTGCTCCCATGTCGTTTTTCAACCGACTGGATAATTTCCAGTTGGCACGGGTTCTGTTTAGAAACAAGAGCTGGAAAGTAGACTAATCCTATCTTACAGCTAAAAACAGCGCTGCTCTTCATCAAAATCATTTTCATTTCCTGATGTGAAAAATGTACCAGTAGCAGCACGATATTAAAAAGATACTGGACTGGCATTATGAAACCGAAGCTGCTCTTCATAGGGGCTTGTGTGCAGGGCTGTTGAGAAGTCAGTAGGAAGGCAGCGAGCCCAGCGTCTGGCGGCCAGAGGGGTAACCAAATGTGGATTCTATTTTTATGAACGTTTTTTGAAAAAAACAAGTAGGACATACAAAAATAGCTAGTATCCTGCAGAGTCCAGTTTCTTGCTATGTGCCAGTTTCACGCCGTCCCTGTGTCCTAAAGGAAATTACCTGCCTTACCAATGCCATTATGCAAGTCCATAATGTGTCTCTCAAGGAGTCTGACTCTGAAGAAAGATCCTAAAGCACTAAAGTTTGGTGCAATTAGATTTTAAATGACACAAAAATACACAGGACCAGCAATTTCTGAGGGTCTCAGCCTGCCAGCTGCAAGTCACCACACTGCAGGGGCTGTGCTCACTGGGGCTCACAACCAGAATTTCCATTTTTCAGTTTCAATATTGGCTTGTAGTGTTTCCTTAATCAGTATGGGATACTACTATTTAATTATGAAGGACAAATTATCAACTAAAATTGTCGACTAAGAGTGAACGCATCCATTCTTTGAGTCCCTCAGTGCAGCCCTCAGACTGAGTACAGGGTACACAGATCAGGAACACAACAGACCTAGACTTGCTACAGATAAACCTCAAATTTGATGGAAAACATTTAGGGGCAGATGAATCAAAAGAGGTTGAAAGCAATGGTAGCTTCCTACAGATAAGTGGTCTCAAAATAGAGTCGTTGAAGATAATCTGCAGCTGTTATCAGCTACTTACTTTATTTTACACAGCACATTCCCATTTACTACAGTTTTACCATATCTATACCAATTACTTTCTCTGGAAAGTAAATTCTCCTTATCGAAGGTATTTGAAACCTCCCCTGTACAAAAGCCTTATTGTCCTCCTGCTCTGCTTGTTTCACACTATAGAGAACAGTTAGAGCTTAAGCAGAAGTTTTAGCAAACATCTAGCCAATGACATCCAAAAATGTTCTGTTATTTTCTTGGATGCAGCATGCGTTGGGTAATCTGTTTCTCTGCTACTAGATGCCAAGGAAATGGTTTTATTCAGCACTACTTGGTGACTCAAAGCTGTGTCCCTTACCCCAAGAAATACCTCTTCTTTGGGAGTTAGGATTGTGTGCACGTAGCTTAAATCACAACAGTTTTTCAACAGTTGCAGTCCAGTTATCTGCTACAACAGCAAGAAATTGGTATCTAAACACCCCTCCTCTTTATTCATTCACTGTTAAAAAGAAAAATCAACTTCCCAGATCTCTAAAACTTTAAGTACGTCAATAATTTACTTCTAACATAAGCAGCATACTTATTATTACTATGACTGCATACACATTACTATCACAAAGCATTTGGCTTCGCTCCCAGCTGTCACAATTAATAAGATTTTTTTCCAGTTCACCAATCCCCTGGTTATGGTTCAAGGACTAGCAGTAGCCCACAGGTAGCTGGCTGGTCACACCGTCCTAGAAATCCTGTGACACAATCAGCTGCCTCTCTAGAGAAAGGCAGTACCTTTCACACTTCAGTACTTTTCTTCTTAGGATCTGTAAACCAGATGGCAACATTAAATCTCATTTTACAGACAAAAAGTGTGCATCTGAGAAGTCTAAGTAGCCTGAAGAGAGGAACGGCTCACCTACACCCAGGCAAGCACCCAGGAAACTCCAGAGATTTGCATTAAAATTGTTTAGACACACAAATTTCCTCATAGAGCTGTAACTGATTTCTCCAAGTGTACTCCTCTGCTCTGGTCTTTGCTGTTGCATAATTTCAGGTTGTTCAGAATTTTGACCCTGCCCCACCAGCACGGCATCGTCCCATCATCCACACAATTTTAAAGCTTCTTCTCTAGTCTGTCACACCAGTCATTAATGAAAACGGCAACAAAAACTTGGTTGTGGGAAGAAATACGTGAGCTTGTCTACCTAAATGGCTTCACCACTTGAGAATGAACCACTTCTGGTTTAGGCATTTTTTTAAGAAACTGTGCACCCACCTTATGGGAACTGTGTTTAGGCTGTACGTTACTTATGACAATGACTTGTGGAGCAGTGTGAAAGCTTTAGTCAAAATATCTACTTCCCATGCCTCCTTTATCCCACTTATCCGGTTGCCCCGCCAAGCAAGGAAGGCAATTGATTTAACATGATTTTCTCTGGACAACCCAGGCCTTAGTGGTTCCTACGTACTCACAAACACGCTTTGCAGAATTCAAGTTAGAGAAGATTATCTGTAATTATCCACGCCTTTCTCCCCTTTCTCCTCAAGCACCAATGCTATTTCTTCCCATTTCCAACCCTCAGCAGTCTGTAACTGATGAATTCTGAAAGATAACTTCAAATAGCGATTATTTTATATATATATATATATATATATATAACATTATTTCAGCTATATCCTAACGCATGCTTCGATAGATTTTATCAGGTCCTCTATACTTGAATACCTTACCTCTGTATTTTTGGCACTTTTCTTCTGCTCTGACCACCACACTAGGTGTTTTTTTTTTTGTTGTTTGTTTCTATCAAGTTAGCTGATTATCTGTCAAGCTCTTTATACAACCACGCATGAAATCAGTCATACCATAACCTTTTCTGCATTGTTTGTTCAGTGCTGTCTTCTTGCTGCTATTGGATTTGCACGTTGCTTTCCTCTTTCCTCTTCTTTCTTAGGCACTATAGAACTTTTCTTGTTCTTATTTAAACCCACTGCTAACTGAAATTCATTTTACAATTTTGCACACTTGGTTTTCACTTCATATACAAAGCCTTAAACTGCTGTAAAGCAAAAGGAGTATCTGATCTAGCCACAACAATTTCTTAACACACATCCCATCTGTCCTTCGCGTCTGGATGGATGATCTCCATCATGCACTCAGAAGCGCCGTTTTAACTGCTAATTGTCACACACTTCTCCAGCTCTCAAGCAATCTTCCAAGAAGGCACCGTGCACCAGCTCCACAAGTTTGCTGAAGATGAGTTTTAAAAAATGACATTCCTCATCCATCTAATCTCAGACTTTCCTTATTTGAAAAACGCACTTCAAAATCATTTTCCCCAAAAGTACTTGCCATTAAGTATTTTTCCATTAATTGCTAACTTTGAAATTGAAGATCCGATACAAATTACCCACCTCCATTTGCTGAAAGAAGAACTGTCCCCAAAGCACTCTCAGAATTTGACATAACGTGTCGTAACGTATCACTTAGCGTTTGGATCCTTTCAACAGTACTGTTACTTATTTCTAGTATCATCTACCACACCGTACAATAACAACAAGGGAAAACCCAATTCCTTCTTGCATTCCAGAAAGATGAAGCAGGAAGGAAGACAAAGAAGGTAGGAATAAGATACATTAAAAGAGAACAGATCTTGGTGGTATACAAAATATATTCTGTCACAGATAATGCATACATAGCTTAGTCTAGCCACACCGAGTCACCTGGGGATGAGAGGCTGGAGAGCAGCCCTGTGGAAAGTGATCTGGGGGTTCTGGCTGACAACAAGTTGAGGCTGAGGCAGCACCATGCTCTGGCAGCCAAAAGGGCCAGAAAAACCCTGGGTACATCAGGTACAGCACTGCTAGCTGGGTGAGGGAAGGGATTGTACAAAGGAAGGGCTACAAAGATGGTGAAGGGTCTGGAGGGGAAGGCGTGTGAGGAGCAGCTGAGGTCCCTGGGTTTGTTCAGCCCCGAGCAGAGCAGGCCGAGGGGAGGCCTCATGGCGGCCTGCAGCTCCCTCACGAGGGGAGCGGAGGGGCAGGCGCTGAGCTCTGCTCTCTGGGGACAGCGACAGGACCCGAGGGAACGGCATGGAGCTGGGACAGGGGAGGGTCAGGCTGGGTGTGAGGGAAAGGTTCTGCACCCAGAGGTGGTCGGGCACTGGGACAGGCTCCCCAGGGCAGTGGGCACAGCACCGAGCTGCTGGAGTTCAAGAAGCGCTGGGACAACGCTCCCAGACATAGGGTATGGTTTTGGATGGTCCTGTGTGGAGCCAAGAGCTGGACTCCTTGATCCTTGTGGGTCCCTTCCGACCCAGGATCTTCCGTGATTCTGTGACCTGGTTTCCCCTTGCAGGTTTGCTGTGCAGGATCCCGCAGTGCCAGTGGGGCTGGCTACTCCGTCAGAGCTACTGCAGTCAAGGGCTTTTCCTTGACTGAGCACCAAAAGCAACACCAAATGAGGGCAGCTAAATGCACCCTAACAACACTGATGTTATGAGAAAGTGATCTGTGCTGTCAGGAATTAACATGAACAAAGCAGGAATCAACCTCTAGCCCAGATGGAAAGCATCAGCTGGAGCCAAACGTTATGGCTGCGTATGCATCGAGAAACATTGCCAAGGAGAAAAAGGGGGAAAGTTTAATTTTTTTTCTCTGGACAAATAATAACGTTAAATATCCTATACTGCTGCTAGTGCAGGGGGCAGCTAAGCAATCATGCCTCGAGCTAGTAGCAATTGAAGGTCATTGGTACGATCTAAGCCAAACAAAAGAGTCAAGACTCAACACTGGAAGTCAATAAATACAGGAGGCCCAGACAGTACCCTGACATGAGCCTCAGAAGTCTCCTCTGTGGAAAACTTGAATTCTGTTGGCACTTAGACGAGAAGTTGCTTACTGACACCGAGCCTTATAAATGGGGGCAATTTTCAGTAAAAGGCCAGGCACACACTCCTGGCACCCCTTGAGGTGTGCGGAAGGACAACAGAAAACCCTGCAGCAACAGAGCGCTGGGCAGACGCTCTGCTTGGCCAGCTGCTGAGCCTTGGCAAGTTGAGTGTTACCCAAGTGTTTGATAAACTGTGCTACTCTTTTTGTTCAGCATCTCTTCACCAAGAAAGAATTCACTGCTTGAAACCACACTGTCATGGTTGTTTGCATTCTGCATATGATCAGATAATGTCTTCCAAAGCAAACATGCTGCTTGGCACACGAACGATCAAAACGAAGTAGATTATTTAATGCCTTCGGTATAATCACTCCTGGAAAATATTAAGGGAAAAAGTGTCCAACTATAAAAACATATCCATTAATCTATGTGCAAAAATGTTTATTAAAATAAGGAGATGCATGCAACGTGGTTAGTGGAGACATTTCCCTCGAAACATACAATTTTGCTCAATATTCAAGTCATGCTAACAACCAGCAAGCTATCGGTAAAGCTTGAGACAAAAGTCTTTGACGTGAGAGTGCACATACACAGGCCTTCAGAGAAACACTGCACTAGATCACTATGGACCTGAAAACAACTTCACCTTGGAAAACTTATTCTGAGGAGGGGAAAAACAAACCCAGCAACACAACAACAGAAGATTTGGGATTTGGGTACTTGCATATCAAAGATCTTACACATGTAACACTACATGCAAACAAGAACTATGAGAACAAAAAAGAACTATCAGGTACAGAAAATACTAATGGCAAGAGATTATAAAACAGGTCTTTCAGCTATCAGGATTATTTTCTTTTTTTGTGGTCATGCTGTTGTTTGATTTTCCTCTTGTGTCTCCAGTTTTTGGAGTCATGACTGTGCAACAATCTCTTCCCTTAAACCAAGGCTATGTGGCTAAGGAGAAGAATTTGAAAACATGCCCTGAAACTCCCCAGACAAGGCAGGATTTCTACCACTGGGCAGCTGGCAGTATCCAGAGAGCAGCAACACTTCCCTATTTCTACAGCTTTCTTCACTTGATTCTAGTCTTAGAGCACTTAAACTTTAAACCTCAGAAATCTCTGGGAGCGAGTGAGCCACTTTTACAAATGGAGAATTGAAGCGGGGGTGAAAAGAACACAGGAGCCAAATATTCTTTCGCTCTCAGAAGTTTAGATACGGTGTTAGGCAGCTAAACCTCTCACAGGCAGCTACCAGGCAAGACTGACCTCCAAATACATCCCAAACAAATATCATTAGCAATATGCTCATGGTAGCATTTGAACTAAATAATGAGTTTACAGATTGACAGAGATCCTGCTCCAGTGGGGATTAATGCCCCAAAGCAATACGGTCAAAATAGAGGAACTATTTTTACTGTCTTCCTTGGCTGCCTGTCTCATCTCCACCTTATTTTTTTCTCCTGCATTAAGGTAATGTTCCTATCTGCATTACTTTACCTTACCATCTTCAGATGCAAATTTAATCAGTCTCTATCATTAATATTTCTTCTCTGTTGCACCAGTGCCTGGTTGTCCCAACCATGCATTGCTGCCTAGCCGAATGGCACACGTGAATGTAACTGAAGAGAGAACATGAAGATTTGGTAATATAAGAACATTTTGCTTCAAGTAGGAAGTATGAGTTTAAATTCTCTTCCACTGTTTCGGTAACATCTGGAATATCTCGATTAGAAATAAACAAGATATTCATTAACTAATTGCTTATGTAACAAACATTACATAAATTCATCATCTAGAGATTCTTCATTAAGAAGAATCTTAATTATCCAGGTGAACTTCAAAGCAGAACTGTACTACGCATTTTCTACGGATATCTTCTCAACTTTCCTGATTCCTGACATAGAGGCACTACACGGTTAAGTAGCAACTTGATTAGCCTGACCCAATTTTGGGGCTATAAAAGGCAAGCTCAAAGCAACAGCTGAGAGAGAGCGAAAGGCCCGTTCGATGGGTTCATGGATGGCCAACCAACGGTGTCAGCGCCGTGGGCCAGCTGCCAGTTTCAGGGCACCCACACATGTTTAGTGCAAGGATAAACCGCTCCAAACGGCGAAACTACAAAGCTTTGCCTTCAGTACCAAGCGAGCATTCTCCTGTTCCAGAGGCCAAATGGAAATGGAGCATTTCCGAGCCTGTCTGCCAGACGCTACGAGCACAACGCCTGCAGGATAAGGTCATTTCCATGGGTGGGAAAGCAGCACTAAGCCCAGCAGCTCGCTCTGCTCCGGCACCCAGTGGCAGCCGCTGCCTCTCTAGCATGCGAGCACTCCAGCACGGGCAAACCACTGCTCAGGAGAAGCCGCAGCTCCAAGGAGCCACCATCGTCACCTGCTCCACAGCCCCAACACACGCTGAGCATTTCTGCTGCAGGCCTGGCAAATGGGGCAGCCCCTGGCCACATCAGCAACCTGGGACTTGAGTTCTGGGTGATACTGGTGCCTTCCAGTTGAAGGCAGGGACTTCTGTGCTCGCTTTTGCTCTTTTCCTTCAACTTCCACACCCGTGGCCTCAATCCTTTCCAACCTGAAACCCGGACTTTCCCCTCAAAGTCACCGTTTTTCTACTGACCACCACCATCAGAAAGCTGAAGCGAACCTCTTCTGCAAACAAAAACCCCACAGGTTTTTTGCTGTTGTCGTTGCTGCTGGAATTCTCGGAGTGAGCCAAGAGTAGCAGAAGCTCTCCCCACCTTTAAAAGCACCGGCAGCGCTCCAGCTCCAGCAAGAGGGTGCCCACGCTACGGTCTGCTGGGTACACGGGTCCCAGGGACCAGCTTGGGGGAAGCATGCAGCATCCTGCCCCAGCATTTGTTGGCACCAACATGAAAATGGGTCTGCAGCGAGCCACGGGTGGCCGAGGACTGTCTGCTTCTGGCATCCAAGTCAGGCAACTTAGAAGTCGGCTTACCATTTCCACGCTGCAGTGCAGTCTGCAGTGCAGTCCCACTGTAAATACACCCAAAGTCTTTGCACTCGCTGCGTTTGAATTCAGACGCCAGGGAAAAAAAGGGGAAGGTTTAACCGAAGCAAACAAAGCACTGCAAGTCCAAGTAAAGGCACACGAAAGGGATTCAGTTCCTGCAATGTCCCCGTCAGCCTTTTGTTCTCTGTTAGCCCATGTTCTTCAGCCGTGCTTTTCAGATGCTGCAGCTTAAATCAGCCTAATCTAACTCTCACCAAAGTCGGTGGAGAGCTTCCTGCTGATTTTATGGAATCTGAATTTTTACTTCTCCATCGCTACTGCCATATAAATAAGGACAGAGGAAGATCACTGCAACTTTAATATCTTGCACAGCCTAATATTCAACGTGGACCAGACACTAAAAGACAGCCACTCCAATATGAGCCTATGTCAATGCAGGTCGATTTCTAAATTTAGAACTAAAAAAAATAACAAATCTGTAGGCAATTTAAGAAAGGGAGTAAGACAACAAACATTTTACTACTCAAAGCACTACAGGAAACGTGTCCCGATGCAGGCAGGACTGTCCACCTGAACCACTCCTCTGAATTATTCCCCATCAGTTGCATCTCTGAATCCAGTATTAAACTGTGAAGAAAAAGCTTTTTAAATTAACGAGAATCTCTTGCTAGCAACATAAAAGCATTTGTACACAGTGTGTGTGTGATATCACCTGGTAACAAACCAACAGGGGAATAAGAGTCAGGATAAACTCTTGCGAGTGAAAATGCTTTTTTTCCAGATATTTCCATTGGCTTCAAGGTATGACTCAGAGTTAAACAGAACAGGGGTTCAGAATTTGACCTCAGATTTGTACAGCCTTTTTCCCCCCCATCCCATTCTTCTAATACTAAGAACACGGCAATCAGATTAGGAACTAATGTTGTCTGTATGTGTCCTTTAAATAAACTGCTGAATGTCACTGTGCTATGCCTCTGAGCTCTTTCAGCTGATCTGTGAAAAGCATACTTAAAATTCCTCTTTCAAACTTAATTTGCAGCGATTTTCTCGTAGTAATATCATAACAAATGAGAAAGATAATTGATTTCAACAGTAAGCAATTACATACAATGATTTTTCTACAGCAGTCGTCTATTTAAGAGACTATGAGCCCAGCATATCAAGTCTTTGAATTAAGCATTTGAGGTATTCATACGAGATGCAAGATGCACAACTTTTTGTATTCTGCTCTATTGCAGATGCACCAAAATACTTGCTCCAAACTTTTAACCCTTCGCAAAGATTTCACACTCGTCTGCTCGGCTGGGTTCTGAAGACGAGGACCGGCTCCTGCTCAAATGAGTAAAGACAGCTGAAGATCGTCAATATTGATAAATAACATTCACGGCACGGCTGATCTAAAAAGTGAAACCGGACTAAAAATATCTCGACAAAATTAACAATGAATGGTTTGTTCTGAACATGAAACATGCACATACACAGATGCCAGTTATATAACCCATTTCTTAGATCAGGAAAGAGTAAACACCGGGCTATGCTTTCAGCTTATCAAACCACCGTAAAAAGCAGGCACATTTCTCTCCCACGTTCCTCTCCCCTAATTAACAGATTTTTTAACGGCGTGCCTTTTACTACTGCAGCAGAATCTCATCTGCCTCCGTATCCTGGATTGCTACGTACAAATTCCCATCGCTCCCACAGGCTTTTCTAAGAAGCTTCTGCAACAAAAGAACAGTAGGTGCATACCTTAACCTCTTGGTTGGCAAAAATCTCCACGTCAACCCCACAGGCGACCAGAGTGGAGACATCACAGTCCATGCTACGGGCTGGCATCCCCCCCTTTTGTACACAGAGTTAAGCAACCTCTGAGTAACAAACGACCGGAAGAAAACAAAAATCTTCGGCTCGGTATTTGCTATTGAGCAGTCCGAAATTCTGTTTCAGTGCCGACAATAACTGCAAGCCTCCGCCACGAGCTCTTTGCACTTATCTGAGTTGCTCCTTGCCTTCCCCTCGTACACCCACCGACTGAGCCGGCGGAGCATAGTAACAGCGCTATTCCATCTCTCATGGCAATGACATCACCACCAAGACTGACATAAGCTAAATCTATTTTTTCAACCCTTTTATCTCTAGGCAGCACAGTGGATCAAATTGAACATGATTATGTGCTAAATCTGAACTCCGACTAAATCAATTCAAGCAGCGTTCGCTGGCAACTGAGTCATAGCTGTTGTTTCAGCTGAGTGCTTATGTTGGCAAAAAAAGATCGCCTGACACTGAAAGCTCCGCTCCGAGTGTAAATTAACCCAGCATTTAAAGCCACCAAGCTTACGGTACGATCCATTACTTTATTACACCTTAAAATCCACAGCAGAGCGCTAATAAAATAGAAGCAACAAAAAAGTCAGCATTCTGTTTTACTAGCTCTTCTTTCCCATACAGCAAGCGACGTGACCCCACGCAGGGGATTAGAGAACATCTCGTCCCACCAGCAGAAGCCATCAACATCCTGCAAATGTGACCCCATTACTTACACACACAAGTTACACCCTGACTCATCTTCGGGAAGATCAGAGGCATGTCTGTCCGTGATTCGGAAGTCAACAGCCCTTCAAAGAACAGAACAAGAAAATGTCCCCTGAAATTAGGATGTCACATTAAGCAACCCTTGTACCACCTGTCTTTAGAGTTACTTCTTCCCAAATGCAACAGCTGAGAAGGAAACGCACCAAGTAAAGCTGGTTTGGACCCAGTAACTCAGTGTGTCTGTGCTTCATCGGTTTATTTTTCACATCAGAAAGAGATGTATCAAGAAATAAAAGTCCCAAGTTTGTAGGTATTTTAAAGTTGATCTTTACCCGGAGCTGCAACATCATTTTTCCTCTCATTTTTCATCCTCGCCGTCCATAGATCACTTTTAATTGTTGCTGTCCTAGAGATGACATTTATGGCTAGGTCAGATTTACAGGCAGAATTAAAACCTTTAACTATTGCAGGCCCATCACACCGCAGCAAACACAGGCCGTGCACTCAGCTTGTTCGGCAGCCGACACAAACCCAGCAGCAGCAGCACGCAGCTCAGCACCAGGGGCCGTGCCGCTTACTCCGCTTCACTGGGACATATTGCAGCTGGCACCACGCTTTGGGATGATGCCCACGCTTTGCTGCTGATCTTTAAACTTGACTGTGCAGGACTAGCTCAGATGGGGCTGCAGGCTACGCAATTCAAAACAAAGACACCTGGGGAAAGGGCCTCGAGTTCCTTGCACCAAAAGGATGGCCGGGACATCTGGAAGCAGAAGGTCCACACCAGGCTCAAGCTGCCCAGCTCCCTGCCTCGTTCTTTTGCCAGCGCCAGAAGTTTGGGGAGCGCAGGGACCTGCAGGTTAGTTAACAAAAGAACAACCTCTGCTGAGAAATTGGCTCTTCACCCCTGGGAGCTGGCAGTAAATTTGGATGCTGATACAGCAAAGCTGACATCTATTATCAGAACTTTCTTTTCCAAGTTCTGGTCAATTACTTGGCCATTTTTTAACTGGCATTTATAGTAACCCCGTCAGCAGCAATCGCAAAGGAAGATCCGAAACCAGACTAGAAACTTATCCCAGCACTAACGATTTTACAAACTGGGAATATAGAGATCAACAGAAATAGATAGGACAGTACAAGGCAGCAAATGAATGAATACGGCTCGTCAGCTGTTTTCTACGCCAGTCACTTGTTTTTTCCCCCCCCCACAAACTACAGTAAAATATTTTTAGCAAAGAATTTGAAGTTAACATTCCTGTGCATGTTTAGAACTTTTATGCACATATTTGAATATCGCATATATGAGATATCACAGAAAAAAAAGCATACAGATGCCTGACTGAAGTTCTAAGTAGGCAGCAATGGAAAAATCATGTCATCAGAAAGCTGAAAAGTTCCTAAGTGGTTTTCAAAGAGCTGGAAGGAAGCACTGAAAGCAAAGATGAGTCATGGGTATCTGAGCCTAGCGAGAGTTTTAGCAGCATGGACCAACAGGAGACAAAAACTGCAACAAACTCTGCAAAGGAAAATATATCAGGAATGAGACAACAGCGAGAGGCGGCCCAAGCCACGCACGCGACAGTGACGCCCGGCCCGAGCCTGGTCTCACAGCAGCATGGGGAAAAGGATCTCCCAGCCCAGAGCCAGGCTGGATAGATAATCCTGTAACAATTCCCCTTTTTTCATTTTTAAATCTGTCGTCTCTCAATTTCAATAGCCTGTCTGCTTAATCTTGCGAGTGCTGGGACACGGTGTGCACGCTGACCTGTTCCACTTCACGGTTGCTCTTGCGCTTCTACTTCTCATCTCCTTTCAAACCAGAATCATCGCAGCTTTCCCACTCCACCCTAGTAAAGAAACCCTTTGCAATTATTTTAGTTTCTTCTTGCCTATTCCTATGCATAACCCAGCTTTTTCCCTTAAAACTCTTCTAGCTCCTGGGGTATTTTAGCAAGCTCCTGACAGAGACACCCCCAGTTGGGTTCACTTTGGGAAACCAGAGATTACCTTGTAGAAGAACTCCACAACGTGCTTCAGTACTTCAGCTTAGGTCTTCCGATGGATATATTCTATGTCACTACTCACTTCTCCTTTTAAATCAAGATAAAATCCTACCTGAGATTTTTTTAGGGCACTCTGCAACTCTTCAGAGCCTCACCTAACGTTAATAAACGTTATTTTACTTTTCATTTTAAATTGTCAGGTTAATATTGCCTGCTTCCTCCAGATCAGGAGACTTGTTCTTCCATCGAACTGAAAGAAAGATTCGTTCATTTACTTAAAAGAAATTCTGATCTCTGGCTATAGACGGCCTTGCTAAATTCAATTTACCAAACTCCCAGGAAAACTAAAGCCATATCTCACGCCTGATTTAAAGCATCCTAGGTCATAAACGGTGATCGATACAGAAGGCGTGCACCTCAGCACGCTTGACGCTACTCCTTCAGCAGGTTCTCCAGATCAAAGACTGCTACGGGTCACCACCTCCGCCCTACTGCTGGTGCAGGGAAGCCCCTCTCTTGCTGGCAGGTGCTGAGCCAGAGGAATTTTGGATCACATACACCCCTTAAAACTTACCAAAGTGCTCTGCGACGGGAGCCAAGGTGCAGGAAGCAGAAGAGCAGTTCAGACATCAGTGAGCTGAGCCATGGCTAATGGGAGCGGCATTCTGTTGGCATTCAGCAGGAGTGCGTCTCGACTCTCTCGCTG
This sequence comes from Anser anser, assembly GCF_964211835.1. NCBI lineage: Eukaryota > Metazoa > Chordata > Aves > Anseriformes > Anatidae > Anser > Anser anser. The sequence continues at coordinate 6,294,609 of NC_139722.1, forward strand.
CCCCCTACCCATTTTATGCTAGGCTTAAGACCCCGACCAGTAATTCTGAGGATGGAGAACAAGCAGAGCGCTTTGAACAGCAGTCGTGCGGAAGTTTTTTGATGTGTTTCATGTTTTGACCATAGTAACAATTGTGCATGGAATTAAACGGGTGCCGTGCGTGAATAATTCAGGGGAATATTTCAGAGTGAGGTTAAGAGCAACCCAGACCTACTTGCACATCTAAGCTGAGTACCGAAATACAGAGCTGTTAGTTACTTGTACAGCCACCAAACAGGCTCTGGAAGCCAGGACAATACTGATTAAACGTCACTCCGGCTGATACTTGTTCTTCACAAGAACCAACATCAGCCACTAACATCACTGGGCTCCGATGATTAACACTTGACGATCAAGTCTCATACTTGAATCAGCAATCCCCTTCAAAAAGGCAAAAGTTCCCCACATCAGAAGGAAAATAAGTCGTGTTGTTCTAGCCAGGGCCAATCCTCCAGCCACAGCCCGTGCAGTGCCTGGGACAATGCAGCCCTGCTCTACAACCGTTACTCCTCTGCGCGTAGCTTTTGTTTTCCTGCAGCGTTCCCATAGACATAGCTCCAGCCCAGCCCGATACACACAAATAGGGCCATAATTTAGGCTTTCCAAGCTCAGCTGTCCAGTCATTAAAACAACTGCAGAAAATCTTGACCCCCTTTTGCAAGCAAACCATTACTGATTTAGCCTTGGGGAAACTTCCCTGTGCGTGGACCTCATGGTAACAGCAGCCACATTAGAACAAAAAATACCAGCTAAATTCAGAAGCCAAAGTGACATTTTTTGCTCCCTAGCTAAAGCTTGTGCTCGTTACTACTACCAATAGTAGGATTATTTCTGTAGCAGCTCTGCTCACAGGTGCCTACCACGCTGTTTATGGTGGTGCACAAAGGCAGGACAATAAAAGAAACCCCACATCGATGACCCATTGGTGCTTGAATGGAACCCTATAAATAGATTCACATTGTCTGGCTCAAACGTTTTTAACAACGTGCATCTCCATCGATCTTCCTCAGCCTACTACAAAAGTCAAAAGCGTTTAAGCCAAGCTCTCTCATATACGTGTAGTTACAAACATACATTCACAAAGAGAGTCCTATTTCTTCATGAGAAAAATAGAAGGTAAATAGGTAAAGATAAGTAAGAGGTCCAGAGGAACGCACCAGGAACACAGCAGACCAGTGGAACCAGGCGCCGAGGGAAGGATTCTTCCTCACCTGTAGCTATGCCTCAATTTATGCTCGGTGTATCGCCGAGGGTGAAAGGCTGGCACTTCAGGACACGATGCAGAAAGAGATGTCTGAAGTTACGGGAGATGTGAAAGCCATTCAGATAACACACTGAGTTACCTGATGCTCGGATAGCCAAGCTAAGTGAATTCACTGTTACCTGGAAATAAAATTCCCACTCTTAATTCCCCAAACAGAACAGCCATCAAACGTTACACCGTCGGTTACTCTGTTACGCCTCTTTTTATAACACTGTGAGAATTTAAACTCCTGAAATAAACCCTTCTTAACAGATGAAAACCCCCTAGATTCCATTAATATCCATTAATGGATTTCCCCACAAGCAGTCAATAGCTGCAACCACAATGTATTTCGCCTGAGGAACCTACCTGCATGGGAATACTCACTCCCAGGTTCTCAATTGCTGCCAAAATATCATGAATTTTCAGAGGCCAGAAAGGCCTTATACGAATACAGAAATAAAGCAGATATAAAATACAACATCTAGAACATCTTTGAATTCCTGAAAGATAGTAGAGCATCTATACATCAAATAAAGTATCTTTTGGGGTAGAAATATTAACTGTTATTTATGATAATAGGAGTCATACAATCATCTAGGTTGGAAAAGACCCTCAAGGTCACCAAGTCCAACCATCAGCCTGACCTACTGAGTCCCACCCATGTCCCTAAGCACCACGTCCACATCTGTCAAAGACCTCCAGGGATGGGGACTCCACCACCTCCCTGGGCAGCCCGTTCTGATGCCTGGCCACCCTCTCCATGGAGAAATTCTTCCTGATGTCCAATCTAAACTTACCCCGGCACGACTTGGGGCCATTTCCTCACTACCACTTGTCACCTGAGAAAAGAGACTGACACCCTCCTCCCTGCTGCCTCCTCAGGTAGCTGTGGAGGGCCACGAGGTCTCCCCTCAGCCTCCTCTTCTCCAGACTAAACCCCAGATCCCTCAGCCTCTCCTCGTACATCTTGTTTTCCAGTCCCTTCACCAGCTTCGCTGCACTTTCCAGCAACTCAAAATCCTTCTTGCAGTGAGGGGCCCAAAACCAAACACGGCACTAGGGGTGAGATCCCACAGCTACAAAACCACTGGTTTTCCAAGAAGGGTTTGAACCCCAAGCTAAAGTTCCTAAAAATTTTGAATTAACAACTGTGAGGGAACAAAAAGGACTCCCAGACACCCCTTCTTACAGCAAACATTCATCCCTATTGTTTGAAGATTTTTAAAGATGCAGAATTTTGGCCAGAAAAAAGAGAGAAACTGAAAGTTTAATTAAACTTCGAGTAACCCTAAATCAATACATTTCTCATAAATACATTAACTGTAAAGTTTAGAAAATCCTTTAGATGAACCGTGCCTTGGCTGCCCTTGACTTTTGGAAAGGAAACTTTTCTGTAATGTTTTGTTTTTCTGTCAGTAATAAATTTTCGCCGCTCAAACTTAGAGGTCTCATTGTCTGAGAATCCGAGAGTCAGAAAATAAGACAAATCATAAACAGTATGGAATATTTCTCCTCCTTTGGTAACTATCAAGCCACTCAAAGCACCACATATGATCATGTAAAAATACTTCAGCATCTGAGCAAAAGAGTGTGTCACTTAGCCAAGATCGTTTTGCTGTCTCATTTGGGAACACACAAGTTTCAACTCTGAGTCAGAATCGTTCAATTACTTTTAATGTTGCATTATCATTCAGAGCCCTCAGCTTCCAAATATAGGGGCGGGGGAAGGAAGTCGATGCACGTAACCATTTTCAGTGGAACGAAGACACAAATCCTTCCCTGGGCCTGATCTACACAGGTTGAGTAGTCACTGCACCAGGCCTGTCTGAATTTAAGAAGCGTTTGGACTGTGCACTTAGTCACATGGTCTAAACTTTTGGGCAGACCTGTGTGGTGCCAGGAGTTGGACTCGATGATCCTTATGGGTCCCTTCCAACTCGGGATATTCTGTGATTCTATGATTTTGGTGCTCCTAGACTAACATGGGAGCAAGACTCCGAAGAGATGGATTCAGTTCCTGATAGAACTACCTAAGTGACCTTGGACAAAACATGCAGGAACACATTCAGAAGAGCTCAGCCCCCTTGTGTTTTATTTGGATTTTAAGTGTAAGTTGTGAAAGGCATGCTCCATTACCAGGCATTTAATGGATGATGCAGTTTGGGATCGGCCTGAAATGCTCCTGCCTAAAAAACGTGATTTACTGTTATCCAAAAACTCAGTTAAAGGCTTCAAAATGCATTTTAGAATCATTTCCATTTCCCCTTCCTTGTCTCAGGCTAGCAAGGGTATTTAACATGGCTGTATGTTTCCCTTGTCATTTGAGATGCTTCATCACAGCCAAATGCCCTTGAAAGAAGAGCCCGGAATACCAATGCTCGCGGCTGCGAGAGCCCAACCTTATCTCCGAACCGCAGCGCTGCACAGGACACGCAGGTGAGAGATTTAATGGCTGCGCTGCGAGAGAACGGCGCTTACTGCCAAGCCAGCAAAAGCAGTCCGGCTCGAAGGAAAAAAATAAACTGTCAAACAGCATGCGGTCAGACAGCAAATAATGAAGCAATGAATAATAGATTTCTTATGTAATTGCTCTTTTCTCCTGATATTATAGGGTGGAAGTGGGTATTTATTTCACTAAAACACTTCCTTAAAGCAGACAGTCCCTTCTGTGAAATTCCCTCATCCAACTGAAAGACAAAATAACCGAAAATACCCTAAAGTGTCAGTAATTAAAATTTACCCTCTACAACTCTTAGTTCTTTTCTTCATTAAAGAGAGAATACACTGTCTCCATTTTGATAAATGATGTTCCCTGCTACTATTTTTTGATTTACGTTCATACAATGACTGGTGATTAGATAATATGGGATGCAAATTGGGGTATAAAGCTTCTCCAAGGTCTCTAGAATGAAATTTGAAATCCCCGCTAAGGAAACCAAGTTTTTCCCCAACATATAGCATATGAGTAATTCCCAAATAACAGTAAATTTGTAATTTATTCATAAAATGGCTTTATCTGAGTCCCTCCCCACCAGGCTGATCTCATGATTTCACAAAGAAAAGAAAGAAACCATGATGACCCCTGCAAGAGCCTGCATCTTATGTGAGGATGTGAGAGGTCAGGATCAGTTTCCCCCCTTTTCCTCTCCCTAAAAGGACAGACATTTTTCCCCAACTAGAACAGAACTTGAGGAATAGTCTTCCATTGATCCAGCCCAAGAAAAGATCAAAACAGTTTTTCAGTCTTCTGTCTTGCACTCTCAGTTTACTTAATATTTTAGTAATTTTTATAAAGCTCTAATGGTTTCAGAAGATGCCTATTTAAGACAGTTATAAATCACTTTTGCACTCTGTATTTTGGTTCCCTCCAAAAAAAGGCATTATGATGTGTTTTCAAGATCAGATTGGCAATAATGAAATAGTGGGTACACTAAAAAACACAGGCAAGTGACATAAAACTGATCTTACTTCAAAGCAGCAGAAGTTTCACTACAACAACCCGCTCCTCTCCATCCTAGGCCCTTTGAAGTTTACTGTGAAACATGACTTTGAGATTGTATTTCTTTGGAGGTCACTTATTTGTTTTACAACTTTCCTCTCTGTGAGCATAAAAGTAGGACTTACTGTAGAAAGGCAGTTCAGTTTCCCTAGTTACTGAAAAGACAAAAAATACAAGTATTAATTTGTAATTTAACATCTTACTTAGTGTTTATACATCACAGCCATAAACTGAGTTACAGTCAGAGTTTCAAACTCACCATCCGAAGTTAAGATGGGCAAGCAAAATTCTACTTCACTTGAGATATCACCAATTACATTACCACTTCTTCAGGCCACAGAGATAAAACCAGGCCCAAATACTACAGCATTTGCAAGAGGCACCTTGGGTGTAACAGTGGCTCTCAAAGGAATTGAGAACTGCTTTGCTTTAATCCACGGCACTGTTTTCATTAACTCGAAAAGATTCATGCTCCAAAAGGCACATAAACAGAGGAAGGATAGAAGGTCACAACTCTTTAAATTAGCTCTTAAAAGACTGCTAAAAAGTATTCTGGCATTGGGCGATATCAAATAATAGCAACCACTTTTCATGGAAAGGATATACTCAGCAGCTAATGTGGATTTATTCCCACTCTAAATTACTAAGTGCATCTCACGCATGTTTATGTTTCTAAGAAATAAGGAAGTAGTTGAAGAGTCACAAGCCAAGAGACATTCCTTGGAGAATGAATTAGCACTTGAACAAAAAATAATTTCTTATCTTTTGGACAGAGCAGCTGAAAAGAGCTGTATATTCCCAGTTCAGTCGATGTTCTTTTAGCAACTTAAAATATTATTGTAGTGTCTGGTTGCTATTTACAAAATATTTTATATACACCAAAGAATGCAGCCAAACTTCTGAAGGGGCATGTACCGGGCCATATACAGTAAGAACACAACTCCCAAACTCCCACACAACTCACAAACTCCCCCGCAATACAATCCCTATACCAAGACACAGCCTGTTGCATGGCAGAGGGCTGCCCCATGTTAGACGGACCTTAGAGAAGGCTACTGAAGTCTTCAAGGCATCAAATCCACTCAGGAGCGATGGGCTTAGTATAAGGATTTGCAGATAAAAGATTTAAAGAGCATCTCGCTAGCCACTGAAAGACAGTCCCAGCAGCCTACCGCCTCGCTGCGAGCCAGGAAGCTCGGGGAGAAGGGACAAGGAACAGCCACCGTCCTACACTGAGCCCAGCTCAGCAGCACCACCACCCCATGGGGACCAGAAGAGACTCATTGATGAAGCTCATTCTGACATGCAGAAAGACAGGAACGAAACAGGGACTGTAAAGATATGAAAGAGAAGGTGGATGATGGACAGAAAAAAAAATCTGTATTAAGTTCTACTTACATGTGAGGCTAATTACAAAACTGTAAAATAATGTTCAAAACCTACTAAATATCTCTTCGTATTTTGAAAACACATCGATAGCAAAAGCCCTTCTGGAAGGCAGAGCATTTATCAAATATGAAATAACACCACAAAGAATCTTCAAGGCCTCGACTGGTTTGAAGATTTTATTTATTTAAAATGTCATTTTAAGATCTGGAAAAACGCTGTATTTAAAATGGCCTGTTAATCCAACCCCCGGCCCTGAGTCTTTGACTTTTCCTCTAATGCCTTTGAACCGTTCCCAAGCCATAAGAACTGCTGCGTTTCAATTTACTAAATAAATTCTTCAGTTTATTAACGTTAATAGGAATAATTATTTTCACTGATTTATTTATCACTATGCAAATTCCTAGAAGTAAAACATTCATGCAAGCTTAATGTGCAAAATCAAAAGGAAATCCTTGCCCCTCTGAAATGGAGACAGGATTGTAGGTTAAGCGCTACTTTAGCACTCTATGGTGGAGAATTCAGTTGTCCAGATCTGCTCTTCTCGTGGTTGTTTTGTCTGTAATTGAAGTATTGGCTCCTTTGTTTAATGGGAAATAATAATTTTATAAATCACAAAAATGCGTCACGTTTAGGTACTGGACTTGGTGCTGTACAGACACTGGGCTGGTTTTTAACCCTCAAGGAGCCCGGAGGACTTACGGATAGAGATACCAGACTGGAACTTGTGGAAGATCAGAACTGAGCTGCAGGGGATGCTCACTTCTAAAAAAAAGTTAGTACAGAGAGGACTCACTGACACAAAGCACAATCAGAAGACTCTGTGTTACATCCTTCTTGACTTGTGAGCAGCCCTCCGCACCTGCTTTCCAGAACAGTAACTTGCAGCGCAGGTAGCTGATACCCTAAAGGAAGGCTGGTACATACTTCAGAGCAAAGGCATAATCTTTTTTCCCTTTTTTTTTTCCTGCTAGGAATCTTCTCATTAAGTCTCTCAGTGACTTCATAATCCCTTCTGATGCATCTGTTTGCCTTAGTAATCATTGCATTCAGCTCAATCTGCTAAGCAGTTAGGTTTTTAGCCCCGCCACTAGTACCTGGAAATTGCTCCAAATCCAAATGCAAATGCTCTGTTAGTTAGGAACTAATTTTCAGACAAACTTCAGGCCAATTTTTTTTTTCTTTTCCTCTTGCATTTATAAACAGCAACAAAACACTTGCCAGGCTTTGTTTATGCTGCATCAAAACGAGCCAAACTCTCCCACATAGTATCAACGTGAAAAATCATCTACAACAAATGATTTAAAAGCAGCTTGGTAATTTCTATACAGCACGCACATCCTATAGGTCACGTTCTAGCCCAGCTCTTGAACCACATGGCTTGCTAGCTTCTCACGGACCGGACACGAGCTCCCCATACCATAATCTGTGACTCCGTGTGCTGTTATCTGCTGCCTGGATGCGATAGTTAACAGAATGCTGTGGAGGTGCTGACATAAATAAAAAGGGCTCTGCAGCCCATATAGCTTTAAATTTAACTGTAAGAACAGAAAGGGATCTGTGACAGAGATTTCAGTTTTTAAAATGGCAGGGAAAAGAAAACCAAACCCAAGCTCCTTTCCTCCCACTATCACAAGCACTTCGTCATTCATGACTGTGCAGAACTTGCTGCAGCAAGAGAGCCACTGAAAGCTGCTTGGCTGGGGGAAGGAAAAATAAGTAATTAAAATATATATGTATATGAGCCTTCTCTACTGCCTGTTTTGCAGCATAAACTTTTCTAACTACTTAATCTTGTCCCATATCCTGAAATCTCATTATTTCATAGAATGGTTTAGGCTGAAAGGGACCTTAAAGCCCATCCTGTTCCACCCCCCTGCCATGGGCAGGGACACCTCCCCCCAGCCCAGGCTGCCCAAATCCCATCCAGCCTGGCCTTGGGCACTGCCAGGGATGGGGCACCCACAGCTCCTCGGGGCAATTTGACTGTTTTCTTATTTTAATGCATTATTTAGAAGTTGTAATAAAACCCCAATCTTTTACCTCAAATCAAAGGCAAGGGGTGGATTTAGGTCAACATCAAGTTTGATGTGTCCAGGTTTGTCACAAAGCCATTACGCCACATGACTGGGCAAGAATAAAAAGGGGTTTTTTTTGTTTGTTATTTTTTTTAAATATTGGCAGAACTGTGGTAGGCAAGAACAAGCCTACAAAACTTCAAGATATTTCTGGAATAGATTTTGAAAGAAGAGATCATTGCAATACACATACTTGAAACTTTTGCTGACATTTTAGCAACTGGCTCTTTCTTTTTCTTTAAAGCAAACCTTTAATAGAATTTGTCCAGTGAGCCTTATATCATATATATAAACGGTGGATCACATGCAATAAATCACCTGATGTAGAACGGGACAGCAAATAGTTCACTAATACAGCACAGCTGGGATCGGTATAGGAACCACCAGGTGTAGGTGATGGCACTGAGAACAGCACTAACAAAGTACCAGATTGGAGGAGGACTATTAATAGTGCTTCTATTGAATGGGATTATTACTATTAATTGTGCTTCTATCGAACGGGAGTATTACAGTGATTTTATCTGGAATGCTAATGGAGAACCGCACGCAAACCATGACAACCCACGCAGCAGACACACATTCATGGAACTGCCAGTGGCTTAATGACAGAGGTGTCTCCAAAGCAGAGGAAGATGAAGATGGGGATTACAAATTCATCGCAGACTGGCGGCACTGGGAAGGTAATGTAATTAGTATTTGTAAAAAGTCAGCGCAATCCCAGGCTTCAGCAGCAGAATGCTTCCAGGTAAAGAGAGGAAAAAGTATTTTGTACTTTATTTTTCTCTCTTCCAAGAGAGAAACATGTATGTCATTTCCTAACTCAGCTTCACACTGAGTACAGTTTAAAGAAGAGAGCTAAAATATGCTGGTGGTGGCACAGCACATGAATACACACCTGCCGTGAAATGACGAGCTCTGGGATGTCCATGGGAACGCTAACAGCACTGCACTGGTACTGCGGCTGGAGAAAAGGACAAGAGTAACCTGAAGGAGCAAAAGGGGGCAATAAACTTGAATGGAGAGATGGAACAGCAGTGTGAGTACATCAGAGTGCCAGGGGGAGGAGAAGAGAAGCCTGAGCACGCTCCTATTCCGTGCCTTTCTGCACCATCAGGAACATCAGTACCACAACTTGTAAGGAAGAAGCCTAACAGCAATTTTTGATAATGAAAAAGCGTGGGAACCACAAAATCCAAGCTCATGGTCAGCTCCACTAAGCAACTGCCGTGGCCACTACCTTGCTTTCAGCTGCAGAGATGGAGGCGAAGAACTGTTCTTAAAGCTGAAGTTTGCTGAGCACAGGTAAAACGTGATGGATTGTCTAGGTCTGTCACCTGGAATCAGGACAACGGTATTGTGACATATTCAGCATAAAAGAACAAAAAAGACGTCAGAAACAGAGCAGGAATTCATTTCCAGTCACTCAAATTTTACACTGTCAGCAAAGCAGACGTAAATGAAAAAAGTCCATTAAAACAGGCCAACTGGATTCAGGGAGCCAGATACCAAGTGGGAAGCTGATTCTGTCAGCAGCATAAAAGCTGGAGTTGAAGTCAGGTAAAAAAAGGAAACGTTCCAAGACAAATGAAAGAGGCTTCCTATCACAAGAGACAACGAAGGGCAGAGCAACAATGGATGATGTCTCATCAGTAAATTGGGAATACAGTATCAAATCCAAGTCTAACAGGAGCTCATTAATAACCTAAACTGAACACAATGGAAGCTATTTTATTTCCACGGAGCCTGATTTTAATTTGGGTAAAAACTTCAAGAAGTGCCAGCCGAAAAAGTGCCCAAATCTGTACAATAAAGATATTCTAATGACTGTTAAATTGGTACAAGCAGCCAATCGTTTTAAATTAATTGGTCCACAATGATTAATTTACGTGGGTGCAAACAGGCTGTGGTAGGGTAGAGCTTGAGAGTTTTAATCCTCCTTCTGTTCTCATGCCTATGCAGGAATTACAACCATGCCACAGTCTGAACCAAAACGTAACAGGAGGCATGGACCAGGAACCAGAAGGCTGATGCTAGCACACCAACACTCGTGTTTAAAGTACTGAGCCTACTAAAAATATTCTACTTCATACAGAGCTTTATTTTTTTTTAGGAATTCTTTATAAGACAGTCTTAAGTTGTAATTTTATTATTATTATTATTTAAAGGGGAGAAGAATGAGTAAGAACCACAGAAGAGCTGCAGGTAGAAGGCAGCTCTGGAGATCACCCACTCCACCTCCCTGCTCCGCGCAGGGTCAGACCGCAGCTGGCTGCTCAGGGCTGTGCCCAGCCAGGTTTCAGAGATTTCCAAACTGCAGATTCCACAGCCTCTGGAGAAACTGCGGCCGCATTTCACCACCTCACAGTAAAAACATTTATGCTTAAAGGGAATTTCTTGTATTCCACTTCGTGTCGACTGCTGCTTGTCCTTTCAGTGGACGCCACCAAGAAGAGCCTGGCTTCATCTTCTGCGCTTCCCCCACAAACCAGTCGGGTATTTATACACACTGGTAAGATCCCCCTGAACCTTCTCTTCTCTGGGTTAAGCAACCAGCTCTCTCAGCCTCTTCTCATACAGGGCTCAAGTCTCTTAACCACCTCCGTGGCCCTTTGCAGGACTCTGCAGCATGTCCACATCTCTCTCACCTTGGGGAGCCCAGAACTGGACGCAGCACCCCGCTGGGTCTCACCAGGACGAGCAGAGGGGAAGGATCACTTCCCCCAACCTGGCCTAATACTGCTCAGGATGTCTTCGACATTCTTCACCACCAGGAGGTCTGGGGGCTCACGTTCAGTTTGGTGTCCACCAGGACTTCGGGTCGATTCTGGCAAGCTGCTGCCCAGCCAGTCAGCCCGTACTGCTGCGTGGGGCTGTTTATCATCTGCCCATTCATACACAGAATGCAAAAACAGTTCTTCACGCTCAGTTTATGCAAATATACTGAGTTAATTCCTTCTACACACAGTAAAACAATTGTGAAATAGCACCTGGAACGGGAAGTTTATAATTAAATGTTCACTGAACATTCATTGAAAAGTTAAAGACGTTTAAATATGAAATAACATCAGCAAGATCACTTAAGATATAACAGAAGCGTAAGAGTCATTACAAAAAAAAAAAAAGAATTCCTGGCATTACTAGTTTTTATTATTCATTTTGTTCTTGTTTATCCCTGTAGAGTGTAGCACATTGTATTAGGTGCTGTATGTACAACAATCATAATCCCAAAGAGCTTAAGATTCAGATAAGGAAAGTTTCATTAAGTTTCGTCATGTGAAACAATGAAATAATCATAAAATAAAAATAAGAGGTTGGCTTGGCATTTGTAACTTTCTAGCTGATAACTTATCAGAAAGTTTTTGTCTGGGTAAAACTTCTATTTATTGTACTAAAAGGGCATAAACTTCTAAAAGCTTCGTGCAGCAGAACACTGGAGAAGTGTTTGTCATTCAGTACAACGACAGGAACCAAACCTAGCGCCGAGTAGAGAATTAAAAGAGCAAAAAATACTTTTCTTCAATTAACTGCAACTCATCTGTCTTTTGCAATTGATATAAGTTAACATAAAGAATGTACATCCTTCTTTGTGAAGGAGGAAATGCTTGCATGTAGGAAGTGGTGCAATGTCAACTGATATGTGATAACCCTGAATGAAGTTCAGTTGTTTTTTGTGTTTTTTCTCCTGGGCCCATGTATGAAACAGACTACATTTATCAAACTGTTTCTCTACCGCATCTGCGAAGTGAATATATCCCAAAATGTATGCTCACCTCCATGTCTTTTATGTTCCTCTGCTCTAGGGTTCAATAAGTATGCAATGGAGGGAATTCGAAATGGCAGAACTTACCATCTTCTGGTACAGGCAAGTAGAATTCAATGATCACATCATCAGTTAGAGAGAGGTAAGACCTGTTTGCAAGCCTTGAAAAAATGTATATATTTTTATACTCAATATATTCTAGCTACTGATGTATTCAAATATTTCAGGATGCATGGAACACCCCCCACATCACTCCCCCAATATAGTGGAGAGGACGCAAGTAATATACCTCTAAGTTGGAAGCGGGAGATGCAAAGAATCAAAACTAGAATTTTATTAAGTTATTTCAAACAAAACCCAGTCTCCTTACCACGGCTGGTCTCTGAAGAGCAGAAGTACTCAATCTTTCCATTTTGTTCCAAACACACGGTAAATTTAAATAAATCATTTACCACTGCCTATTTTAGCTGATCCCATTTGTCTAAGCCAGGCTGTTACTTTATCCATCTTATGCAGCACCTTGCTTTCCAAGTGATCCTACATACTTCAAAAAGACTGTGAAATAAGACAACAAGCATGCACAAATGTGGATCTGATTCCAACTGTCTTAATGCAACAGGATTTCTTCCACCGCTCCCTGTTTAAAAGGAAAAAATATATAATAAAAAAAGCAACATTCATGAGCTACTTGTAGTAGCACGGTATGTGTCCTGGTTCCAGTTAGGACAGAGTTAAGTAGCTCATAGTAGCTGGTAGGGTGCTATGTTTTGGATTAGGATGAGAAGAGCGCTGATAACATGCTGATGTTTTAATTGTTGCAGAGCAGTGTTTACACCAGGCCAAGGACTTTTCGGCTTCTCGCTCTGTCCTGCCAGCGAGCAGGCTGGGGGTGCAGCAGGAGCTGGGAGGGGACAGACCCAGGACAGCTGACCCAAACTGGCCAAAGGGGTATTCCATACCATCTGACGTCATGCTAAACAATATATAGGGGTGGCTGGCCGGGGTGGGGGGCCGGCTGCTCGGGGACAGGCTGGGCTTCAGTCAGCGGGTGGTGAGCAATTGCATTGTGCATCACTTGTTTTCTTACACATTATTATTGTTAATACTATTATCATTACCACTATTATTATTATTATTGTTATTATTATATTCCTGTCTTAATAAACTGTCTTTACCTCAACTCACCGGCTTCACTTTCCCGTTTCTCTCCCCCATCCCAGAGAGGGAGGGGGGAGGGTGAGCGAACAGCTGTGTGGTGTTTAGCTGCCAGCCGGGTTAAACCACAACAGTATGTTAAGTGTCTTAAATAATCCTTGCGATGCATTTACCCTAACAACATCCCTGGCACACTAGGGACAGTAAGGGAGCCCTCTGATACACAGATGAAGCAACCAGCCAGGATAGAAAGATAAACCTGTGAAGCTGGGTCCCAAGCCCCAGACAGGTCTGCAATTGTTCATTTATGTTTTCTCCCCACAGCATGGACTCCAAACTATCTACTAAGGATTTTTCACTTAATATGTATCCAAGATTATTTATAGGTGCAGGTAGAAATACCCTTGTATCAGCCAGTATGAAGAACCAAACTCATACAGCTAGCCGAATACAATATATGGTTTGAGTTACTGGCATATTTCAAGTGGAGAATTTAAAGTACCAGTAAGAAGGGAAAAGCTCCCATGCTTCCTTTCCAAGCTTTTCAAAAGGTCCTTATCTCCACCTTCTGGTGAGTCTATTTAGACAGACCAGGGATTCCAGCAGTGAAAGGGAAAACACATCCTGAAAGTGAAATAAAAGCTCACATTCATTCTATCAATGTTGAGAAACTAAAAGTTTCCCCTCATAAAAAGAAGCTACTGTATTTTTTCCTAGGCTGTACAGAACTCACTGCTTATGTATGCAGTGGGTTTGTGTGGTCAGGTTTTGGTAGCGGCAGGCTGCAGGGGTGGCCTCTGTGACAAGAATCCAGCAGCTGCCCCGTGTTAGATAAGCCCACGCAGGAGCAGGGGGTCTGGGGGGAGCTGCCGCCCGTGGGGGCCCCGTGCTGGAGCAGTTTGCTCCTGGGGGATGGACCCCGTGGTACGGAGCCGTGTGGGAGCAGTTCTTGAAGAGCTGCTGCCTGTGGGCAGCCCCCGCAGGCTCAGTTCGGGAAGGACGGCATCCCGTGGGAGGGACCCCACGGGGAGCAGGGGCAGAGAGGGAGCGTGAGGGCGCAGCAGAGGGAAAGCAGCATTTGGGACAGACCACAGCCCCCATTTCCCTTCCCCTGTGCCACTTGGGGGAGGAAGTGGAAGAGGGTGGATGCAGGGAAAGTAGTTTTAGTTTGTTTTTAGTTTCCCACTGCTCTAGTCCCCTCGTGATAGGCAATAAATTACATTAATCTCCCACTGGTGAGTCTGTGTTACCCACGATAACTGTTGAGCGATGTCCCTGTCCTTATCTCAACCCTTGAGCCCTTTCCATCACATTTTCTTCCCCTTTTCCTACAAGGAAGGGCAGTGAGAGAGCAGCTGCGGTGGAACTCAGCTGCCCAGTTGGGTAAAACCATCACACCACAGGAACATAAAGTGCTAGTTTTACAGAGAGACTGAAACTACCCCAGTCTACTACAGCCATGTTCCTGGGCACAAAAGCAAAAGAAATTTAATCTTGCAGACTCAAGGGGGGCAGAGGGTTGATATGCTTTCTTAGAAATCACATGCTCCTTATTGACACCTTTAGGAGCACATGAGGACAGCAAAGCAAAGTGTCCAGGAAAAGGTTTTGCCTTTGTTCCGAGTAATTTCTGTACCGGAGGTCTTTTTTATTTATGTATTTTTATTTTTTTTTTTCACCGCCACTCCTAAGGGCCGTGTTCTGAACCCTTCCAGCACAATCCAGGCATCTTCTTTCCAGGCATTATCAACCTATTCTGAAGGAATACACTACCAAATACCAGCCATTCATCTCAGGTTAGAAGAACAAGATTTATTTAAGCACTGGAAACCTGTTAACTCCAGAAAGAAGAACATAACCCTGTATTAAGTGCTTGTTTAAAAATCCTCAGACTTCTAGATCCAGCTCACTGGTGTCAGTAGAACAGAGAAGCTATTTCATCAAAAGTTAGCTGTCACAGTAGGAGACCCATAAAGTCTTGAGCAAATATGAAAATGTGAGGAATATACACACAGAGATGAAACACTGGATGTTTAAAAACACATTAGAATTCTGAGCTCAGCAGACAATTAAGAAGTATTAAAAGCTATTTATTAATATAAAGCACTAAGAAGCAATCGGTTTCCCGTGGTGCTTATATCAATACTTGCTTTTTGGAAGACTGCCTTCAGCACTGCAGAGCACTTAAATTCCAGTTGTATAAAATGTTCTGTGCAAACCCTGCAGATAATTCCTACTCAGCTTTTGCTCAGCAGCTTCAGCGCAGCTTCAGCTCAGCTGCAATGTCCAAGCTGGCAGTGATTTTATTCAAGCAGGAGCAACTGTATAAACTGTCTGAAATTCCCCATAAGTTTAATGGACACTCAAAACTTGAGATATCACAGTAACTTGCACAAAGAGGTTTTTAAAAAATAAATGTCATTTTCCTAGAGGCATGTTCTAGTTAAAGGTAAGGTAATTTGAAAATTAGGACCTACAGTATGAAATAACAGAACATGCATGCAGCAACACCCTCTGAGTTTACAACCCACAAGAAGTGAAGCTGTTGTCTAAAGGAAAGCAAACAGGAAGAGGAAAAAAGCAAAGGGAAAGGAACCGTGTGACTTCCCACTTCAGATGTTTTTTCTAACCTTTCTAACCAAGCATGCAAGCATCTATCCCAAGTACTTAGAGGGATGCCAGGATGAGAAATCAATGGACACCATTTTGGGGTTAAAGGCTTCCAAATGTTTTGCTTTTGTCCTTTAAGGAAGGAGAAAAAACTCTGACTTTTAAGTGTTTTGCAAGATGCAAAGAACTCTGGGTAGGAAATGCAGAGGTCCTGATAGTGTCATTCCAAGGCTTTCAAATATTATTCTGCTCTATGGATGCCATATTTCCTACTGTGGTTTAAAAGATCAGGTAACAGGAAGAAATAAAGTTTATAAGCTTCTCCCAACACCCTTTTTTTTTTTTTTTTATTTCCCTGTGCTTCAAGTTCAACACATTGCTGCCCACTTGCTGCCTGTGGGTGCAGACACTGGTAAAGCACCGTGACCACATCATCTCTGACACTGATGGCCACCAAGATCCAAGTTGTACCCCCTCACATCAGGACCTGCCTTTGTATTCTGCATTCAGCTCTTCCAAGAGCCTCTGGAGTAACCATTATTTACTTTAGGGGCTCGTAAGGAAGGTGCACCCAGGCTTTGATTTTGCACAACTCTTTAAAAGGCGTTCTTCCTCCTCTATTAGGCGTTTCTAGAATGATTGCCCCTATTTCACATGCAGGACTTCCATGAGTAACCAGCTAACCCCCGACCATATGTTCAATCATGTGATCCCAAGATATCACATGAGAAATCTCAACTAATCCAGCAGGCTTAAGCTGGTATCAGGACACCAGAGCTACTTCCCCAAGAAGCAAATTAAGTGGTGCCAAGGCTCATTCCCAATTCCTGAGGCCAACCGTCAGGGAGCAGCAAGAGAAAAGGTGCCCCTGGAGGAGAATGAGCTGGAAGCAGGGGGTGACTGCCGCACACGCAGTGCCCTCAGGGACCAGGGTCCGATCCTGCAGCATCCAAACAGGACAGGCAGGGTGCTAGGCACAGCATCCACCTCAGCAAGCAACGGAAAAAGGCATGGATCTACCCAGGGAGTCAGGAGCAGCAGAAGACGGGGCCAGAGAGAGGACAGGAAAGGCTGCAATGTAAGTCCAAGACTACAACACAGGTCTGAGGACAGGACTTGGGGCATACAAGAACCCACATCATTGTTCAGGCCAGGAATGAAGGCCCCATCCTGACCTCAAATGGAGCTCCTGGACCAATAAGCACAAAGTGAGGCTGGTCTCAGTAACTGAACCCTACCCTATTAACTGACATCTAAATAATTTCAAAGAAAGTTTACTCTTACCTTCTGAAACAGCTATGGAGAATGATCCCTGGGCCTCTGCAGACTCCCAGGCCATCCCTGGAAGTTGTAAGGGACAGTACTATTTGTCCTCAGCCAAAAGCACGTCATGGACCATTTTAACAATTCAGTTGAAAAGATTATCTCACATTACAGCGCTGGAAGCTGTGCCAGAACGTTATTTGATTTACAGCAGCAACACAGCCTAGGACTACAGCATTAGATATTGCACTTTCATGCTTATTAGGATCAAATTTCTTCTTGGTAGAGACTTACTGACATTCACTTGAGCGACCCAAAGTAATACATCAATTTAAACTCTGAAGAAAACTATGACAAGGAAGACAAAACAGATTTTCCCCTTTAGAACTGATCTAATGAATATGCCATAAACTACTCTAGTGTCTAGTTAAATTGTACTTGTCAAGTTTGCCCCTTCTCTCAATTTTATTACTAAATCTGATATAGCCAACTATTTACACAGCCTTACCTTGCAGCACTGCTGGTATTTTTCCCTAGTAAAACAGAATCTGTTTTACCAGGTTTACAAGCAAGCACAATAAATAATCTCATTGTTTCACTTCCTAGCTATATACAGGAAATTACAGATGAAATCTAGCAAGTGGAGTAAGGAAACAGTTCAGAAATATGTGAAAAAGTTGATAAGCAAGATAAAAAAGGTGCACGGCTGGAAGCCGAGCTCAGATAACGAGCCACAATGCACTGCAAAATTTGAATCTGCATTAAACAGGAGCAAAACATTGCAAAAAAGCCCTGATGATGATAAAAATTACTCTGTAAAGTTATTTTCAAAGGCTGAAAGGAAACTCAACTGTATTTAGGGTGAACACTGCTGTTTGTATTGCACAAAACCAGCAGGGATTAAAATATATTTTGCATTTGATGCTCAAGTGGCAGGGTATTTAAACCTGTATGCCTTAAACCAGTGTGTGTTATCTTTATCCTCCCTCCTTCGCAGAGCTGAAGAGCCATGCGGTACAAGCAGGAGACAGCAGATGGCACCCCTGGCGCTCTGTCAGGCCAGAGCACACCTCTGCGGATGTCCCTCAGCTCTCACACGGCTAAGCATTCACAGGCAGAGCGGGGTTTTCTGTTGCCCCAGCCAGGATTTTCCTTTATACCGTGTGAATAAACTTAATTTATAACTGTGTAGATTACCTTCTCTATCAAGGTGAATTGCTGCAAGTAGAGATCAGAAGGAAGAAGCGGAACAGCGCTTTTCGCATTCATGATTTTCATCCTGAATTACATGATATTGGTGGGTTTTAATTGTTTTTTTTTTAGACACAGTGGATCTGCGCGAGAATCCTACGTTCATATCTTCTCTCCCCTAACCTTATCCCACATGCCAAAGATGTGACTGCAAAAAGAAAACAACATAAATGAGATTCAGGTGTACCACAGAGCTCAAAAAAAAAAAAAAGGTATTACAGAATCACACAATCACAGAATTAACCAGAATTTGAAGTTTTTCCTAAAAAAAAAAAAAAAATCAGTGTCATGGGATACCAAAGCAACCCATGTTTTAGAGGCTTGGTGTTAACAGCAGTCTATATGCTACAAGAAAGCAGATAAAGGATAGCTGAAGGTCCTTCAAAAGCAAAGTAAAGTAGGGAGGGCAATAACTGTTAATAGAGTAGAAGGAAAAGTAAGGTAGCTACCAAATACTTCAAGGAGATCAGCCTACCCAGAAACTCTCTATTGCATATTTGCAGTACATACAAGAAGCAGGAAATCCTACAACAGTCACTCTCCTCACATGACTTTCAGCTTATGAGGAATTCTGAGGTTCCAGTGTCTGCTGATGTCTGCATTCAGCCCGCACTCCCTGTCAGATACACTGCCAGAAAGTAGCTGTGCTCTGTTTTTCATGGAGGAATGCTTCTCATTCCACGTGCAGATCTGTGCAAGTTTCTGCTAGGGGGGAAGGAATGGGCTGGAACGTACAGGATTATTCTGGGAATGGAAGTTTCGCAGAAAAATCTCGTCTTATTTTGTACTACATTCACTAAAGGTACTGGTAAGGAATCTCTGGCTTAAAATTCCCACAAACACCAGATAAGGATTTGATTCTCAGACCTGAATTAGATACATCCAAGGCAAACAAACAGTTTGCACAAGCTATTTTAAACGGTTGCTTTCATTGCCACTGCACGTCAATCAGATCGTTCTGTTTGGAACAGGCAGACTATAGTGCAATAGGGTTTTGAACAGATCATCTGAACTGTGCTTCAGTGGCAGCTACCTCCACAAAAACTTCTCAACTTGAATACATACGCAGGGCTTGGCACATTGGTTATATTTAAGTCATAAAAGAGCAAGGGGTCAGAAAAAAAAAATCAGTTATCAAACTGCAAGAGTGATAGATTAAGACTATCAGTAATGAAAATAACAAGTAGGAGCAACTAGAGTGCTTGTATCAGAAGCAGCTACATCACGGCACACGCAGCAGGTAGAGCAGGCACTACGTTTGAGCAATACCTGAAGCGAACTGGCTGTAGTAACAAGGAAGATTTGTAAGAGATAAGGGGATTTACAGGAGACAGGAAGGAGGACAGCAGAACGCTGCTCCGTGATATATTTCCGCTGTTTCTGTCGTCAGCAGCAGACATTAAAGGAATTTGGAACTGTCCATGACCGAAGCCTTTAAGTCAGACAGTGAGAAGCAGCCGCTCACATTTATTTGGAGGAACTGCATCACTAGCAGGTATGAACAGAACGGGTCTGGAAGTTACTTACACAAGCATATATCACTATGCGGTCCAAATTTTCTCTTTGCTTGTTAAACACAAGTTCTTAGGAGAATGCACCTGAAAGCTTTGTAAAGGCAAGAAAGTGAAAACAGCTAGTGCCAAAAGAAAGCAGCACTTGCTGGAGTACATTAAGTGCATTCAAAATGGCACAGGAGCTAGCCTCAGGACTAGTGCCTGCGCTACGTCAAGGCTCTCAGTTTCTGTATGAAGTCCCATGAACTGGAAAACCAAACAAAAATAACATTAGTTTCCAAACCGGCAGAAGGCTGATGCAGATAGCCCTACGGCACGACCTAACACTGTTTGAACCACGTGAAATACCACCAGAGTCGATGTGAAGGGAACAGGTAGCTGCTGAGCCTCTGAGCAAACTGACTGCAGTTCAGTCAGGGATACTACAGGCACACACTAACAGCATTTTGAAGAGTCATGAAGAATGAAGACAGAAAGGACATGGACTGCTTGACGCTTACCACGGCTTTTAGAAGTCAGCCCCATGGCACACAAAACTCTGTTCCCAAATTAAATGCCTTAAAAACAGGGCCATCTCCCATTCAGAAAGGGGCAGGCACCTCACTTCCTCAGCATCTTCTGAGGTTTATTGGTTTTGTTCTTCCCTCGAAAGCCGCTCAAAATGCAGGAGAAACTATCAGACTTCTCCATAATACTCGTTACAAGAACATTAAATGCAACATTTCTAAATGACCGCGTGAAGTGGTCTGACAATCTCTTTATGCTTTTTAGGCTAATTGCAAAGTCAATTAAAAACCAACACATACCCCGAGTCGAATCCACCCTGCTGCTATGTAATAGATGCCTTCATTACTCTATTGCCAGGGATATCATAATTTCTTTTTTCCATCCTACTGTCATCTAAACTTCCAGCTCATTAGTCTCTGTTGCATGGAAAAGGTTTCTCTTATCCCTCGGAGACGTACACATTGGAGCTACCATATTTGCAACTCCTCTGCTTCCGTATTAAGTTTCAAAGCCCACTACAGAAGTCACGTAATCCAAGCAGGGCAAAGTGTCTATAAAACACAATCAAATTATAGCGAGAGAACCTACGTCGTTAAAAGTAATCACGTTAAAGCAAGACAATAAAAAAAAAGTGCAAGATACTTCATTTTTAACACCATTCATGCACTCATACCGCACAGGAAACTGAGAAGTGGAACAAAATCCTCAGCTGACAGAACGGTGCAGCTTATCAGCGGATCTGTTACAGTTCACACTGCCTGAGGATCTGATCTGAGAACAGCCACAGAGAAATCCCCGCACTAAGGCAGCGAACGCTCTAACTTCCAGCAACCTGAAAGAAATACGAAGCGATCTGGCACAGAAGACGTGTTTTGAAATGCGCAGAAGTAACTGATAATTCCTTTCACCTTGATTCAACTCGGAATTCGATCTCTCACCTCTCTGCTCAGATCTATTGTGAAATTTGTCTTAAGCAAGGCTGCAGTCTGAAAGCTGCTGGCTCTCTGTTGCACCTTGCGTTACCCAAATTCACCTTCTAGGATCTCTCTGACTTTTCAAGACTACGTTCCCTTTCAGGCATTTTTTTTCAACCTCTATTAAGCATTATTTGATTTATTAAACAACCTCTGGTGCAGTGTCCTTAACATTTATTTTGTATGAAACATTTGAGAAATTCCCTTAAGTAACCGGTAATTACAATTGTAAATTTACTGTTTTGAATGCGATTAAGCCAGAACGTAGCTTCTTTGAATGCAATGCCTTCATGCATTGGTAATAAAGGCTGACCTTCATTTAGAAGCCTTTTCCTTGGGCCAGAAAACTGATATCTGAACTTGTGGATGGATTAGACCCTCTGATGGCATTAAAATAAGGAACAGCTGCTGCCCTAACCACATTAGGGTGGCTTTACTGCACTTTTTGATTACTATCAGCTAGAAAAACAGGTTTTCGTTGACTTCAAAATGACAGTTTGCTAGAGGGAGAGGGGCAAAATTGTTTTTTATTATTAGCAGGTGTCAGTGGTTAAGACCTGCTTAGTGGAACAAACGAAGGAGTTTACTATGAACTACAGCAAGGCAGCTTTTTCCTTGAAAGATGCAGCTCTTGCATCAGTAGATACCAGAAAGGTTGACTCGGTTCTTTACCACACACTGTGCCGACATAAGTTTCAATTAGGTGTAAGGAAGTTCCTGTGGAAATTACTGCAGTTTTACTACAACTAGTGCAGCCTGGCATCCATCTTCCTGGCTTTATAAAAAAACATGCTGCACCTCAGAATGCCAGCTGAGGGAAAAGGGAAAAAAGCAGGAGTAAAGCAGGTCAAGAATAGCACCGGTTATAATATATCAAACCCTCTCAAACTTGGTAAATATGAAACAACAAAATCACATGGAGAGATTGCTGCTAGCTTCTCTTGCTCATCATCCCAGAAAGCAACACATCCTGCTATAATCCTCAGGAAAAAAGACTGCATTCCATGTACGCACAAAGTCTCACACGTTTTTGCATGGGATAATCAGAAGGAATATAAAACCTACAAGAAAACCTTCTCTGTCAGCCGATGTCCTTGGCTGACCTCCCATCCTGGCCAGTGCTGGTAGCAGGTTAAGAGAAAGGCACACTGGCCTCAGTGCTCCAGGCCAGACCTCGGCTTCCTCAGAGATCAAAAGGCATCTGAGTGCAGGAATTTAGTTCAACCTATTAGAGGAGACAGACAACTGCAAAGTGGAATCTTAATCTACATTTGTTCGGTGTTTAGGGATATCTGGATCAGACCTACCCACGGTTTATCCTACAGCGTCCATTGTGTGAGTGAAAGGAGTAGTTAAAATGGGAATAATTGTAAAGAATGGAATTGTAAAGAATGGGAATAATTGTAAAGAATTACTGCCTTACAGATGAGACCTTGCAGCTCCCTGTGGCTCTCACTATCCATGTTTTCTCATGACACAACAGCAGGTCCTCCTAACCCTTAGCGTGAATTTACCAACGGCTACCTGAACATGTCTCATTACTTAAAATTCTGAATATTTTAGAGGAATGGATAAGAAAATAATAATAATTTTTTTAAAAGTCCCCTGAATGGTCCTTTCCCATGAAAGATTTCCCACCCCCCTGGTTTCTTGAGATAACCCTCTAGGCTGCAGGGTAGAGCATGACCACAAAAAGCTGATACTAGAAGAATTTTTCCATAGCTGCTTTTAAGGAGAAAAGTACGTTTCCAAATTTAAAAAGCAGACAGCAACTGCCGTATTATGGGCTCTGGAAAGAACATTAATCAGTTTATTTTAGTGATTTACAAACAACCAGTATAGCTAGATGCTTTGAAGCACTGCTCCAGACTTCAACAGCAGCAAATAGGGTCTCCCACCTTTAGCCCAGTTGGGCTCGTGCCAGGCACGTTCTCCCATTGAAGCAAGGGCATTTGTGCTCCCAGGCACCCTGAGCACAGATGGGAAAACAACCCCAAGCACGAGCTGAATTGTTAGACAGCATCCACGTTACAGGCATTTCGGGCCCAGAAATACTCACGGCTTATATGAAATATTCACTGCTTATATTTTATTCATTTATTTTTAAAAGAACATTTCTGGGAGTAGGAATTAAACATTTGTCGAATTGAGGAATATATGGAGCTTGCTAATTCCTGGATGTCAACGGGATAATTTTGGCCAAATATACCTCCTGCTGCCATAAGAACAGCGCACATGCCCAGATTGAGCCTGGCCATGCTGCTGTACCCACGCAGTCTCAGTATGCCCTTTATGCTTCTTTGAAGGCTACCAAATCAGGAAGCTGATGCAGTGCTCCAGAAAAATAGAAACGCTGAAGCCTGCACGAGGCAGACCCACCTGAGAGGGAAGGGAGAGGAAGGAATGCCCAAACCAGACCAGGCTAATGACTCCTTAGAGTTCCATTAGAAATTCTGCAGATCACTTCAAAGACTGGTGTCAGACCCTATATACACGTATAAATATGTAAGACAACTCACTCAAAATGCAGCTCTTAACAGCAACAAGAGCAGTTTTGAATAACATCCTTATAAATACATGTAAAAATACTGAATAAGCAAGGCACTCTGATCAGAGCAATTAATTCATTTTCTTTCCCCGAATTAGAACGAACATGTCTTAGATCCCCAAATGCCAACCTCCCTGTTGCCCTGTCTCCAGTAAAACCTCAGCACCTTGCTCTTGCTGTGGTTCTGTGGTCCTAGGGGGTACCAGCCAGTTTTGGGATCTTAGCAGCAGTCCTGTTCAGACGGTTCATACTGCGGAGTACGTCCACCCTCACGTTGAGCTCCTTGACAGTACTCACTACCGAGCTGTGAGTAAGACACAGAAACAAGAGGTGCACCCAGGAGCTGTTACGCCAGCATCCCGTTCTGTCAGTCACCACAACTGACTAAAAGGTCCAGCAGCTGCACCCCAAAAAGTTAACTGAGGAAGATTTATGAACGATGAACACCGATTCAGTCACACTGAGGAAAGCACTTTTATCGCAGGGCTGAATGATTAAAGACTGCCACTCCAGCATATAAATTGGACGGGACCTCAGCTGCAGAACAAAAAAGCTTGTAAATCTTTTTAGTTGAAATACTGTAATGCGCAGTTATGGATCACAGAGGAAGGATTTGAGATGAATTAGATGAATTACATAGTAAATGACAAATGCCATTGGAAATCAGTTGTTTTATTCTGCATACCTCCCACAGGCAGAACAAGGGACAATGTTTTAATGCACTGGGTTTGGGTGGCAAGGGCCTGGTAGCGAGGGACTGCGGGGGGGGGGGGTCTCCGTGAGCAGAGCCCAGCAGCTGCCCCATGTCAGACCAGAGCCAGCTCCAAGACAGACCTGCCAATCACTGCTTCTGTGATCACACCAGAAAAAAAAAAAAAACACAAAAATTGCTCTTAGATGTCTGTAAACCACTTGCCAGAGAAGAGGGGAAGACACGACTCCTAGAGGGCAGCTGTGAGTCATGAAGGACACTGCTTCTGCAGCCTTCCGGTGCAAGCTGTGTTTATTTTTATTATTACTGGATGCACGTACAGTGTATATTTAAGGGTTTTGTCTTTTATACAGAATGATAGGGAGTAACACTCATCCCCTGTCCGAAGCAGAACAAAACGAAGTAGAGATTCCACAGCACAAGCCCCAGCCTGCATCAAGTGGCACCTTCTGATAACGTTATTGTATCAGCAGACAGCCACCTTAAAAGGTAGAAAAACTGAAAGTAAAACAAAGCAACAGCAAGTGTACCAGGAAGGCGGAACAAAGGCTGCATTCCATTCCAGCCTTGGAGCGGTGACTTCATCTTGCTAGGGTGACTTTCCACTGGGGCCAGGCTTGAATACTAATATTAGAATAAAAAGAAGCGTGCCACCCTCCAAATACAATGATGACTCAACACCTAGAGGCTTCAGTGATGTAACATGGCCAAAGAGGTTCAGACTTCACAATCTAGATTTTTAAAGCAAAGGCCAGAGGAGAAAGTCTCCCCCTGCAGAAACAAAGCCTGCCTCCGACAGCATCATCCCAAATTAGCCTGTAGGAAAAGGGAACCAAAGAAACATCTCATGCATGGCAGCAGACACGCCGGCTCCACTTTGTTTAGAAGGAGCACTGAACAGGCAGACCCGTTTCACTGCATGCTCCAGAGTCAGAAAGCATCGGGAGGAAGTTTCTGTTCCAGGAGTAACACATAAAAGTTAAAGACAACACAGCAGGCCACTGAGCTGTCCAATGCCTTTTACTGCGCTGTAAACACAGCCGTAGGAGCACGAAGACCTGCTTGGTTGAGAAAGCTGAATGCAAGAACAGAGGAACATAGCTCCCCAAGCCAGAGCCCTTGTAAAGCATCATCCTCGGACAGGTTTTCCGGCACGCACTTGAGATAACCTTAAATCCTCCTCAAGGCCCGAGCTCAATAAGCTAAAGCAAAATCAAAGGGAGTCTAATGCAGGCTGCTGTAGGAAAATCAGGAAGTCATCCAACAGATGTCAGTAAAGCTGTAGCAGGAAAGAATTCCTCATGAAAACAGTAGCTGTTTTTATTATAAAGTCCTTCCATTAAAGTAGGACTACTGTTTTCATTGACTTAGTGGAGTGGGGGGAAAGGGAGTAGAAAAGTCAAACTAAGCTCACAGTTCAGGAAACACATTTTTATCACCTTCACTCCCCAGCCGTGCATTAACACACCAACCCATCCCATCAGGAGAATAAAGGCACGAGAGCTCATCGCTTCAACACACAGAATCGCAGCATGGCTGGGGGGGCCCAGCCCTGCATCCCTGGGCTCGGGGAGCTCTCCAAGGAGCAGCCCCCAGCCCCTCTCGGGGCAGCCTGTGCCAGGGCTCCGGCACCCGCCCGGCCCAGCAGTGCTGCCTGAGGGGCAGGGGGAGCCGCCGGGGCTCCGGGCTGGGCCCGGGGCCTCTGGGCCCGGCCCTGGGCACCGCCGAGCAGAGCCCGGCTCCGGCCTCTCCGCACCTCCCTGCGGGTCCTGACGGCCATGGGGGAGCTGCCCCGGAGCCTCCTCTGCTCCAGCAGAGTCCCAGCTCTCAGCATCTCCCCGTGGGAGAGGTGCTGCAAATCTTACCTGCCCTTTGCTGGGCTCCCCATGATAAGTCCGCGTCTCTTTCACAGTGGGGAGCCCAGAATTGGGCACATTTGGCCATGTTTTTTTTTTTTTTAAATGGAGAAAAATAATAATAGTAATGATCTCCTATTGATTTTAATTAAACTGGCAAGACAAAGCACTTACGGACTTTGGCTCTCATTTCCTAGGCAGCTCCACCATAACTAAGTTGCTTGGAAACTGATTAATCTTTCTTTATCCGAGTAACTCTTGGCTTTAGTAAGGTGCTGCTTCCAGCTTGAACCAAAACAGTGAGAAAAGAAGAGCCTGCAGCCTCTAAACAACCTAAGGAAACGCATCTGTCCCTCATGTAAGCATATTCTAATAGTGACATATCTGAGTAAGCATCTCCCAAGGCATTACAGCATCTTACAGAGCCGAAGATGCCTCACTTTGACAGCGTGCTTACCGGTTTCAGCCTGGAGGAGGTTACAGTCACAGTACAGGAGTTACAAAAGGACAGTTTTACAACACAGTGATGTACATTTAACACTTTCTTCGCTGTGCTTTTGTTATTATCTGGAAAGCCCGGGGGCTGCACGTTGCAATTAACAGTTAAATGAACGCATTTCCACCCTCAGGAGCAGAGCCATGCCCTTTGGCTCTTCACGACTGGGTTATCTGGAAAGATAAAAGCAGCAGCACCTCCCCGCAGTCCCTCTGTCAGCCAAAAATAACAGTCTCAATTTTGCCATACCTTGCTAACATAACGAGTCCCACCAGTTTTTCCCCCTGGAGACATGCGACAAATCCCAGGATTTAGGAGTAATTTTATTTTTAATTTCTTTCAAAATAAGACTTCTGTGACCCGAGCAGAGCAGTGCTGTAAGCTCCAAAATAAACAAAACCCACCCCTTCCACTAACTGGTTATATGCCAAAACAAATAAAGAATACAAGACAATGACGGGGACACAGACAAATTTGATCCCAGCTTTGCAAAAGCCCCGTTAATTTAATTCTTCAGGCCTTTGTTTTGCCTTAAAACCTACCTAAAAAGCACAGCATTTTCTAATCACATTGTGAAGAACATACAATTTGACTTTAAGAAGAAGAAAGCTGTTTATGGGGATAAATAAAAAAATAACAGCCTTCCTTCAGCCGTAGGGAGCTGTTAGCGCACTGAAGCTGCTATGCCACCCCGTGTAAACCCTCAAATACCCGTATCACCAACCCAGCTGTCCAAGGCACTCCCTGGACCCTAGTTGAGATTTTTTGCCAAGAATACAGGTCTAAAAGAGTCCCCCTCTGTTCAGGCAGAGACCTGAGGGTGCCAACCAGGAGAAGACTCGAGCCTGGCCTGACACTGCTGGGAGAACTCCTCATGGTCAGAGGACGAAGATGCCTTCAGCTGCCAGCATCCCCGTGCACAGGCAGGACAGGAGGCTTCCTAACAAGCGCCTTACAACCCCGTGGCATTGCTGAAAGGGTGCACCTGATACAAGGCATGCTAAGGGCAGATGAAGCAAATCAGCTTATCCACAGCGCAGGTGTACATGCAGCCAAGTTCCCTCAAGGCTGTCCCAAGCACAAACTGGAATTCACCCTGGATGTGATACAGAGTAGTCAAATGCCTTCAAATTAAAACAAAAATATTTAAGGCACTCACTTTGAAACACTTTAGCAAGCCTCTTGCTTGGTTATTTGTGTGTTAAAAGCTTCAATTTGACAGCTCAGCTTCTGTTACACTCCAGGTAACACAGTGTTAAAGCTGTCAGTGTGAATCCTTTACATGACTATTGCTGCTCAGAAGCTTATATATTTAAGCTTTGTTTGTGCAGCAAGTTTGCGCGCCAAATCAAAATAGCCATTCATACCAACAAGTTTCTCTTCAAGCTAACTTGCAGCTGCTGAACCATTCAAATATCTTTTTTCCTCCAAGTACATAAAGTCAAAGATACTGCAAAAACTTCACTTTCTGCAAAGTGGGTAAAAAAAAAATCTCCTGCAGATTTAATAATTACTGTAGTACGTTCTTTTAAAAGAGCAAACTACAGCAGTAAGAGTTAGTGTACCACTGTGTGTTAGTTGGATCAATATATAATTAATGATATAAATCGTTAGCAGTATTTATTAATTGTGATTGTTTGAGATTTTTAAGTGTTTAACTTCGTAACTCTACAATATTTCCTATTGAAATCATGCGTGCCCTTATCCTGTAGCAACAGTTAATAATAGAAAGGATTATGAGTACAAATCAACTGGGAACGCAAGTATGTGTTCTACAGGAATAATAAAAGTCATAATCAGCTCCCCAGGTCCTTGTATTTAATGAGAAACCTGAGGTAATCCCATCTAAATATAGACTTAGCAGAGTAACTACTTACCTGCAAACAGAGCCGTTCGATCCACGTCACCGACGGACAGTTTACGGACACGGAACAGGAGACACCTCCACAACCCAGCTGCTGTCCTTAAGACAAATCCTTAAGTCCTGCAAGTCCACGGGGATTGCCATCCCACGTACTTACATAATCTCCCATCCCATTTTCTAACTAAACCACCACCAGAACGCAGCCCTCAAAAAGAGGGAAAGCTCAGAAGCGCGTGGGGACAGAATCTCTGCAGGGGCAAGAGAGATTCTCTAGTTCTAGGCAGGCTTTTGTCGTCTTCCTTTGAAACTGTACTTTCAGAGCCTTTTAAAGTCAGAAATACCTAGGAAGGCGTTCCCAAACCTCTAAAATAAGCATAATGAACTTTACTAAAGTGGAAAATGTTTACTGGTTTGTTAAATTCCACAAAATGGCACAACATAAACGTATGGTGCTTATGAGCAAGAGGACTGCAACAGAATAAACTGATGTCCTGTTTTCCAAGACTGCAGTTTAGAGTGTAGGACTTTTAAAAAATGTGTAAGTACCACAGCACTACACAAAATGATTGTATCTCAACTTTTACTCCCTTTTCATCTGCGTTACTCAAACATACACAAGACATCACTATGGAATACAAAAGCATCTAAAAAAAGAAACCAAAACACTGCAAACAATGGCACTTGCCTAGCCTCAACAAATAGCACTTCCAGCATCTCTAACAGAAAGCCTGCCTCCCTAGAAGTCCTGTTCTGTTTTCCTTTCATGTGGTAATTTCCCTGCTATTACAAAGGCCTCTCGTCCTTCCTGGCTTTGCATCCATCCCAGCAAATCCGTAGTTTTATCAGCCAGTTCCAGCCAAAACTCATCCTCACTGCCACCTGCTTGTGTCCAAATTAAATATTCTGGACAAAAAAGTTAAGTAGCTTCAGATGTGCCCCTAGTCATTAGCCCTGACTTCATCAGACAATAATGCCAGTTTGATATTCCTGACATCTCTATCAGGAAGAATTCCAAGCTTAGAAACATGACCTAAAAGGCATCCTGCAGAACGTGCTGTTTTTTTTTTTGTTGTTTTGTTTTTGTTTTTTTATTCAAGAAGCATATATTGCTTCAGCCATTCTCTTTTAGGCTAATTGC
Organism: Anser anser; assembly: GCF_964211835.1. Lineage (NCBI taxonomy): Eukaryota > Metazoa > Chordata > Aves > Anseriformes > Anatidae > Anser > Anser anser. The sequence goes on from NC_139722.1 coordinate 6,324,505, forward strand.
AGAGTTGGAAAATATTCTCATGCAGTTCCTCTTTTCTTTGTTCCACTAGCACTCATTTTCGGTCTTTCAGGCAAGATAAAACTTAAAACCTTTGAGAAAACACAGGTAAGGCAGCCTCCCGTTGCAGCGGTATGCGACAAGCAAGCAAGAGGAACCTGCTTTCATGTGTTTAACTTTGCCACCTCCATCATGACTGCGACTACAGTTGCTATGGAGACACGCACCCACATTTCAGTATTCTGCAAACCTGAACGGGAGAAAAACATTTTTGTTCCCTGTAGTTGGCAAAAGGGCTTTTAGGCTCTTGAAATCAACAAAGATCATAGTAGAGCATTGTTGCCCACCTGAAAAAAAAAACTCATATGCAATCCAGTTTCTTTGCACATGACAGATTATCTCATTTCTGTTCCCTTGAAACTGCAACCAACACAAACATCACACAAGTCGTATGTTTCTCTTCTACCAAAAGTACAGAAACTGGCACGGTACCTTACTGTCCTCGCTTTCAAACACCGACTGGTGAACATTACAAGCAAAGAGAGAATTCGGGAGATCGTTGAAGTCAAGTATTTCGTGGAAATCTTCTTCCGTAAAGCACCTCTTTAAGTCGTTGTCGCCGTTGATAGAGTAGAGCAAGAAGTGTCCTCCATCCTCCGGGATGCAGCCGTAGTGGCCGAGGCCTCTCATGCCAAAGAAGTACGAGTCTCCCCTCATCCCTAGCAGCATGGAGAAGAGAGACAAGGTTATGTTACACTTTAAAATAGTATGTACACAAATACAGAAATTCTTAGTTCGGGGCTTAAGTTGTAGGAAGTATATTCCACTTTCACCAAGGCTCAGAGAGGGACTTGGCTGTCATCTCACTTACTAGCATGGCAAAGGCCTAACAGTATCAGCACAAGCCGCTGAATACATCCAGAAAGGAGGCACGACTTCAGTCCCTGTAAGAAAACACTGTGTTGGATTTGGGTTTAAGAAAGTCCCGTGTGTTCCTGGGAAGGCAGGCTGGTGCTGCTGAGCTCACAGGCAGCTTAGATAAAGAGTGTAATGCACTGGATGAGAAGAACACATTTTGAAAATGACACCAAGCTTCAGCTCAAAGGAATAAAGATTACCCTGTTGAAAAGCAGCATTAGCACCTAAAACATCAAGAAAACCAGCACAACTAAGACACATTACAGAGAAAAAAGCCCATTTCTGGGTGCAGTTCGAGGACAGAATGCACCCTGTTTTTCCATCCCCATTAAAATGGGAACAGAAAAATTGCTAATGACATTAGGAAGCAAACAACGAAGCGAGTGAAAAGTGGACCCAAGCGATAATTCTCATCACTTTTAAGGAAAATCCTGCTATCTTTGGAGACTTTACCCCCACATCCATCTGAATTAGAAAAATCATTCTAAAAGACACTTCAGGACAGAGAAGTAACAGGCTCATACATCAAGCAGCATCCCTGCTGTTGGTACAGGAATCAAATTGGAGCATGGAAATGTCCAATTAATCATCAGTATGTTCGTAAGTGTAAATTCAGGTATTTACAGTGACCGGCCCAGCCCCTAGTACAGGTGTACTAAACGAGCTCCAGCCTGTAGCCTCCCTAGAGCTCCCATAAGCCGACTAGAAGCAATGCAGAGGAATACTTAACATCCTCCTACTGATGTTTCTTGCAGTAACAACATGCAATCAGTGGCTTTGTTCTCTCCTCGTAACGTAAGAGGTTAGAGTTATATAAATACAGCACGGTCACCTGCTTCAGACTTGCCCTTGTGCTATTGCACGCTTGCTGCTCTCTAGTAATAGTTGTAAGTATTGGTTCAACTACAGTTTGCACAGCTGCTGTCCCAAAAGTCAAGCCTTGGGGCTTCTTTAGACTTGATCTCAATAGTCCAACCCACAAGGCCAGGCCAGGCCCTTGTCCAGAGGTACAGTCACATACCTGTTAATAGGGCACAGCAAAACAAGACAAGGATGCAGCGCTGTAAGGAAGCAGAGGCACTACAAAAGCCTCGGCTTAATTCCCACTGGTCCTGTGTCACCCCGAGGACAGGTTTTCAGCTCTCAAATCCTCACCGGTATTTTTGCCAGCTCAGCCCAACACCAGCACAGCCTGACTGTACACTTCAGTGTGAGCACACCCAGGGAAGTGCTATAAAGAAACCCTCACAGCAGCCAATATGTGGGAAAAAAAACTTAGGTTCAGAACACTTCCCAACTCTAGCAAGAAATATTAATAGGTCATTTACTCCAAACAGTTACCTCTATGCCTGTTTGCCATCATGTCTAGCTCGCCCTAAGATTACATTCATTGCTTTTAGGTTTACAAAATAAGCCTTGAGCTCCGTACGTTACCAAATACAACTTACGTGGTAAAGCAGACTTCCTAATGAGCACGAAGTCTTTAATTCCCGACAGGCAAATTACTTGCAGTCAGTGGAGCTACGGGGTATTTTACAGTCACACTGAGCATGCCCCTTCTTCCCCCGGACGCAAGCATTAAACTGGAAGAGCCCACTTAGCAGAGGGATGCTTCAACAGCAACCTTACACAACAGACTCAGGAGGATAAAGAGGATGCGAGCTGAATCTCAGGGGCCATAGGAAGTCCCCGTATGAATTAACACCCAACAGGCGTTCTAGCGATGAGGAAGAGATGAAACAACTGGGAGGAGTGAAGTTTAGGGTCCACAAGAATCTCCTAAGATGTGACAAAACAGGAACCTGGTGGCTGAACGGGGCTTTGAGCCAACGTAGAGCAACAGATGCTGTTGGCTTGTTCTCCATAGGCACGCTAGCTGTTTTCTCCAGATCTAACTTTTAGTCTAATGAATAATCTTCAGTTTCACTGCAAGGTGTAACAGTAACATTAAAGATCACTTTATGGCTGCCAACAAATTGTACGCATCCTGTTCCCAATCCCCAGTGCATAACAAATCTATTAGGGCTTGCAGACAAGTAAGGGATCTTAATACATGGCCAGAAGTCTGAAAAGTCTCCAGGCTTCTTCACTGAAGAGCTTTTTTTTTTTTTCCTGGGAGAGTCGTATTATAAAGTTAGGAACTGCGCAAAGCTACAACTTGTTTAGCGAGCAGCTAAACAGAGGAGAATTTGGAGTTACAACAGGGAAGTTGGAGTTACAGCAGCATTCAGGTTCCTTACCATCTGAGCTGGTACCAAGGAAACAAGTACACAGCACAGCAGGCAGTTCTCCAACGTATAGCTTCACAGTTCATCTGAGATCACAAGCTAACAAATATTCTTCCAACACTGCGTGACAGCAGTTTTGCTCCGCCGAAGCTCTGTAAGCAAAAGGAAAGCTCGCTCCTTTTTTCAGTCCGTTCTTGAGACAGATTTGCTGTCCTGCACTATTAGGAGTATGTGCATGGAGTAGCTTCGTACAGCAAAGTAAAGTGTGTGAAAAACAGGGAGCGTACCGCACAGGATCAAGCACGGCACCACGATTAAAAAGAAATCTTGCTAACGCTACCCAAAAGAAATAAACTGCCAATGAGCCTGAGCCCAATGATAATCAGGGAGGACAAACACACTTCAATCAACAGCATTTGCTGGCACACTTCAAATCCTTGGGCTGTAAATTCAGTCTCCAACCGGATAAACCAGCACTTCTGCCAAAAGATGCAACACAATCCATCACCTCAGGCTGCCCGCTTCCAGCACCAGCTGCTCTCTGCACAGAGACAGCTCCTCGCCACCTCCTGTGCTGGGGAAAGCATCTTCTGCTCCGCTTCATGGCGCAGCCGCACCATCCATACAGCTGATACAAAACACAACGTTTACTGACTTTGCCTAAGGAAAAAACGTTTGGTTGTATAACTCCAATAAACCCACTGGGAAGTTAACTGAAAGAAAAAAAAAGGAAAGAAAAAAAAAAGAGACAAAAATAGAAGAGGCCACCAAAGTTTGGGAATGGGCAGGTCACAGCAGAGGTTAGGATTGTATTTTGCAGCAACAAATCTACTCAAAGCACTCACGAAGTTATGATCTGAGCTTTCACAGCTCTGCATTAACTTCATAATAGATAACCACATCACAAGTTATTCTCAGCTAGTCATGAGTGGGAATTCTTACCTTTTCGGCATTATTTATAATTTTAGACGTATATAATACAAGTCATAGCTACAGAGCCTTCACTATGTCTATCAAAAACCTTAAAACTCATGTGTTTTGCTGTTGTTGTGTTACTTTGAGGCTTTTTTTTCCCCTGAGTTTGCTCAGCCACTTCAGAAGCCCTGCCAAAAATACTCTTTCCAATTATTCCAATTTAGAACAAAAGAATTTAGATTTCAAATCCCCTAAAATAATTAATTCTAATTCATGTTTACTCCATGAACTGGATTGCTATACATAAAATGAACACAATTAAGTGTCATCCTATATGCAACAACAGTACAATCACTGAATCACGTTTCCATTATATTAAAGCTCCTTTCCATGGCTTCTGACGAAGTAAGCCACATTTCCCATGGACCATTTTTCATGGTTCCTTTTAGATTTTCACAAAAACCTGGAAAGTCATCTGGTCAAGGGTAAACCCCTCTTGTTTTACTTTATAAAAGTAAGGAGTTTTGCTTCTCCCTCTCCAAGATTTTTTTCAAATGCTTAAGAGACCAGACGTTGTCACACGGAATTTAAAAGAAATGGTAATGCCATCTAAACAATCCAGCAATGCTAAGGCATCCTCCAGCACCTACAACGATAAGAAATCTGGTCAGCAACACCTCAACCTGGGACCACACAAGTCAATTCCACAGCAGGACCCAGACACCAGGACACAAACAAAATAAACCCAAGTTCAGGTAGCCATTAGCCAATACGCATAGCTTGGCACTTGAACGTATCCCCTTCAAATGAAGCTCACCTGCATGTCATCTGTGTTCCTCAGTCTTATTTCTGAATTTTGTGTCGGGTTTTGACCCTACACCTTCAAGCAAGAAGTCACCGTACACTACACGGATAAGAGTATCCCAATAACTGGTTCTGTTAACCTTTGGGAAATTGCGTGAGCCACTCCCCTTCCAGACCCTGTGGGCCGTCTCCTTGTTACTTCTGTGCAATTCACCTGCAGGCTGCTTCACTTCGTGCTGGCAGAAATGATTTCCCATTTCTCCTCCCGTGGTCAAGGGGTGCAAGAGCTTGTCGTTTGCAGTAGCTCAAAACATCACACACCTGAAGCTTTCACCACATCCTAACGTGTTTCAAAGGACCAGTTGCTTAAATCTGACCACACGTGTATAGATTTATCCACTTTATTTATGGAAATGAGTTTCCTCAGTGACCATTTTCCTGTCCTAAGAGTTTTTTAAAAGAACCCCTTGGGGACATCAAGAAACAGGCACGTATCTCTTCAAATTGCTAGGAAACTTTACTTTTATTATTATTATTAAACACTGCCTGCCATGACAAACAAGACTAAAAATAGCATAAAGCAAACAAAATGTTACAAATAGAAGCTTTAAATATAATCACTATAAACTAAAGCTATTATTGAGTTCTGACTGCAAACAGTAATCTACAGGAATCGAGAAAATTTGGAAAAAAACAAAGCAATCGAGTTGCAGTTGTGTTTTGTGGTTTTGTTTGTTTTGAAGAAGGGTCCAGGGCAAGTGCAGGGATTCTGCCTCTGCTCCCACTAAAAGTCAGCAAGTTTTACTGTAATTCTAACACATGGGAGAAAAATAAATTGAAAGCTGCCCAAGTAAGATTTTCCTGAAACAAGGAAAATTTCTTACTTCAAGTATTCAGTGAGTTAATGGAAGAGGAGTTACCAGTTTCCTTACTGTTAGCTTAAGGATGCAGTGCCTGCTGAAGCCAACTGGACCCACACAGAAGACATGAGTGTAGTGGGAAGTTCAGATGGCAATAGCCTACTGAAATTTCATTCCATTCTGTAAAATGAACACTGGAGGTTAGCATTATTTTCATATGCTGCTAATTCTTCACTATGGAACGCTCCCGTGGACTGAAATGGAGACATGTTACTTAATTAGAGAGCAGACTGGGACCTTGTGAGACAGCACTAATGAACTGCTGCAGTTCACAAAGCAATAGACTGCAGTCACCCTTCCCTGAAGCTTCTCCCCTGCATCCCCCACCTGGGCACTGACTGTTCCCCTCAAAGCCACACAAATTACTGGCACATTTTAGCTCCCTTTTGGACGGCACCACACAAAAATAGTGCCCATCTCCACTATTCCTGTTACGGAAGGGGCAGAGTTATGAGGAAGAGGATTTTTTTTTTTTATGCTAACTGTTACAAATCCCAAATGTTCTAATCCTTTCCATTGACATTAGAGCTGTATTAAATTTAGCTGAGCCTTTGTAACTATTTTTGGAGGCTTTTAGCATCCACAGGGGCTATTCACTTTTATTCATCTAAAGCAGGGCTGGCCAGCTCAAGCTGTTCAAGACCTGCATGTGGCTCAAAAGGCTCCCGTGTGCCTCCCACGCCAGGGCATATGAGTAGTAAAGGAGCTCAGCAGGTGCTGGCTTGCCAAGCAACCCATATCCCCAGCCATGGGGGAACAAGCCAGCAGACACTGGTGCTCAGCCCTACTAAGTCAAGACCCCAGCCCCATACCACAATGGGAAGATGACACCTGAGATGACATCAGGAGAGACGATTTTGTGATTTAAGGTCAAGAAGTTAGGCTAGGATTAATCAGACATAAGAGCTTCCACGGCACCGTTAATGCATTCAAATAAAAATCCACCCAAACCCCAAAGAATAAGCTTTCTGATCACCTTTACTCGCCCCTCAAGCTACTGTATTAAAAGTGAGCCAGCTTTAAAAAGGGCACATGGCATTACAGCGGCGCTGGCCTTCAGCCAGCCCTGGCACCTCACACAGAGGTCACTTAGACAGCTCTCAGCTCCTACCACAAACCCCACTGATATACCCCACTCCTTACCCAAACCAACTTGCCCTGCCATGAGGAAAAAGGAAGAACCCACACATGTCAGAACTGCACGCGACTGGAGCTGTTCACGGTGTTTAACTCTCAAGAGCCAGCCGATAGGAGACAGCAGACCCTGTGAGGACAGCCACGGCGTGACGAAGGGTGGGCGATCGCTTCCACGGGGCGCTGCCCTGCGGGATGGGAGCCGCCGCTCGCTTCAGCTCGTAAGCAGTCAGCACGGGGAAACGTGCAATTCTGACAGGCAGTGCTCTACAGAACAGCCAGAGGAAAGCCACTCGAGCTATAAAATCATTTTAAATATCTAAAAAATGTTTTGGTATAGCTTGGAATAAAATCTCAGTTTCTTTAAATGGATTTCCTGCTGGTGCACGTAAGTGACATGTAACCAAAAAGCGTTAAGGTCACAGTGCAGTGACAGAGATCTTCACTGATGAGCAAAGCCCCCGAGTGTGCCTACGTGCTATAAGGTTTGGAATAGGTCAGAAACCAGCTCACACAGCCCAAAACTCCCTCTCAGAAGTTTACAAACAGGACTCCTCTGTACGGCTCCTGCTACGAAGAGTTGGCAGCTCCCGAAGCTGACAACCTGCAGGAGGATCCACTGCTTTCTTGTGAGGTGCCAGCAGGCTTCGTGATGGTTTTATATCCCCACAGCTCACACCTCCACCTGCCCACGACAGACACTCAGTGCTGCAATAACGGGTCCCAGCAAAGCAAGGTCCCAGCAGTAGCTCTGCCTTTCCATGGAAAAGTTTTCATCTCCCAGAGGGTGACCGGGAGCCAAGCAGCACACACACCCCAAATCTCACCCCAAAACCCATCTCAGCGGCTCCCAGGCGGGGACACGACGGCTCCATCCCCACCTGCGGGGCTCCTCCGGCCGCACCGCCTCCCCTCACCTCGTCCCCTGAGGAGACAAACCCCACACACCGCAGTGCCACGACCCTTTTTAGGGCGGCGGCAGAGCCCTGAGGCGGGGATATCCCTGAGGGGCTGCTCCTCTCTGCCTAGCAGCCCACAAGATGGGGTCAGGGCGCTTCCAGGCGACCCCCCAGCCCCGCCGCCATTTCGGGGGCAGGACCCCTGTGGAGACGGGGGGTCCCCTCAGCGCCCCCCCTGAGGGCAGGGCGCTTACATAACCCCTCAAGGCTCAGCAGCGGCCCTGCCCTGCCCTGCCCTGTCCTGTCCTGTCCTTACCTGCTGCTGAGGCTGGCTCGGCCTCGGCCGCCGCCCTTCCTCCCTTCTCCTCCTCCTCTTCTCCTCCTGCTGCTGCTGCCCGCGGCCGCCCCGCGCCGCTGAGGCGAAGGTGGAGGAGAAGGCGGGCGGCCAGGGGAGGCCGCCAGCCAATCGGCAACGCTCTTTCTCTAAACAGGCAGGAGGGATGACCAATAAGAATGGGAGGAGGGTGCTTAGCCCCGCCTCCTCCCCCCCCCCCTTCTCTGGGGACGCCGCCCGCCCTCCGCCGCTTGGCGATGGGGAGCGGGGGGAGATGGGGATGGGGGCGCCTCGTGTGGGGACAAGGGACAAGGGGGGCACCTCACATGGGGACAGAGGAGGGACAAGGGGCAGAACCTCGTCCCCAGAGAAGGGGTAGGGAGATGTGGGGTGGGATGTGGTATGGGGATGCGGCACGAGGAGATGTAGGGTTGGATGGGGGTGAGGAGATGTGGGGTGGGATAGGGCGAGGAGGCGTGGGGAGGGATGGGGTAGGGAGATACGGGGTGGGGGTGAGGTGAGGAGACATGAGGGGGGTGAGATGGAGATGTGAGGTGGGATGGGGTAGGGAGATGTGGGGTGGGGGTGAGGAGATGTGGGGTCGGATGGTGGTGAGGTGAGGACACACGAGGGAGGTGAGATGGAGATGTGAGGTGGGATGGGGTAGGGAGATGTGGATTGCACAGGGGATGAGGAGAAGGTGAGGTGAGGTGGGTGAGGTGAGATGTGAGCTGGTGGCGTGGGATGGGGTTGGGGTGGAGATGTGAGGTAAGATGGGTGAGGTGACGTGGGGTGGGGTACGGAAGAGGCAGGATGGACTAGGAGATGTAGGTTGGGAAGGGGTGAGGTGAGATGGGTTGGGGTAAGGGAGCAGAGAGGTGGGACAAGGTGGGGTGGGATGCAGAGAGGAGGGCAACCATGATAGATGCCCACATAGTGCTAGCACACCTCGCAGCAGTTTTAGTAACAACGCTCTTAATGCCCCCCAGTGTGATTTTGTGGGACCTAAATGCCCCTGGGGATGGAGCTCGCAACCTCCATTCCCTCTTCTGGCCACTGACAAGCAAAGTGGCCTTAAAGCAAGCTCCATCTGGAAATGGATACATTTGAAGTTCTCATCTTCAGAGAATGATGAATAAGATGTATCTCCCTGTTACAGACGAGGCCAGAAGCTGCATTTATAGGAGTCTTGAGGAACATCAGGGTTACAATGGAAAAAGGCTGATGGCAGTCATGATTTTAAAACGAAGAGAAAGCATTCAGATGACCCCAAGGCATGGTTTATTAAAGGAAGGGCTATTTGCTCTGCTCCAGATGTACGTGGGAGACTGCTAAGCTTCAGAGGCTAATGCTGATTTTCTGTGGTCTCTTTGCTTTGGAATGTAATAATGTGAAGGGATTTAATCAATAGGGTGATACAGAAACATAAATTGGTTTCTGTAAAGATGGCTTTGAAAATCTATAGAATGTAAGGGAGAACTAGAAGGCTTCTATATAATTCATAAATATCCTATAAAATACATGGGAAGAATAATTCCCCATTTGTTAAATAGGCCATTTATAGCAGCACTTTCCAATAATAGCAGATGAAACTTGTAGAGAATGAGATCGATATGGAGATGATCCCACCTCATCTCTACAAATACCTAAGAGCAACGCATGAGAACAGGGTGTACGTGGTTGTACCTGCAGCAGAAGGGTTTCCTCCTGGTCCCATTCGCTAAGGACTAACTTATACCCTGATGCATAACTGCTCTAGAGACCTTCCAGGCTTTCTTCTTTGCTTCTATTTTTATTTTTTAATATAAAATATGTAACTCTTTTACTACTGATAGCAGTAATTTATTATTTCTTTATTCTTGTGCCCAAAATATTATGACCGTGACCTTATTGCTTTAGGCACTATGCATAAGAGAAAGCAAGCTGTGGAAACAAATCTGTTACAATATAAGCTGTATTAGGTTTTAAATCAATTGATATGCTCATTTTTTTTTCTAAGAATAAACCTGATAGGATATCTTCCTTTGTCTCCATTTAGATGTTTTTCCTTTGTCTTGTTTTACTGTTCTGAGTAGGAAGAGCACCCACCATGCTTCTTCTGTCCCACATTTTATGTCGCACACTTTCCTTGTAACTTCTTGCCCCAATACCTCTCGATTGTCTCTTGTTCACAGTAACCAGTCTCAAGTTTTATTCTCTATCCTCCTATTTTCATATTAGAAAGAATATTTTCATTGGGATGAAGTTTCCCTAACATTTGTTTTCCTTGTATTAATACAGGAATCTCTACAGTTATGAAAGCAAGCTAATCCACATTCAGAAAAAACAGGAACACCTAAGCCAGTACTTTGGAAATGCTTTTGTGTGCATGCAGACATTTGCTAAGGTGAGTGGGGAGAAAAGCCCAGATTTCCACTTTTTACAATAAAAAGTCCATCAGATTAAATAATAACAAGAGTGGCAATAATTTTGGGGTTTTTAATAGCTCTTTTGCAAGCATTAAGTTTTTCTATCAGAAAAGGTCACCAAATACTGTGTTATTTAGACTGGAAAAGCAGAGCTGCAAAAATAAGAGCGAGAGCAGCAGGGAGAGCTTCCTTCCTGGAGTCTCACTGCTCACCCTCTTGGGCCCCGGCGCTATTCAGGGCATGCAGCCTCTGTGGGCACCCTGTGCTTCCGAAATGCAGTGGGCATCTTCCCCCAACCCGAGCGGTTGCAGAGTGCCAAAACCTGGAGGAAGATGAAATTATGGAAAGAATACCAAAGGAGGTGATGAAACAGCTGCCACTCGCAAGATTTGCCAGCAGCGCTGAAGTCCTGCCCCCACAGAACTGAGTGGGAGATTTGTTACTGATATCTCGCGGCGCAGGCTTGGACCATCTCCTCCAAATCCTGAGCCACTCGTTATCTTCGGTTTGCACCTGCTTCTTATCTACAAATTTAATCTGTGAGCAAAAATGGCCTCCCAAATGTACTGGAGCAATCACAGTGGCTTGGAACACAACTGAAGCAGTGTAAGCGGTCGTGTTTGGCCCTGGCTGATCACCAGAACATTAACGTCAGGAAGTAATGTCTCAAAATCATTAGATTTTCAAGAAGCGAATGGTCCTTTTACATTTCTGCTCGCTGGGATAATCTCTTTGGCCAGATATGGATTATGATTTCTTACGAATGGTTCAGTCCAGAGATTAGAGTGGATAAAGCAAGTCAAATTAATGTTGACTGTATCAGCATTAGCATACCCTTGATTGTTTCTGTTACTTTTTTAGAATATAAAAACACAGCTAGATCCATCTAGCTCTGTATCTTGTCTCAGCAGCCAAGACTGGGTGCTTAGTGAAACAGTGTAAAAATAGACCATGTATTCTCCTATTTACCTTATAATTTCCCAGCAACTGGCGAGTTAGACACTTCTGGAACTCCGGTCTTATCCAAGCTCCAGTACCTAGCAGCTACCAGTGGCCCTGTCCTCTGAGAATTTGTCTTATCTCTTATCTCTTTTGTGGATTTGCTTTCCACAATGTGCCTTGCCATGGTAATTCTTCACCGTGTAAAAACAATTTCAAGTCTGCTTCCTGATTGTTTTGCTAAATGTTCTTTTGTTATGAGAGGCAGTAAAGGAAATGTGTTCTTTAACCATCTCTCCATCACTGTTTTGCAGATTTTAATTGTATTTCCCTTCAGCTATCTCTTTTTCAAGCTGATGTGCTTTTCTTTATTTCCTATATGAAAGCCATTCCATTCTTTATTGCCATTCTCTCTAAATTTTACCCCCCAAAAGTTTTCTATAAAATGCTGATCCCACTAAAACAACTTGAATTTAGCAGGAATAGGCAAGAGCGGTGTGGCTGGGGGCCTCAGAAGATCTCTGAGCATATGAGCGATAGGGTCCTGTGACTTTGGGGCTCCCTCCTTCATCTAAGGGGACAAATCCTGATTCTTAGCACTCAGTTCGCCTTTCTGATGACTCCCTAGCCCTACACAAATATTCCAGAGAGCTGTCTGCTTTGACCCCTAGATCTCTTGCAGCAAAAAGCCACAGCTCGAACCAGACTCTACGCATGGATAGTTGGGGTTATTTTTTCACGTGTGCATTACTTTGCACTTATCACCGCTGAGCTACATCTGCTGCTTTATCACCCAGACACTCAGTGCAGCGAGACAACATTGCCTCGACACCTCTTCAGCTCCGTTCCGAATACGTACAGCAAATGCAAAGCAGCTGAGATACAATGCATTGCAGATGGTTACAGAAAAATGCGTAAAGCTGAGGCCAGCTCTCCTTGCCTTGCATCTACAGAGCATTCTGCACGGCTGTGGGGGCAAGGCGAATGATTCACTGCAACCATGAAAAGTGCCTGCAGAAAGGGAGAACATCCTTCACTCGCTGTATAGTTTCAGAGCCTGTAATACCCCTGTGCATGATTCTCCCGGAGGTGCCGAGAAGCCCACGCTGCTGCTGTGCCCGGGGATGCAGGTTTTCTCCAAATTTGATACCTGGAGCCCAGGTGAGTGGGAAGAACTTGTGGCACCGCTCTCTGAACCCCTGAACTCTCAGCACTGCCGTGGGACAGCCCCCGTATTTGGGTCTGTTGCTCCCTAAACCCTCTCTTTGGTAAATCCCCGTTGTTTCTGAGCATCTCCAGGGGCAGACAGAGGTCAGACAGGAGGCTGGTGTGCTCTAGGGCAATGAGAACAGCAAGAAGGAATCTTCATATTTTCCATCCACTTCTGAGAGTGCCTGAAAAAAAAAAAGTCTTTGTGATTTGACATTGCAAAAATTCCACATCTAACAAAAAAGTCCCACAAAACAGAGCTTTATTATTTTACAGCTAGCCCTCAGTTTTGAAGACAACAAAAATGCTATGTCCCAATTTCTGGTTAAGGAGTATTTTTAACCAAGAGATGTTTTTTTAGCCTGGATGAATGATAGATCAAGGGGAAAAACGAGTTTCGGTGACTTTCAAAACAGTCTCCATTTCAAGGAAGAAAAAACAAAAGGCTTTTGTTCCGTAACAAAAACCATCCTTAGAGTACAAGAAGTACGAGCACAGTTCTTTCTCTCAAACCTGAAATATTACGGCCAGAGACAAGGACATTTTCATTTTGAACGAGGTGTTCACCTATGGGCTACCTGTTTCTTTGCAGCTATCCTCCCGATACAAAATTGAGGCAGGGAATTGCTGTGTCCACACCTGCTCCCCAAGCTACAAGCACCTCACCGTGCGAAAGGGGGTGACAAGCTGCAGAGGTAGGATGTTAAGAAATCAGTTTCTTTATTTCTTTAAAAGCTTTTAGCTTCTCCTTGATGCCCTCTTCCCAGTGATCGTCTCTCTGCAGTCCTACACGAAAAGACCTTGCTGTTTATTTTATAATGGGTTCGCTAAGGCCAAGGCCTGTGCAAGCTACCACGTAGATTCAAAAGCAACCTTGAAGGTATAGTCACAATTCGACAGCACAGGTGATAACATCAGCTCAAATTCCTCATGAATAAACTATGGTTTGCTGCCACGCGTTAACAAGTAGAAGTGTTTGATTTCTAGGATTTACCCAATGTACAGGGAGCCAAAACATCTGGCTTGTCAAGATGATCATAAGCTTACAGAGGGAATGACAAAGATGCCAGACAAACAAAATCCAGGAAATAAGCACAGCCTAACCAGAACGTAAGCTCAGTCTCTAAACCTACCGTCTCACCTTTCCGCTGCACTGTTTTCTATCTTTTTTTAGACTGAAATTCTCTGGGGAGGAACCTTTACGTATCTTAGGAAGTGCTCAGCACCACAATGGTACGTAACAAGCGACTCTTCCCACCTCTCCTGCTATTTCACAGATTGTGATGAGAATTATTAGAAGTGACTTGCCCATTGTGACCCAAATGGAAATAAAAAAAATGCAATGAGCCATAGCTATGTGACCTCAAGCCAAACGCTGCAAACTCACGTACCTAAATATAGACACCTAAATGAATGGCCTGATTTTCAGAGGCACTGTGCAATTCTGGCATTTGTAGGTGCTCTGAAAAATCAAGATGCTTCTTTAGGCATCTAAATATAGACTGAACTTCTGAATATATTATTTAATCTGCTTCAGAATGTAAACAACGAAGAAAAACAAAGGTACTACAAATATTATTTGTACATGTGCTAATTACCAAGCCACACAGTATAATCAACTGCAAGACACAATTTAATCCTATAAAGTGAATAGTGTGGTAATTATTGTTTATTAATTGCAGTGAAGGAGAATTTAGGAACCCTAGTTCTGAAGCAGTGCCAGACAGGTTTGATAGACAAGTCCATTGTGTCTTTGCTTTTTATTCATCTTTATCCATAATTATAGAGACGAGCATAGAAAGGCTTTCAAAAGTGTCAGATGAAGGGGCTTTTGTTTTTTATATTGCGAGATCATAAAAAAAAAATTTACATTTAATTCGCTGAGTGATTGATACTCTTAAGGGGGGTGGTTTCCTTCTCTTTCTGAAACTTCGTTTATTATTCTGACACCTCTAGGCAACTGTTGAAGGCATAATTATAGCATTGGAAGCAGAGGAGTGTGAATGATGAGTTATTAGTCAGCAAATAACACCACACAACATTCAGTTAACAGAAAATAAGCCGCCCAAGTAGATAAGTAACAACCGAGACTATATTTTTGTTCCTGAACTGTGAAGAGAAGTAAAGACATACTGCTTTTCTCAATATTTTTACTAAAACATGTTCTGGTTAGGGACAGGTGGCCCCTACGTGGTGCCAGTGCCTACGTGCTACCAGCCCTTGTGCAAGGTGAACGCAAATGGAAAATGGCAAAATGGAAATGGTCCTCATGATGCAAATGTTCCTGGGGAGCTGCAGCGTCCATGAGACTGAGTCCTCATGGCAGGACAACCTCTGAAGAGTGCTCTTCTCCCACAGAAACCGGAGGGAAGTCTCTGCCCCTTCTTCCAGCTCTCCCTGCAGTGTGACAGAGCTGCAGGAGAGGCAGGCAGTCCTTCCAGGCACTATATTCTGTTGAGGCACTGAGCTGCCAGTCTTACCCCTCTCAGTGTTGCACTCTGAAAATCTTGAAGGAAAGAGTAAGCTGGGCAAAAAAAAGGGGTGAAAAAGGGCACTAAAGAAGCTCGCAGGGAAGAAAGAAGCAGTGAGAGGAAGCTAAAAGGAAAGGGAGGGAACAAGCAGGGCCTCTGGGCTAGCTTCTACCTTGGGGCTGCTCCAGCGCCAGCTCTGGGATGAAACCCGCTGTGAATTCGTCACATAAATCTGTTTGCAGAAGGAGCCCGTGCTAGAGAGGGTGCCATCCCATCCAGTATGGTGCTGACAACGGGACAGCCCCACCCTGCTTTGCCCAGCTTCTACCTTCCACCACCTCCCAAAGATGCCAGAGTCGTCCTGTCTCTGTGCAGAAGGATAAATTATCTTGTCATGGGCAGATCCGTGCTGGCAGGTGTGGTAGCTCAGGGCAGATGCTTTAGTGATTGCAGCTCTTGCTATGTTCTGTCACTTGGATTTGTCCATTGTCCAGGCTTAGGGGCACGCAGAGAACTCGTTATCCAGCTTGTTCCTAAAGACCCCCATGCTGATGTGTGAAACGCGTGCCTGCAAAACCTCTGAACCCGACGGAAAGGCCAGAGTCTGTAAGAAAATATTAGCCCAAACGGCAAGGCTGGATGTGTTGATTAATACCCGGAGGACAGAATACAACCATCTCCTGGTGATTCAGGTCTTCTTTCAGGTATTTTAAGGAACAACCAGAATGTTTTGATGAGACTGGCTTTTAATGAAGTGGTGCTTGATTTAAGTTCACGGTCAGCGAAGACCAGTTGCCAGGCTTTCAGACAATAAAACATCCTTTGGTTTATTTTTTTCAGAAAAAAGGGAACTTCAAACCTCAGTTTTAATGCCTGTAAGCACTCTTGTCATCATCCTTTTATATCTGCATATTATTCCAGTTCTGTAAACAAGCTTAAAATAGTAAATGGTAATACCAAGATTTGGCCAGAGGAAGAGCACCAAAGGCAGTATCTTCAGCTGTGACGAATTACCTACTGTGTAGAACTCCCTCACACTCTACTTTGTGCCTTGCAATGCTCAACTACTCGTTTGAACCTGGGAATGACACCCAGGCAGCCGTGCCACGATGCCGGCAAACATTTCATTTTCTTTTGGTCTCAAGTAAACAGAAGGACCCACTTAATGGTTTTCCGAGCGATGATGGTTTTCAGAACTGGGACGGGATAAAAAGGTCAATGCCTTGAAATTGCCTCTGGATCTGTGTCAGCAGTAACAAAGACCAACATTACGAAACTTTTGTATTTAGTGGAAGAGAGTCATGTCCACTTACGATGGAGATCTTTGGCACGAGAAAGAGTAACAAAGCCCTGTCTTCAGCCTGGAACACGCTTTACCAGTACAAGACCCCGTATCTAGAGGAGACTGGAAATGGGTCTGAGGGTCTGCATCCTCAGAGCCTCATTTGGCACTTATTTGGGTCAGATCCAAGACAGAACCAAAGAAAAATTGAATGCCAAACCTTGCCACTCCCTAATCACACTCTGCAAAAAACGAGATCCTCTGTAGCCTTAGGCTTCTTCGGCCCGCTGCGATTACTTGTTCAGATGCCTGCTAAACACCGCCTTGTCTGACCAGTATCATACCCTTAGGAAAGATGTTTTCTGCCTTTGTAAACTCTTTAAGAGATGCTTTATGGAAGTGGAATGTCTGTATATGGAATTCAGGTCTTCAGAGTTTTCTGATGTATGTTTTGCAGACTCCTCAGGTTGCCTTTTCTGCCTCTCTCCACCCCAGGAGTGCAGAGATGACAGATCAAAAGCTGTTTCAGAGAAATGCACAATTTTGTTTTCAGAACTATTAATATAGAAATGTAATTTCAGTCCTTGGATAACACAGCTCCCTTTTCTGATCTGCATTTTTACCTCATTTCAGGTGGAAATCTGCTAGATTTCACTTCAACCCGCTGCAGAAAGGTACAGCAAGCTCCAAACAGCCATCCATTACTGAACTTCATTTTCCTCAGAAATAGGGGAAATGTCTATCAGGAGATGTCGTAGTTCCTCTCCAGCACAGAACTTCTCACGTCCAAAACCCATGTCATCCGTTTCAGGTGTGAAATCCCACTGGAGCTCAGGCCCAGTTGTTTGCTCATTTGCTGCAACTCCTCCTTCCTCACTTGTCTTTTTCAAAGCTGCAAAGATTTAACAATAACAGTTGTGTTGTACATGGACATTAAGCTCATTCGATATTTGTTGGTACTTGGGAAGGATGATGTATCAATCTTCTAAGGCAATAAAACCAGCACACAAGTAGAAAAGCCTGACAGAACTTGAATTGGAGTACAAATGTAGTTATTTTCTCATAGGAAGCTACTAGATAACCTTCTAGATAGCTCTTACCAAGTGGTTGGTTTTGTCACAGCATTTTTACTTACCAAGAAACATGCCCAAAGCCTCGAGTTTCCAAGCTTTGCACTGAACACAAAATATTTCTGAGGATTCTGGGATACAGCTGTTACATCAACATCTTAAGACGTGTGAACTCAGATATTTCAAGTATTTCTTCTGAATGTTTTGACTGCAGCTCCGCAAGGAATGTGGTTCATCAGTAACACAACTATGGCCGTTCCCATTCAGAAAAGCGCGTAGCTTACCCAAAGCCTTGCAGCCAGCCATTGCTAGCAATAAGCGGGCTCTGATGAGCGTGAGTAACACAATTTTTAATTCAGAGAGTTTGCAGCAGCGGGTAATTATCGTTATTACCCCAGTTTGTAGATGAAAAAACTGAGTCACTGAGGGATGAAGTGATTCGCCCAAATCGCGCACTAAGTCAATAGCAGAGCTGGGAATAGAACGCAGAACTCCCTGCCTCATCCATTGGAGCCCTCAGATAATATCATTTTATAAATGCTCTATCTTTGTAAAGACTTCGGTGCTATAATTATCTTCCCGGGACTCTCATGGAAACAAGATATTTATAACTCCATTAAGCCTTTCCTAGTAATTTTATGATCAAAGTGAAAAAAATAAATCATCTTGTGCCAATCAGTCGCATGTCCAATGTCATTCAGAATGGCTACACGATGAAAGCTTCTCCTTGGTTGTTTCAATTAAACGCTTGCTATCTGTTGAATGCCTTTCCTGTGTCTAATTCCCCTTCCACTGCATACCAGTGGAGAGGAAATATTTTTTGCCATGTGATGAACCACGCATTTAGAATGTACCAAATAACTGGGAAAGATGCTTGTTGCCCGTTAAGCCTACTGGTTTATGCTATAAATGTGGTTTTTTTTTAATGTTTTTCCTGAAAGTGTTTAACATTTGCCAGTTTCCCCTAAAATGAGCAAAGCTACCCCAGCATTCCCTCCCACTAATGCTTGCATATTTAAAAAAGTACAAGAGATGCCAAGACTAACCAAGAAACTGGTGAGCAATGAAAGCATTGGGACCGTGGCTTAGCAAAGCACTTAAGCATGTGCTTAAACTAAAATCCGGTCGTACTCTGCAAACCAATCGTTTGCTCAAAGCAAAATAAATGCTTGGGTTTTGCTTGGCACGACACTTAAGCACACTGCAGAACCAGAGCCATTAAATTAATTTCTGTTTGAAGGGAAGTCATTATTTTTAGCTTACCTCCCAATAGCTCCAGCCATATCTTTTGGTCCCCAAGTATCTATTTTGAGGAGATGTATGTGCTAAGCCTAAACCTCTGGTTTCTGTGACAATCAGCGGCACAGAAAAGATTGAATGCCATTAGCAGTGCAAAGAAAGAGCCCACTTGAAATACTTGACTGCTAAGCACAGATGAGAGGGGCCTCCAGTGAGGCTCATTAGAGGGAAGACATAAAAGAAGGCGCGATTATTCTGGGAGGTGGCTGCTGATACGGAGGGTTATCTTTTCGCTCTGTGACTGAAGAAGGTTCACTTGCAGTAGGTCAACGGTTTTAATGGAAAATGTTTTGATGAGTCTTCTGTCAATCGGTGTATTTCCGCAGGAAATTTATGATTTCAGGGAAGATGTTTCTACTGCCCTCAAAAACATCAAAAAAAAATTTTCTGCAATGCGGTTATTTTCTGTGTTTTGTTTTGTTTTCAGAAACTCTTAAATACACAACAAAGTCCAAAAAGTGTGTAAGGAAACTCGGTTTAAAAGTGTTTTTTATTTTTCACTTCTTGTAACTGCAGATTTTCTCTCTCAGAAATAGGAATTACTTATTCCGATATAATTTAATACCAACATACAGTCCTGGCCAGCCCAGGGTGAGGGCTTTGCTCGGACAGATGTGGCCTGTGGCATGTCTGAGGTGGAATAATCGCGTTTTCAAAGATGTCCCTTTAACATCCATACTTCATGCAGAAGGGAGAAATACAAAGATAGGTGAAAATACATTTCTTTCTCACCCTGGTGGTAGTGGTATGAATAAAAAGCTCGTTGTGACTCCTACTAATACATAGAAAAGCTTTCTAACAGTAGGAATAGCCAGGTAAGAGAGCAAATCACCTGTGGAACTTCAGCATTGTCATTTTTAAAACCAGACTGGACAAGCACTTGAAGAATTTAGAAACCGTTCATCCAATCCTGCGTAGAGCAGAGTGATGACCTTTTAATAGCATTTAACCCTGTCCCAGGGGTAAAGTGCTATTCCTCCCTCCCCCAGAAGCTTCTAAATTATTTCCAGGTAGAAGACCCCATATAGCTCAATCACTTGACTACCACATTGCTTTACTAATCCGCCTCACATGCTTTTTTTCTACCTAGGAAAGTATGGCAAGTGCACGGAGCTGTCACCCACAACAGAGCACGCAGGCAGGCAGCAGTGGGATTCCAGAGAGTCAAAGCCACTTCTTCATGTGCTTGTTTGGTATCTCTCCGGGTGTCAAGTGCAGGTACTGCTCCTTTCCTCTCAAAAGCCTAAACTTGGAAAAAAAAAAAAAAAAGAAAAAAAAGCCCTGCCTTCACAGACAATTATTTTCATAACTGATTATAGCCTGCTAGGGAGTTGCTATATCTGGCAGCCTCACAGAAACGAGGCTGCTGCAGCTCTGTGCCCGCAGGTCCAGCCAGGAGTGGGGCTGAGCAGGGATTTCTGGCAGGCACACGCACTAACATGCGTGTAACGTGTACAGATGCTGACGGCCACACACATCAACACGGGCAGAAACACCGAGCACTCCCACAGCCAGCACCAGTGGCCTCATCCTGCTCCCCTCCCTGGCAGATCGGGGTGCAGGTCTGCGAGGACAAAACGTATTTATGAACATCTATTTACAACGTGGATCCCTCCAGACGCTGGTCATGAATCCTTACTCTCCCCAGTTGCCCCAGTCCCTCCAGCAGCCAACTCCTGCTGGCTCACCCCCAGAGCCACGCAGGCCACTCCAGCCACTTGCCAGCTTGGCAGGCTGGATTCTCGCTGTGCTGATAAGGAACAAGGCATAGCCAGACAAGCCTAACGGTCAGCAGCCTGTTCACATGCAACCAACTCTTTTCATCCCTGTATCCCTTCATTTTCCCACGTTTGTTCCTCCCCAAGCCATCCAGATCCTTTCCTTTCCCCACCTTTGGTTCTTCCCATCAATATCCCACAAGAATTCCCGTGCAATTTAGATGCTCCTCTTGGTGCCCATGAGAGTCACCCCTGGACACAGGGCTTCGGCTGCCTTTTATTCAGCGTAACCAAACCAACACTGACCTTCAGGTTATACTTCCCTTTAGGGACCTTTGACTTGTAGTCAAGTTTGCCATCAGACAATTTTGCTTTTATGAGTTAACCTCTCTTGGGAAAAAAAAAAACATAATAAGTACAAAAACACTAAACGGAAAAATAAAAAGAAATGCACATTGGAAATAGTTGCTTAGTTTTGCAAAACTACAAGTTACCTGGACAAATATTATGGACATCTCCAAATGTTAGAATTAAAATACATACTTTTGGGTAATGACCATTGATGAAAACCAACAGAATAGTTCTCAGTTACCAGAGCAATTCTGAAACAGCAGTTAAGAGTGCAACTCCTGCAGAGTTAAGCATTATAAGCTAAATTAAATGTTGGATGAATTGTTTTCCAGACACATAAATCATTAAAGTTTGTTAAATTGTCGTGTCTGTAACTGAGATAAGCCAATCATTTAATGAATTATACGAGTTATTTTCCTATGGATGTTATTCACATAGTTTCAAGTGTTTCTGAAAGTCCATTTGTGTTTTTTTTACAAATATTTCTCAAATGATGAATAATCTTTACTTGAAAGACTAAAAATACATGACCGCTATTATTGTATATGAAATCTGACAGCAGTTAAAGTGTTGGTATCTGAACTTATTTGACAGCTTCCTTGAACAACTTTTACTAGGTGTTCTTTATAGGATTACAGCTTTTTAGATTTGTGCAAGTTGTTCTGTAAGTTGGGTTAAAAGTAAAAATGTTCTAGAGCTCAGACAAGCGATCTGAAGAACAGCGATGGCTTTTCTTGCAATCTCTGCATTGGAAGCCAAACATCATGATCAAGCTTTCATTGCATATTTATGCAAGGTCCAGTTCTGAATCCTGTGGAGCAAATAAAGCTCAGTGAAATGTTAGGTGCTCCAGTGGAACAACACCCCAGTTACTTCTCACACTTGCAATTGTTCTGTTACCAATGCACTTTATTTGCAATACGTTGGCCCCAGTTATAGGCGGGGTAGGCCAGATCCTCCATGACCTACACAAGCAACAGGACATAAGTGATGCTACTTTATGGTGGCCAAGGATCTGATCCAGAGGTCTCTGCTCAGCACCTTCCTGGCTTTTGTGCACAGCAAAGCCAGGGAACCACAGAGAGTTACCACTGATTTCTTAGCCTGAGGCACCACCTTCATCTTGGCTTGAAGAAACCCACAGGAAGCAGTGATCTGGCATAAGGGACCCGTTTTTCTCCTGGTTCTAACAAAACTTCCATGCTGGATTTCCAAATGTAGCAGCTTTTTGTCCTGCATGTTTGCTGGGTAAGTTTAGCGTATCAGTTACACTAGCAAAGTATGCAAATAATTTGGCCCACAAATTCTGAACGCAGCAGAGAGCTTAATTTTTAAATACTAGGAGGTAGGCAATCAGGAAGAAGAGCCCAGATATGACTGTACTGTCATGGCATACACAGAGTACGTACAGCATCCCAAGTTGAAATTGAGAACTTTCATGGCAGAGAACCTATCTGAACACGTAGGGTACAGAATCAGCTCAGCAGTGCGTTCATGCAGCCGGGGCTGGCAAAGCAAGGTGAGTTCGTACTGGGCTGCTTTCATGCCCGGCATTTATACTGGACCCGGAATGGTGCCAGGGGTTGCTGTGTCCCCACCAAATGTAAAGGGCTCTGCAAAAAGAGGATCGGTAGAAACATGAAGTTACTTCACTTAACGGAGCTATCACCTTGCTTTAATATTAAGATATTACCATGTTCTTGGAGCTTTGGCCTTAAACAGTCAAGACCAACCACAGAGAGTATTTCTTGGCTTTGCTGAAGCCACTCGTTTACTTTATTCCACTTACTCTGACAGAGAATGACATGTGAGATCTTAAGAAACCGATGGTTTGGGATATTTTCACCAGCATAATTGCCTGTGGGTGAAAACCCAATTTACAATCAACTCCAGTGAGAGCTGGGATGGCAACGCACCACCAGTCAGGATGAGGCAACCTTCCGCCCTGTTCTGGTGGGAATGTGAGATCAACCTCTCACATTCTTCAAGAATTCCTCGACTTCCAGCCTAAAGGGCAATGCTAACAAAGCCCAGACCACCCTTAACTTCTCTCTCTTCTCCTTGGCAGTTTAGCTACAGGGCATGTGTGTCATGTTTAGGCTGTGACAGCAGACACGTCTATTCCACAGCAGCTCGTGTTTATGAGGAACCACAATTTCTGGAAAGTGGAAAGGACACTTTAAATGGGAAAGGAAATTGCTGCTGTGAGGAGTGACCATGCCACTCTCTCTTAATGGTAAAACCTTTCTGTGCTGCAGTTGCTCCTGCAGTCTTACCCTGATCATTTTTCTTCCACCGCTCAATATGTAACGGAAGAGCACTGAGAACGCTGCATCTGCTTTCATGCCTGCTTCAAGTATTAATAATCCAGTTCCATATTCATTGGCTTTGTGAATGGCAGAAAGTAATTATAAAACCTCTTGTAATGTTTAGGCAATAATGAGACAAAATACTCTCAGGGGTGCATTCTTGTACAGACAGCACAGCCCCATTGGATCACTGGAGTTACTCTGGGTTTTCTGAATAAAAGTGAAGATTGAATTATTTCCTATATGTTTTTAAATGTTTCTCTCAGCATTTTGCTTCAGTGTAAATAAGCACAGTCGAGAATGGCTGTTCAGCTGAGCACGGTGAATGAAGGACATAAAGATGTGGAATGCTAAATAAATGCACGGATCTTTTACCTCCTTTGGTACTGCATCCAAAAGCACGAATTCATATTTGTATAGGAACAGCACAACAAACAACTGGATTTCCATGATAGCAAACCACCTGCAAGAAAAGAGAGAAAAATGTTCGATATCCAGCCCGATGACCACACTTGTGTTATTATCAGAGAAGAAAGAGATTCTCTTTTACACATTTTAAATTCCATGCCTTAGATCTGCTGATAAACATCTGCAGTAGGAAAAAAAGCTGTGGCTTTGTTCAGCTTCACTATTCAGGGCAGAACGTGAATGTAGCGGCTGCCCCTTCTTTCTGGTGAAACTTTAGAGCAACTCTATCCCTCTGACACCCTATTTTAAAACAGCTCCTTATCATTAGGGTTTTTTCCACTGTGTAAACATTTATGTTCTTCTAACACTTGCTGACTCGAAATAACTTCCTAGGAGTGAGAAGCCAGTCAAATATAGAAAAGGCTATATGACTAATTGTGCTATATAAAGTTATATAATACAGCTGGGAGCCTGATGACATCAGAGTAGATGTGACAGCGGGAGTTATTACTTAATGTGTCAGCATTAGAATGCAGCATGAAACCCAAGGGCATGATTTTTTTTTTTCTCTAACATGCTCAGAAAGCTCTTAGTCAGTGCAGAGAAGATCTCAGATAACTACAGATGAACTCTTCTCAGCTATTATTTTTTAATGTCAACACATACAAGAGCTTTCTGCGTTCAGCCACTTGCGTGTACCTGTGCCAGGTCAGGGGATTACTCATTTGCAGAATTTAACCGTATGTCTTAAATAACTACTTAAAACAGTCATAGTGCCTCGCTCTTCTACACAGCTTATTTTCCACTGTCTGAGAGATGCTGGAAAACTTGGATAAAAAAGCTATTGGGGAATTCACCGGGGAGAAGGGCACATGACTGCACGTGGCATCCGCCTGGATTTGGCCTCGCAGGTGTGAAGAGGGAGCTAATAAATCCCACGAGACCCAAGATAACTCCTGCAGAGCCGTTCAGATCTGCACACTGAGCTGCCCCGTGCTCCGGAGTGGGAGGATGCTTGTTTGTTTTGGCGTAGCTTGAGACCCAAATTATCTCTGTGATTTCACATTGCAATTACCTTGAGATGGGGAGCTCTTGGTGACCTTGAGCTGAGGGGAGAGCAGTGCAGAGCTACAGGAATGGAAACCAGCTCCGGCCAGGCAGGACTTGCTGGCCCAAACTCCATGCCAGCACAGGGGGCTCCTTTCAGTCACTGCACTGTTTGCATGGTGCTGCAATGGCTCCTGATGCTTGGGGTCCTGCCCCTGCACCCCACCCTGAGATCCCACAGTGCTTTTTCAAACAGGCTGCTGCTGCTTCTCCACTCTGCAGAGATGCTGAGGCAGAGGGATGGTAACACACACGTCTGAGGGCAGCCAGAGGGAGAGCTCAGGAGAAACCAGGAATGAGAGGCAGGACTGCAGCGTCCCAGTGCGTCCCTCTCTCCCTGTCCACGTCGTACTGAGCACAACCCGTGAGCTCTCTTGCAGCTGAATACCCTTTAGTCTCCACTTGCCTTTCATATTCATAACCAAGTCCTAAAGCAGTTTTCCTCTAGGAGCTCTGAGTCACAGATGCCTTCCTGCTTTATTTAGTGACAAGGGGGCCGACAAACATGCACTTTCTCAAGTCTTGCCCCAGTGCACTGCTGTGCACTTGTGTTGTGCCGCAACCCAGAAGCCCAGCTGGGCATTGAGATCCTGCAGTAAACGCAGTCTGAGAATGAAATCACAGCCCTTCTGCTGAAGGGTTTGTAACATCAGTGTAACATCAGAGACAATGGACGGATCCATGCAAGATAAGCACCAGCAACAGTCTCCTGGTTGGACAAAAGTCTTGTTAGACTGGAAGCTTCACTGCCATCAAACGTTTCCCTTTGGCACAGAAATGGCTTTGTGGGAGCTCTTCCCATGTCAGTTTGCTAGATTATTTAACAAGTTATTTTCTAGCTTTCAGTTCAATTACATTAGCTTTTAATTTCATGATAAGATTTTGCAATATGTAGAGAAAATGAAATGTTTAATACATTTCATTTATAAATACCAGTACTGAATTAAATGAAAACTCATCTGAAACCTCAAGTAACATTGTTTCATTCAGTTATACCAAGGACATCTGCAACCTGAGATCTGGAAACATCCCTTCATTTAATTTCCTTTCTTCCAGGACTACCACATTATTATTTCAGAATCACTACGGAAGAGTGTGGAGGTGTGTGATATCATGTGGCCTGCCAAAGGCTTTGAAAGGACTTTTTGTCTATCAGCAAGTGAAAGACTCTCCATCCATTGTCTAAGTAGAAATGTTATCATTTTCTTTTGAACCACACATTTATTTTAGAGATGTTATCAGAGTCCAGAGAACAGCCTGAACAAAGAAATAGGTCAGTGTATATAAAAAAGCAGCTTTCAGAAATGTTATTTTGCAGCTTGTCCTGTACCTGTGGATGCCTCTTGTGAATTTTGCTGTTGCCCTTGCAGGGAATGAGGCTGTGCTCAGCTCGTATTTAGCTCAGGAATATTGGATAAGCCACGGAGGTACAGCAGTGAGTGAGGACTTTACTTTGTCAAGCCAAAAGAGTGGATGCAGATTTATTCATTTTGCCTATGTATACAGTGTCTTCACAAAGTTTATCTGACACTCATGTCCAGCCTGCTATAGGGTACAGATTCAAGAGTCTGTTTCCTTCCAACACCCTCTGGCTTCCTTGCTGCACGTGGGACTCTTGGATTAAACCGACCTGTTTTAAGGATTTTTGGTTATTTGCTGCCTAGAGCAGACCAGGTTCTGAAGGCAAAGAACTGAGCAAAGCGATGTTTTAACACAGAAACAAGGAGCAGCTGGCTCCCTGGGATTTGTTCCAGGAAGAGGGACCACAGAGAAAACAGCAGAAGGAATGCAGGAAGCACTGAGGCTGGCATTGCTGGGGGAATGGAGGAGACAGGATCTGCAATTTAAGCCATCATACAATTGCGTGGGCCTTGATGGAAAGACAAGAGACTTAAACAGAGAGGAGCCATTTAGGACATTTGAAGATTAGCAAAGATGGCAATGGCATGGAGGATGGAAAGAGAGGCTCAGACCAGAGAAACGTTAAGTTAGTTTGGAAGTGGTTTATGGTGACTTAAAAGCCTGCTGCGTCTGTAAACTGGCGTATCTGAACATGGAACAACTCCCTTGATGAAAAGGTGCCTCCAGCAGCAGCAGAGCTCGGCTCTTCTCCCCAGGGAATATCCCTCGGTACACTAGTCTCAGGTTCTGCTTTTACATCGTGGCTTAACCTGCTTTTTCCAGGAATGAAGCCACTTTCAAATTAGTTTAAATAAGGTCCAGATAATACTGAACATTAGAACATTGACAAAGCAAAACATTGAAAACACTCTATCTCCAAGCGTAAGGGGAGCCCAGTTCAAGAGGGTTGTTCTCTGCAGGGTTTGGGAATAAATAAACCCCAGCTGTTTCACTGACCTTCCTGGACACTGATGCTTCCCTCCTCCAAATGCCACAAAGCTGTCCAAGAAAGCATTCTTCTCTAAATTTGCCTCTTTCCAACGATCCTGTGGGAAGAAATTTTTTTTTTTTCCAAATCAGCCTTATATAAATAAAGCTTAACTTTATTTCTCCAGGCTAAAAATGACCTTGAACAGCTAATCCTCAATACAAAGTTGCAATAATACCATTTTTTGAGCTCAACCTGTTAGCGTTAAAGTCTGTATTCAAAAGTCAGCAATAACTCAGGGAAACAAATGATGGTCCCATTTGAAATATACTGAGCTGTCTCGAAGTGCTGGAAAAGTTTTCAAACTCCCCCCTAAAAAGCATTCTTCCTATACATTCCCATTTTTCTGAATCCCACTTCTTGAGCTATTGACATGCCCATAAAAATGTGACCTCCTCTTAAATAAACACACGTTCAAAGCAACTGTTCCGCCAGTGCCCTTCCTCAGCCACCACGCTGTATCACAGCACACAGAGGGCTCGTGCACATCTTTCAGGCAAGCCATTTCTCAGGTGCTGTGCACAGGAAAATCCAAGGTGTATGAGCAAAATGTGAGCATTACCCAGCTCCATCCTCAGATGCAAGGCAGTGTGTGAGAAAATGATTCACAACTAACAAAAAGAGCCTGTCTGTGCCCAGAGGGCTCCTTGTTCCAGAGAAAAAAGGAATAACAACAGGAGCAAGGCAATATGGGTTAAAGTTTGGGAGGACTGACACTGACAGAAGTACATTTCTTGAATTTTGGGTGACAAGCTATGCCAGCCTCCAGAAACTCAGCACAACTCTACCAACGCCTCCGAGTAACTTCGCTAAGTTTTTTGTGGCTAACGCTTCTGATGGAGCCCTTAGAGAAGCTGCAATCTTCTGTTTGTTTATCTTGGACTTTTTTCAGCTTGGGTTGTTTAGAGCTTTCTGAAGAGGAAATCTGTTAGCATGAAAATCTAATAAAAGCACGAAAAAAACTGAGGTGATGAAACAAGGCAATACAATTCGGAATGACAGTATCCAAGGGTAACTGCCCTTCCTCGTGGAAGAAGTACAAGCTTTAAACAACACGCTAGCTTGTTTTTTTAGGAAGGAAATTACTAGAGAAATAAGTTGCTGCATCAGGGTTTCTACTCGGGGTTTCAAAGATGCAGGAATAGGTATGAGGGATTTCAAATTGGTGAAGAGTTTGCTAGCAGGGGAATTTTGTTTGAATTACTCCTTGATGTATTTCTAAAAAAAGACAGACTGCTCTGTAGAGGATGGTGCTAAAAAGAGCAGCTACAAGCCTGCCCACACGGCCACCTGGAGTGGGATAATAAGCAAGAAACTCTAGATGAGCTACTAAATTAGCAGAGCTAATACGTACCAGAAATCATATGACTGGAAGGACCCATGAACCTGGGTAAGTACATGGAGATGAGCTATACAAACAAATGCCATGGAGAGGAGAGGACTTGGACCTTGTTCCCACACTGAAGTCGGTGGTGTCCTTCCATGGTGGGCTTTGAATCGAGACCAAAGTGATACAAAGCTGTGCAATGTTATCTGGAACAGGTAACTGAACTTCAAAGTCTTGCTTATCCCTAGAGGCCCCTCCTGTCTGTGCACATCTTCTCTGTATGTGAGGCCACCCTCCAGCGGGTGGGAAATACCCAACTTGAAGCCAATTTGTCCCCGTGCTTTTGTTGTGAAATAGGTAAAGAGGAGAAAAGACAGCAAAACACCCACAGTAGGAGTGACAACTTACAGGTTTGAACATTTCTGGGTCAGGAAAGTATTTTGGATTCCTGTGCAGCCAGTACGGAGACAGCATCAACATATCACCTGCAGGGACGGTGAAATTCTGAAAAGGAGAAAAAAACCTGAAGAAAAGAGAAAATCATGGGTTCAGCTCACAAAGCCATCTCTCCTCAGTACATCTCTCCCATTAGCAGCAATTCCTGGTGCAGGTGGTAAAGCCATGGTGGGCTTATGACACGTCTGAAGCTTCTTGCTGCTGCCATTTTTTCCTTAAGGGAGGCCTAAACAGTGGAGAATGTGGCACAGCTATTTTTGTTCTGATTTAGTTTTTCAAGTGTAGAAATAATAGAAACATTATTTCTGTCTTTCCTGCTTCTTGGTACGACTGTACCATGTGAACTTATTTTTTTTCTAAATCTTTTGTTCAGCGTCTCCTTCAAAATGCAAAGAAATTCATAGAAAGCCTTGTGTGACACTAGATCTCCGTGGGACTTCATTACTTAAATGGGCAAGAGCGCTGATTCCTTAAGAGAGTGTTTTTCCCTCAAGCATTTATTTGTTAGACTCCTGATTGCTGGCACTTTCCTTCTGAATGAAGGGAACAAACAGAAGAGGAGCTTTATCAGTTACTCAATTATGGTTCCTTCTACTGTATTTGTTGTATATGGTTCCTGTTTAGCATACCTTCAGCACTGTATCTCTCAGTTCAATTCCATTCAATTTAAATTTAATTCATAGCCGAAGGTAAGACTGTGAGCAAGAAAAGCAAAACCACACTTAAATTAATAATGTTTAAATTAACGATGATGAATAAATTTGTTAAGCCAAACAGAATATAATGTGAGACAGCGGAATATCTCTACTATCTTAATTTTATCTAGATCTTTTAAGAGGGATCTTTCTAGAATCATAGAATCATAGAATATCCCGAGTTGGAAGGGACCCATAAGGATCATCAAGTCCAACTCCTGGCACCGCACAGGTCTGCCCAAATGTTTAGACCATGTGACTAAGTGCACAGCCCAATCGCTTCTTAAATTCAGACAGGCTTGGTGCAGTGACTACTTCACTGGGGAGCCTGTTCCAGTGTGCAACCACCCTCTCGGTGAAGAACCTCTTCCTGATGTCCAGCCTCAACTTCCCCTGCCTCAGCTTCACACCATTCCCACGGGTCCTGCCACTGGTGATAATGGAGAATAGGTCACCTGCCTCTCCACTCCCCCTCGCGAGGAAGTTGTAGACTGTGATGAGGTCCCCCCTCAGCCTCCTCTTCTCCAGAAGAATCATAGAAGAATCATAAAGCACCCTTCTGAAGCACCCTTCTGAAGAAACAAAGAAAGAAACAACTACAAAAACCCCAACTCTCACCTGAATTCTTATTGGGTTTATGACTTTCTTGGTGATTGCACCTGGAGACCTCAGCCGTATGGCTTCCAAAGTGCACCATTTAATAAAAGGGAGGTTCTTAAGGTCTTCTTCAGAGACTTCTATTTTATCTTTACCTGTTGTGGCATGAGAAAGAAGACTGTGTAAAAATCGTATTTCATGCTTGTTTTGATACATGCTGACATGAATTGCTTTTGACCTTCTGATGGTGTACCTCAAGACTTTAGGACCTTGTTTTCACCAAAAATTTTCTTGACATTTCTAAGTAAATAAACAGCCCAACATTGGTAAGAAAAGCCTCTGAAAATAATTTCATGTGTCTGTGGTAGCTGTAGTTACGGCACCAGTTAGAAGAGCCCTAACAGAGGTCATATTGGAAGTTAAGCATCCCTAGTCTTTTTTTAGTACTTTGGTAGGACACTGAATGGAAATCTCAGGGATTGTAGCACCAAGACAAGGAGCCATGGCCGAACTCTTGGCCTGTTAACACTAGAAAATAAATTAGAGCCAGGTGACAGGCTTAAGTACTAGTTCATGATTGTCCTCATTGTTTATTATCCACATGTTACCTGATTTGGTTTTGACCCATGTCAGCTAGGAGTCTTCCAAGAAACTCTAAGCATGGTTCAGGGGAGTGCATGTGTGAATGACTGCACTCCGCAGGTGACTATTTTTTGAAGGAAAGAGATTAGTCATGTGGCAGTGAATCACGCTGGACAAACTGGCCTCAGATAAGAGAAAAGAGAACAGTTCCTGGCCTGGTTTTCCGCAGAATAGCTGCAACTCTGGTGAATACCACACAATGAAAAGCAACTGAACTGAAAGACCTCATCTGACCCCATCAGAGATGCACAACAAAAGCATGAAACTGGTTAATACAAAACTAGGTCTAAGGGATCGGTGTAGAACGAAGACACAGGTACACATGGTTCTTCTTCTATCCTCTCTTACTAACACCAAAGCTGTTTTTGCTTAAAAATAAGTCATGAGCATTTGCTGAACACTCAGAGCTGGACCCCATGTCTTTGGTTGTACCCTTAGCAGCAACATTCACTATTCCCAGCCATTGACCAAGCGTGCTGCGTGCTGGGCCAACCTGGAATAAATCATTTTGAGGTTCCAGAAGGACATAATCTGACTTATTACCTGCTTTGCCAAAAACAGAAGTCAGGTCTTCCATGACTTTCTCGTAAATGGAAGGATAAGACAGTATGAAAACGAGGGTCCAAAACGCGATCTAAACAGAGATGAAATTACTTTATTAACTCAGGAATACAGGACAGAATTACAGTATCTTTGCAGCAAATCAGAGGCAGGTGAAAACATTTGCAATTTTGGGATCTGCCTGTTGTGTCTGGGACACACAGGGAGCTGTACATCTAAAGGCTCAGATCCTGGGAGATTAGGTCTGGTCATCTGCTGTGTAATTATCTTCAGTGAGCATTATATAGCTCTGGCTTTGAGCTTTGAAACACAAAATCCTTTCATTAATTTCAAGTAACTAGGTGTTAAAATGAATTATTAAATCACTGTATGTGATTAGATTTAGCTGCATGAACAGCAAAAAAAAATAGTAAATTCCTACTAATATTAACAGAAATGAGGTTAAATAATTTGCAGTGCATTGTCACAGTGAGTCACACTAAAATGGGCAGGAAAAGTCTTAATTATCATCAAAACAAGCAGTAGTATATCCCCTTTAGAAATAATTTGCTAACCGATCAGGGACCAAAGTTGAAAATCAAGAAATTTAGGAAAAGAGTAAATCCTCTTAAGAAGGATGAAACCAGAAGGCCTTGTAGCACTGCCAGGAGCCTCTCCCTTGCTGAGCCAGCGGGCGACCCAGCCCGCACGTAGACCTGGTCGCGGGCCATCTGTGCTGGTGAGGGCTGAGAACTCTGTTATTTCCCAAACAGCCCCACGTGGACACAGCTCTCCTTCTGCAACACAAATCTGGTAGCTTAGTTTTCGTCTGCAGAGCTTGGACACTGCCTTCACTGCATGGAGGGAGAACTGAATTGTTTCAGATGAGAGGGTTTAACTTGCTTCTAAAAAATCCCCTTGGAAGGTGAAAGGCTTCTTTTCATCGTGTCAGTCACCAGAGCAGTGGCTTGTGACTATTCTGAGAAACAGCGAAATATCTGCATGTCTATTTAGAGCTGAATATTACAGAAGTAAGTAATGATAGTGTTATGGAAGGAATGTCAGTTATCCTGATAACAGACAGCAGGCTACGCCTTGCGCTTGTACCAACGTGCGGATCTACAGAAACCTCACTGAAATGGATGAGGTTCCTTTGGGGTAAATTGTAACATTACCCAATCTACAAAACCCACAGATATATCCGATAGGAGTACATATAAAAATAACTATCATTTTCTAAGTCACATCTGTAAAGGGCATAACTGTGCTGGAAAGAGCTTAGTAGTCATGGTAAATAAAAGATGTTTTTGCTGCTATGGATTTTTGATCTGAGAAGTTCCTATAAATGTCTTTGGTCAGCCTAAGCTGTGTTAGATATATTGGCCTTGTTAGTATAGACCTATCTGTGTCATTAATCCATCAAATCAATTTCTAACATAGAGAAAACTTAAGTGGCAGTAAAATCAAACTGTTGTTTTTCTTCCCCTGAAGCAACACTGGAAGTTGTACAGCAGATCCTCTAAAGCAAGGGACCCAAATTTGCTTAAGGATTTACACACAGGTGAAGTTACTCCATATTATGCTTCTGATATTCTTTACACAGAATATTTAAAATAGATAATACAGCCACAGTGTTTCAAAATGGAGTTAGATGCTTTTCACAGCTGAAGATTCTGATCTTAATAGCTATGAGATATATGCTCCCCAAATGTTATGATAGGTGGGATTATAATTTAGGAAAAGTACGGGAAGAGCTTTTCTTGTCATTGCTTCTGTGACATTGCAACCTGAGTATATTTGTAGCGATAAACGTGGGTGTGATAATCCCTTCTTGGAATACATGCAGCGTGTGTGACCTCTGGTTCAAACTCTTTGCTTCCCAAATGCAGGCTTTTGAACAGGAAAGGTGTTTTTCTAGCCGATGTACTTACAGGGACAGCATTTGCTTGGGAAGCCCAGAGCATTAGGAGACCGTAACTGGGAGCCAGATGTTTTCCTTGTAAATTATCCAGGAGATGCTGCAGTAGAGTCTGTTACAAAATAAATAATAATCATATTTCCAAAAACATATTAAAATCTAGTTTAGGGTAGGGCTTAGCAGAATTCAAGGATATGACATAAGACTCCTTTATCACAGAGCAATAATGTTAGTTACGGGTTGTTTGCAGTCACAAAGCACAGAGATGAAAGTGAGACTCGCTCATACGCAGAGGGCCAAAAGAAGTCAAGGCACCATGCGAATCCCTACTGAATACTTGCACTGCCCCCCATTTTCTTAAAGTTTTCAGGGAATCTTACTTCCTCGCTCTCCATTGTTGCTTGCATGTGCAAGAAAGAAAAAAGAAAACTTTTTTTTCTTTAATTCCTGCTCCTGTCTTTTGAAGAGCCTACGAACTGGATTGAACAAACTGAATGGAAATGAAGATGTTCTCTCTGTTGCAGCCAAAGAAGCGATTGCTATGAAGAGATGGTCTGATCTATCAGCAAACTCCCGAGTTCCAGGTGCTTTGTTAGCGACCAGGGACTTTAATAGCTTGGTATTCTTTGAAACTATAGCAACTGTGTAATACTCTAGCACCAGTTTTTGCTTATAGTATTTCCTTAAATGTAAGCCAACCATTCATTTAAGACAAAGTTTCTTGTCTGGTTTTCAGAGGGAAAAGGCTGACCTTGAATAAAAAAATGACCACTCTTTTTCCAAATTCCCTATGACGCTCGGTATGTGGTTCCTATTTCCTGCACCTTCTTACCTCCCACCGTTCCCTCTCCAGCCCTCTGTTTCTTTCCATTACTCTGGTTTATTTTACAAAAGAAAACATGGTATGTAAAGCTTTTAAAGTCTAAATAAAATTTGGTTTGTTTAATGATCTGTTCTGTAACCATTCAGTTGATCAAGACTCCCAGGCCAGTCCGCCCTCGCACTTGTCAGCCGTATTGACAGAATTCCTGCCATAGCTAAGGAGAATAACCAGGGGGACAATTTATCACAGCTTTGACACAATCAATATTTAGGGTACTTGGCTTTCAATCCAGTTATCTTTTTTTTTTCCCTACTAATCTGGCTGCTGGAGGATCTAATCAGTCTACACCAAGGTTTAAAATAGTACATGTGAGGTTTTGAAATTTCACAGCCCAGTGCCCTCAGAGAAACAACCAAAGAGACTTTCCCTTGCCTCTTTCAACCGCTCGCTGTAACTGCGATACCGGAGGCTAGCTATGGGTCATAGCGCTGATCCCTTGGTGTAAAATTCCCTAAAGATGTCAAGCCTCAGAATTGTAGGAAGCAAACTAAATTGAGGAGTGGGGCTCAAAAATTATGGGTCTGACCTATGTAGGTAACAGCAACACCGGACAGTTAAGGAATATCTATAAAAGCTGACATGTCTGGTACATTTCTCCCAGTACAGAAATAAATCCTGCCCTTCATTCCTTCAGTCAGAATCTGCAGCAAAGTCATCTTTTTTCATAGCCTCGGATGTTTACCTTGGATGTGGTCTCTGAAGGGTTGGTCCTTTCAGCATCTGACACTACTTTCTCAAATAATTTTAGAAGCCATTTTTTGGATTTAGACCAGTTCCTGTAAAGAAAAGCAACAAACAAGAAGCACTTAACCGAGGCAGCACAAACCAACGTTTCCTTTTCCATGAGAAGGACTCCTTGGTTTCTTTCCAAGAGCCCCTAGGCAGCAGCCAGTTGATGAATGGTCAGTCTGCCTGGCAGCGGTGTTGACTGATGTGAGGAACAGCACGTCTGAGACCTTCATAGCCAGGACCTGTTACTTGAGACCCCTGGATTTTCACAGTTACTCCACTAGAGGTTTCATTGTGACTTTGGACAGATCGCTTAGGTCAATGTTTTCAAGAACAATCCTCTCCGAGAAAATAAAGGTCTCATTTTAGAGCATCCTCAGTTCTCTCCAAAGGTGACTGCGAGGTGCTCAAGGTGCTGTCACGGCCCCGAGAGCACTGACAGGCTCTGCAAGCTCTTTCCTTGGGTTTTGGTTGCCTCTACCCAAGGTCAGCTCTGCCACAGTGCCGCTGTGTAAGCTGAGGGCAGACCACCAACAAAATAATGGAGGTGTGAGAAAGAGCAGAGAGATGCCTCACTGGAGATCCCCTCAGCCTGGGAGTCTCATTTAGGCTCAGCCCTTTGCCCTCTGCCCAGTTCTGCTGCTCCCTGCCGGGTCCAGCTGGACTCTGCCCCCTGAGCAAGGCTGCCTCCACTTTGTGCCAGGAGAAATAGACCGGACCAGGCCAGGACTTTTCTGGGGCATCCAGTTGAAAGCCTGCATGAGCCAAGGATGAGCTAAAGACAGCGCATCACCCTCCAGCAGAACGTCCCTCATGGTTGATATCCCAGCAAGTAAAATGCCCACAATGGGTACACCGCAGGCATCAGCCCCGTTCCCTTACCTCAGGAAGCACTCTGGCATCTGAGAAGCGTATTCAAAATCCTCATCGTACTTCTGAAAATGTTCTTCAAACTCCTTGAGTTCGCTCTGACTTGTCGGGCAGATGCCTTTCCCAAACAAAGTGTTCACCACTGCTGGATACATGACGTGCCTGCAAGGACAAGATCCCCATGACTTACAGGTGATGGGAGAGCTCCTGGAGCAGCCGTAGGTCAGGATGCAGAGCGTTCAACTGCAAGGGAAGAAGCTGGGGGCCTCGTGCCATGACAGCATGGGAGAGCTGCCCCAAGGTCCGCACCTCACTCAGAGCTGTCACAGATTTTAAGCAGGGGCTGGGAGATGCAGAGACCTCAGGGAAGTCCCCTGAGTGTGGCCAAACTTCAGCAGCTGGCATTTGGTCACTTGAACAGCGGCAGAAAGGCTCTGGGAGCTGAGGTCCCATTCTCCCCAGTAACCACCCCTCTCATTTCAGGTTAGCTTTGTGGACTTCCTGGGCATTGCACAACCCCTTCTGCAACCAGACACCCAGGCAAATCCTTCCTTTGGCTGCAGTTTTGCTGGACAGAATGACGCTTTTCTCTTTTCTTTTGTCTCACCCCTTCCCAGTTTGCTCCTCTGTTATCCTGCAAACCCCGAGCTCCTTTCCCAGGCCCCTTCATCTGTACTGTAGCTCTACAAAAGACTTACGCAGTCTTTCCTGGGTTCCAGCTACTTCTGAAAGCGTATTTCAGACAAGAGCTTTTTCTTTCTTGCTCTTCTAAAGATCACAGAGAAGCTGGAGCCACCTGCTGGCTCTACGAATGCAACTGTTGTGGCCCATGGGCTGTGCAGGTGCTGCTACGGCACAGAACAGGTCCGTCCCTGCCCTCGGGTACTTGAGCCCAGGGAAAAGCCCACATACGGATTCAGGTGGGCGAATAATCATAGAATCACAGAATAACAAGCAAAGGTGAGCCAAGGCTAGCAGAACAAGCAGCGGTGGAGCACGCTACCAATTTGATTAGTATCAGTTTTTCACAAGAAACAGATCTGACTTTGATCTCAGAGGGGGAACATCACGGGATGAGGGGGTTTGCAATCCATTATTGAGACCAGTGGGACCAAGGGCTGGGAGGTTTCAAAGTCCCTTTTCCCCACCTTCTTCCCCATTAATCCAAACTGCAGTAAGTGAGCTGACAGGTGCTCAGTGTTTTACCTGCAGCAAAAATCTGTATCTTAAATGTATGATGCAGAAAAAGCATTATGCCAGCAAAATAAACCTGGATGTGAAGTTTTAGAGACAACTCCAAGCCAGAGGCAATGCTCAACTGGTAGTCCTGATGGACAGGCAAGGTACAGGTGTTACTCAGGAAGGAGGAGGAGTTAAAAGCTGTGTTTTTGTCACACGAAACTGTCAGTTAAGGGATTTTTTTCACATGAAGGATGAAGTTTTAGCACCACAAAGTCATCTGAGAAGCTCTTGTTTAACAGGGCAGGGCTTGGCTCACCTGGAAAGTTTTCATCCTGCTGAAGATGAAGCATTTGGTCTGCTCTTTATGAACACGTAAAGCTTTCATCCCATTTTTGGGGAAACAAGACTTGTTGGAAGATGCTATTTCTTCAAAACAGGTAATTCAAATGTTTCTTCTATCTGGGAGTGACGAGCATCCTGACAGATTTCCTACAACCTGATAGCCTGAGCTCCACCTGCTTTATTGTAACATCTCTGTTCCCATTCAGGATGCCCACGCATTAGAGCCGTAAATTCCCTTACCTCACCAGGTCATTCAGGTCGCCTGCGCCCTTGGTGCCCAGGTGCCCCATGTGCTCATGCAGTTCCCTACACAAGGTGCCCGTGAACATGTGCAGATTAGAAGGACCCATTTTTCCCTTCATCATGCTGTACAGGGTACCGTGATTCTGATAAAAGGCTTCTGCAGGAACAGAAACTAAATACAAAAAGAAACAGAAACGTGTTTTGGGAAGTAGACAAAGTAGATATTCATCGAAAGACAAGAATGAAAAATTAAACATGTAATTTGTGACTCTAAGTGCATTAACCCTCATTTATCTGGAGTGAAATTCCCAGAAATATTTGTTTTCACCCTGTAAAGATTTAGGCAAACCCCCTTGTTTCTACCAGTCTGTGCAGTATCTTCTTGCCTCTGGCTTCGGTCCCAGAATCAGCCATCAACAGAGCTGCCCCCAGCTTCAGTGGGGATGTGCAGAGATGCACACGCACTCTGTACATGTACAAAACCAGCTGAAATGGAAATTAATGAACACAGTGAGAAGTTTGGGTCTTCCCGCTACAGCACATCCTGTTAGTCATACAAGGAGAGGCTGAGAGAGCTGGGACTGCTCAGCCTCGAGAGGAGCAGGCTCAGAGGGACCTCATCAACGTATATAAATGTATGGTGGGGGCAGCAAAGGAGATGGAGCTAGGCTCTTCTCAGCAGTGCCCACTGACTGGACAACAGGCAACAGGCATGTGTGGAAATACAGGAAATTCCACTGAAACCTAAAGTTTTTTATTGTGGGGGTGGTCAGACACAGGAACAGGCTGCCCAGAGAGGCTGTGGGGATATTTCAAACTCTACTGGATATGGCCCTGAGGAGAGGCTTGGACTGGATCAACTCCAGAGGTGCCTTCCAGCTTTGGGGATTCTGTGCTTTAGTCTCTCTGCCTACTTGTTTCTCTCTGATTTCACACCCCAAATCACCAAATTACTTAAAGTAATTCCTGTCAGTGCAATTCCACACAGATATGAGGACACATGCTGGTGGAATATGCCTTTGACAATGGGATATATACCACATCCGTTTCTAATGACCATTGTACTACAGGGTAACAACTAAACATTGCGACAAACTAATTTGCAAATTAAGTGAGAGGACAACACACTGTTGCTCCAAACCCGTTACACATGAGTGGAGTGGCCGGCTGCAGGATAGGACCTGATCTCCAAGAGGCGTTGCTTAATGATAAGACAATGATTGTCCCTGGTTCCGAAACCTTTGAATCCTTGTGACTGAACCCAAATCACTTTGCAGACTTGCAGTGCTGGAGCTACATGAGGGAATTCCATTTCCCCCGAATTTTGGAGCATGGTCATGGGTTAAGACAGGTATTTAAGACGTGATCAAAAAGGTGATGGGCTTTGGACCGGGCCTTTAATATTCCTGGGCAACTGGTTTTGATCCCCATTTAAAAAAAAAAAAAAAGAGCAAGAGCTCATTTACCTGCATTCTCAACAGCTTGTTGTACTGCCTGTTCAAAATTTAAGTCTTTAGATTTAAAAAAGGCTTCAGCTCCTTCCTCCTCAGTCACAAAAGTAAATCGTTTTCCCAGAGCGAATACTGTGAACACAGGCCCGTGCTGGAACAGAGAGAGACTTCGTGTTACTTTATTGCTAAGGCGTTTGAAGGGAGCCCCAGCAGGGGCCAGGCCTGCGGGGAGGTCAGGGGAGAGGAGCTGCTCCTTTCGGCTCTCTGCACGCCTTGGTTCAGCAGTGCATGAAGACGAACGTGAATCTGAGCAAAATCTGCAGACTTACGGATCAGAAGGTGACATACAGGTGCCTGCCTGACCTCTTGAGGAGCAGAAGAGGTTCCTTCCCTGAGAGCAGTATGTCATGTTTGAATTACACTGCAGTTCAAACAATATGGCCTACCTGGATTTAAAGAACCAAGTGGTGGAGTATCTATAGCATCCCTTGGCTGCCACAGCAAAGTACCCACATCACAAATCCCATAATCCTATCTATTTCAATCCATGATTTTGTAACAAAACCTCCCCATTCCTGCATCTTTTAACTTTCTTTTTTGCCTTTCCTAGTTTAAAGGGTCTGCTAATACCAGTGGTATCTTTCTTGTAAAGGTGTTTAACGATTAATCAAAACAGTTAGCAAACTCTGAGCGGAATAGCTAGAGCTTGTTAAGCTTTATATTCAGGGAAGCTTTTTGACATAAATCATTCTTTTGTTTTCCCTTCAACTTCTTCCCTTAATCTAGTATCCTAGAGCCCTCTCAAAACTTTCAGCAATATGCATTCACCTCTGAATTCTTCCATTATGACAAAGATCATTGATGCTTGTAGATACTTCCAACTAGCAAACAAGTGCGCGCAATCTACGGGCTGTCAGATTCAGGCATACCAATCAAAATTAGGAAATGAAGCATCTTTTCTGTCTTTTTCTTACTGAAGGTGATTTCTGCTCACAGGCGAGAGCCTTGGATGGGAATTAAAAGCCCAGCACTGACGTTTGTCTGCACAGAAGTCTTTTGGCAAAGTTATTGCACAAACTGAGTGGTTTGGGGCTTTCATAAAGTCTCTAGCCACATCAAGGAACTTGATTTTCTCTTGCAGGCTAAAATGCTGACAAGGGCGTTAAAAAGTTTTCTGTTTATCTGTTTGGAGCGCTGAAAAGCTTTGAATCCACTTTGCCCACATGGCTAATGTCACTGACTTCAACCATGTCTCTTGTTGTTTGGGTCTGTATTTGAAAGCGGGCTCCATCAAAGGCTCTTTGAAGGCAAGAAAAAGATTCCTCTTGACATCATTTGAATTTTGATTGTGTCCTTCAACTGTAAATTATTAAAGAAAGAAAGATTGTTTAAACTCTCTGGGTGATGATAAATAAAATATTGTTTTAAAATCAGCTAGCTTGCTAAGTGTTTTTTTGTTTTCATGGATAACAGCATGTCCTCAGCATCAGGCTTGGTAAAAGTCAGGGAGTCACTGGGCTTGTTTCTTTCTAAATACGATATATTTTTTTAGCTTTAAAATGAACATTAAAATGTATTTAAAATAATTTTCAAAAAAAATAAAATTTGAATTAGTAACTACCTCCAAAGGAACTTAATTATTCAATTACAGTCACACTCTCTCTATTTAAGACTGGGACACTGCATTTCTGTATTTTAGGTGACTACATGTGAGTAAGATGCCCAAGCTCCCATCACAGTTGATGGAGATCTCGTCTACACGGTGAGAGGACCCTAAAGCTTGATTCAGCTCACCAGCTACAGCACACCTCTGTTGGTGAAGTGAGCCGGACTGCCCTTAGGCTCCACTGGACAGGACGAGGTACGTGTCCACTGCCCCTTGGTAAAGCTAGACACCAAGCTTACCTGTACACACCTACACAAACAACCTGGTGTTAAATCCCATCCAGTCTACTGCAATTTATTTCAAGTAGTTCAAATAAAACCTGTGGTAAACACAATTAAAATTAGAAAGCTCCGTACAGGACCTCCAGAACAAGAAAAATGTGAAATGTGACAGAAAATGTGAAGGGATGCACAGCAGGATGAACAGAAGTATGGAAATTTCAAGAAAAGAGTAACGATTCCCAGTTTCTCATATTGCAAAAGCAAGTGGGCACCTACTAGATGCTAGCTGGTTTAAAGCTAGGCAAAATACTTTCTTCACGAGGTGCATGGTTAAATTACGGATTCAGGGCCATGGAATGCTGTGGAAGCCAAAATGCACAGGGTAACAGAACGGGTTAGGCCAGCATAGCTAGATCACTTGGATGCAAATTCCAGCCTATCAAGTCCCTAAACTCTCGACAGTCAGAAATTTGGATGGAAAAGCAGAAGGCGGCGTACGCTCATCTGGGTGTGCATCTACCAAGGGCCACTGCTCTGGCAGACACCTGAATAAACAGACCTGTCATCTGTCCTGCTGTAATTATTCTCATTTTCTCATGTAAGAGAATCAGCTGCTGGAGCAAGCTGCCGAGCGGGTCTGGATTTACCACTGTTGCGTTACGGGCAGGTACTGACGGAGCAGGGGTACTGCCTGCCACCACTGCACTCCTACCTACGTGCTCTGGGTGAAACAGGGCATGAGGAGGAGACCTGCTGAGACACAGAGGCAGAGAAAGCAAGATGAAAATCTCGTTTGCATTTAGGGTCTCCGAGGCGCTCCCAGTGAACGGAGAACACCACACAAAACAGTGTTTGAAATTGAAGTCGGGTGGCTTCAGGAGGAAGAGGTGGTATCTTTTAATAGACCAGAGATGAAATATTTTATTAGAGCAGGGAATTTTGCTTTTGTTAGAGCCACTGGTGTTACATGGGGGAAAAAATGACAATTCTCCCGGCCCACATACTCTTCTGCAGGAGGAAAACGGAGGCAGTGAACTTCAAGTAAAGTATAGACTGGCAGAAAAATGAAGTCTGGTGTGCTGCCCCAGGACCTGAGGGAAGAAGCAGTGAAGGAGAGGCACAAAATAAGACAGCAGTAAGACCATTTAACCCTTCAGGACAGAGAAAGAAATGAGTGCCATTGTGGCAGGCTGAAGGATTAATCCAGGGGGGGAAGCTTCTACTTGTGAAAGTCTCCTTTGACAGTACCAATCCTACGCAGCTGGGGAGCTTTCGCACTGCCTGGAGCCTGTTTCTGAACAGACTTGTTCGTGTTCAGCTTGCTAGCACTAAGGACACTTAACCCTTTTCTGGCAGTATCACGGAGCTTGAAACTATTGCAGATGTATTTTGCCACCCTTGTAATGCCTGTTAACAACCCCTTTGGCAGGCAGCACCTGTTTTATTTGGCCGCACTGTGCGGCAGTGCTTAGCCCTTTAAAAAGGAGCAGGCAGGAAACGGCTTGTCTGTCCTGGCCTCAGCACGGGAAGGGAGGGAGGTCACCACACAGGAGGACTTGAGTTGCTGGACTAAGGAAACACTCAAAAGAAAGGTGCTAAGCCAGAGATTAAAAGAAAAAAAAATTATAAAAAAAGCTTTCTCTTTCTCCTTTCCCTTATCTCAAGTTTTCTTTCATTAAAATTGTTTCTTGTTCTAGTTTCTGTCTGAACAAATGCTGGCCCTTGGGTTTATGAAGTCCTTCAGGTGTTGCAGAGCAGGAGCTGCCACAGCACCAAGCGTGGCCTACAGGGCCCCAGGGAGATCAACACCAAACTCAGCAGAGCCAGGGCCACTAAGCGTGTGTTTGTACTTCAACACGTTCTTTAATGTGCAAAAGTTTTGCTCATTCAAGCTGTAAACGAACCCCCAAGCAGGACTCTTCTGTCTGGTTTGTTTTAAAAAATTAATCTGAGAGATTTTGTTAAAAGCTTCCTAGGAAAAAAAAAAAAGACAACTGAAGCAAGCTTATGTCATCGTAAAATATCTGTCCCCAAAGGGGATTGCACTGGAAATGACAGTTTTAATCTGGCTGCCACCAGGATATGTTTTCAATAGAACAAGGAGGTGCTCTAATAGCCTCGTAACAGAAGAGTCGAAGAAGTATTATGACAGTTTTTCAAGTGAGGCTTGATCATTTTTTTTAAAGTTATTATATGACACGGTTCCTGAAATGCAGGAGAATGCACTTGGATGAGGTTTCAGTCCTAAGTTTCTGCTCTTGGATGAATGAAAAAATTACTGATCATGCTACGCATAGACAAAAGATGTAAGAAAAACATTTTAGTACAACCCTACGGTGCACCCAATGTGCTTTATTACACTCTGAGTTTGTAACACTCAGAGCTGTAAAGAAGTATTTATGCATACAAAATCTAATAGTTAAAAAGAAAAAAAAAAGAAAGCAAATTTTAAACATCCAGTGTTTATTAAGACTTTTGTCAAATTTCAGGATTTTAGAGCAGTTTCATTTTTAGATAGTGTTTGCCAGTAGTGGGGCTGTGTGGTCCTTCAGTACTGAACACCTGGGGCTGAAAATATTGCATCAGTAGCAGGTGACAACATCACCGAATGAAAACAGGAAGATGGATTTTACGTCAGTTAATATTAGCTGTCTAGAAATTAGGTATCTAATCGAAACGAATTGTTTAGGCTCTCGCTACACAGACAGACAGAGAAAGGCATGTTCTCCGTGGGTAAATCTTCCCAACCATCTTTGGTACATTTGTTAGGATGGAACAAGTTGCCTGCCTGAAGTGCCTGTGCCTCTCCTGCGTGCTGTGGGATGCCAGCTGATGCTGAGAAATGTCCCCTAACTTCAGGTACAAAAATAGTAAGTCTCCTGGTCCCAGCATCTGCCACAGGGCTGCCTGAATTATCTGAAACCACGATTAACACGTAGCCAGACTGCGCAAGCAAAACAGCAGCGGAGCCGAGTCCGAGCAGGATGATCCCAGCACGGAGATCGCCCCGTGGCTGCGCAGGCTTCCTGCCACACAGCCCAGCCCTCACCAGCTCAACGCTCCCGACCTTACAACGCGGGACAGGAAAGGGCTGATCGCTTTTGCCAGGCTGAAACTTCCAGCACAAGTTTCTCCTTGCCTTCCCCCCTGCAGGAAGAGCACGCACCCAGAGGCAGACACGCCGCCGCAGCCCTTACCTTGCTTCTGGCTTGCTCTATAAACTCCAGGGGAGCTTTCCCAAACTGGAAGGCGGCTCCGACCCACGGGATCCAGCTCCCGATGCAAGGAGGGGAGCTCGGGTTTCTCGGCTGAAACAAAAAACACTTGACAATAACAACAAGTCCCAGGAGCGCTGCCAAGAGCAC
Organism: Anser anser; assembly: GCF_964211835.1. Lineage (NCBI taxonomy): Eukaryota > Metazoa > Chordata > Aves > Anseriformes > Anatidae > Anser > Anser anser. The sequence continues at coordinate 6,368,741 of NC_139722.1, forward strand.
AGCCAGAGCCATTTTGCCTCTCGCTGCCTGCTGCAGCGGCTGCTCCGCCTGCCGCAGCACCCGGCAGGGCCAGGATTGTCCCTGCTGCTCAATAGGGGCGCTTGTGTCAACCTGGCCAGCTGGCCGCCACCACGGGGACACGGTGACAAAGCAGGGAGCAGCCTGGGGGACAAGCCCCGGCTGTGGAAAAGGCAGAGCAAGTTGTCCGCGGCGCCGGGATGAGGACCAGCTCTGCTGCTTGCAAAACTTGGACTGGCTGCTGTGCCAAATCCCTGAACTTTGCACCGGGGAGATGTGCCGGGGGGTTGCTGCAGTGCTTTTTTATACTCAATGGATTCTGTACGTAATTTTGGTTTGCTGCTTTTGCACACACGAAGAAAACAACCGGACTTCTCTAAAATGTTGTCTTTTGGCCTTGCAGCAGCATTGCAGGGGCAACTAGCAGGTTTTGAATTGTTAGGTCAGCACCTGGAGCCTTTATCTGCTCCTCAGGCACTGGACACGCTATTAGGTATCACATATTTTTCAGTCTGGAAAAGAGAAGGCTCAGGGGCGACCTTATTGCACTCTACAGGTACCTTAAAGGAGGCTGTAGTGAGGTGTGGGTTGGTCTGTTCTCCCACGTGCCTGGTGACAGGACAAGGGGGAATGGGCTAAAGTTGTGCCAGGGGAGGTTTAGGTTGGATATTAGGAAGAACTTCTTTACTGAAAGGGTTGTTAGGCATCGGAATGGGCTGCCCAGGGAAGTGGTTGAGTGACCATCCCTGGAGGTCTTTAAAAGACGTTTAGATGTTGAGCTTAGTGGTATGGTTTAGTGGAGGACTGGTTAGTGTTAGGTCAGAGGTTGGACTCGGTGATCTTGGAGGTCTCTTCCAACCTAGATGATTCTGTGATATATTACTATCAGATATAATAACATATATCATTATTATAGATTGTGTTATCTGAAGCGTGGGCCAGCTAGTAGAAGGAAATGAGACACTCCATCATCTCCCACATCCATTTATCCCAGCCATCCCAGGCACCTGTTAAAGCCTTCTGTGCTGGGGTGACTGGCTCGGTAGAGGGGAGAGCAGTGGATGCTGTCTCCCTTGACTTTAGCAAGGCTTCTGACACTGTCTCCCACCCCCAAATTGATGAAGTACGTACCGGGTAAGTGCAAGCGGGCAAGCATGCAAGCGTAAGTGCAAGCGTGGTGCACCCCAGGGGTTAATGCTGGAACCACTACCGTGTAATGTCTTCATCAGTGACCTGGGTGGTGGGACAGAGAACACACGCAGCAAGTCTCTAGGTGGTACAAAACCAGGAGCAGTGGCTGATAGACGCGGGGTATGTCACCCAGAAGGACATCATCAGGGTGGAGAAACGGGCTAACGAGAACCTCATCCAGTTCAGCAGAGGGCAACGCGAAGTCAACGCACAAGGGCAACGTGAATGAGACCGGAGATTTAAGCCTTGTAATCAGGGAATCGCAGAACGGCTGAGGTTGGAAGGGAGGCTCCAGGACCTCTGGAGGTCATCTGGGCCAACCCCCAGCTCAAGCAGGGCCACCTCATGTATACTGGTGTAATACTGGAGGATATTTTCATTACATGCACAACCCCAGCAGGGAGTTTGAAGTGACCTCTATGCACAGGTGAGACAAGCCCTGAAAACATTGTGAAGACGTTAGTTAAAGACTTTTGTGTTTGTTTCAATTTTTAGCTTAGCTTCTGCTTCCTGGGAAAGATTTGGCAAAGGAAGAGATGCTACTGACAGAGCTATCGTGAGGAAGACACAGCCACTACGGTGGCATGATTGTCACTAACAAACTGCCTCAGGCTAGGTCTTAGGCCTGATTAAGACAGTATTTAATGTTTTTTTTTTTTTCCAGTGGAAAGCATCACAGTCCCCACTGCTGAAGGTAGGCTGGAGGAGCTGGGCAATTTGGCTGCCTTGCCCATCAGCACCCAGCCCTCCCTGGCTCTGCTGCTGTGCCTCCATCGTAGCTGAAGTCCGTGCTCCCTTCCCCTGCATGCAGCCTGAACTGACTTTGGACAGAAATCAGAAACTGCTGTGTCACTAAAAGACAAAATAAATAAATGCAAAGGGTTTTCTCCGCTAGAGCTGTTTCCCTCAGGATTTGGGGGTAAATAAACCCCAGATGTCAAGAGCTGCCGCAGCAAACGCTCATCTCCAGCTCAGACTCATTTGTGTTCCTCAGCGCTGTCCCCAGATCAGCCTGGTTTAAAAACCAGTGCACTTCCCCAGACTAAAAATGACCATGTAGAGTCCAGACTAAAAATGACCTTGAAGAGTTGTTCCCTCCCTAAGATGCTGTCTTACAGGGTTTATTTTAAGGAGGGATCTAGTTGGCTTCCAGCCCCTAAAGCATGGTTACAGAAAGGACATAGCGAGATGGTTCCCAGAGGTGCACATCTGAAAGGACGAGGAGCCATGGTTGGAAGTTGGAACCTGGCAAATTCTGATTGAATATAAGGACAAAATGTCCACAAAGTGGTTAAGCACTGGAGCAGGCTGTGGCTCTGAAATCCCCATGATATTGGATATTTTACCTGCAACGCTCCCTTCATTTGTCTGAGTTATTGTGACCTGGAATGCGTACCATAATGTTAGTTAGGGCTGGGGGGCGGTTCTCGGATGATTTCTGTGTCCTAAAAACCCTCAAATCCTCGGTGTGAGGCTTAGTGATCAATGGCTAATGATTAACTCAGTGATTCAGCTGTGCTTTAATGGTAAATGAAGAGCTTCTCTTGAGCAGCCCATGCCTTATTTATTTACTCATTTTCAGGATGAGAACAAAATGTGCCTACGTTTTACTATTTAAGAGAAATTCAGAATGGCGCACAATCACTGGGGCTTCAGTGCTCATCCAGGAAAAGCTTGAAACTTCTGACATGCAGGGGTTTGGCAGAGACCAGCTCCTGCCCTCCCAGGTTTGTGCGCCCCTTGCTCAAATTGTACAGCTCTGTGCCGAGCCCCCATGAACAGTTTCCCCAGGGAACTGCTGACAGCGCTAGAGTAGAGAGCCTGTTCTTCAGCTCAGCGTGTATGTGGCTGCTGCTAATTTCGCTTTCATTAAACCAGATTTGGATCAATTAAATCTGTCTGAAAGAAGGTGGCTACGGTGCCTGCGCAGCCATTTGGCACCGGGATGCTCTTTGGGGACGCTGTCGGTGACGAAGATGGTGCAAACTGAAACACCCCACAAAGCAAACAGCCCCACAGCTGCTCTCATAATCTCGACGCCTTGTTAATGATTTATTATTTTTTTAACATGAAGTGTCAAAATTGTGCGCTCCCAGTCTGCGGGCAGGGGGCAGTGCTGCTGCCAGACTACATTTCCCAGGAGCCCGCTGTCTCCCGTGTCACTCACCGAGGACCTTGCAGCTCCCCGGAGGAATTTGGGCTGCTGCGGTTGCGAGCGCTGGCACTGTAGAAACATGACCTTCAGAAATTTGTCTCCTCACCAACCCAGAGCACAGCTGAGCTAGCGTGCCCAGGGCCGCTCCTCTTTCAGAGCTGCACAGGGTGGCTGCTTAGCCTTGCCGCATGTCACACGCTACATGGTACCTGCAGAAGACGAGAAGAGCTTACCTCTTCCAGAGAGATGGCCCCGGGCCAGCAAATTCGCTCTGTCAGCCTGTGCGGCCGCTGTGGCAGAACTAGGTACAAATCACCGTGGTTTTGCTGGAGGGAAGGGGATCAAAAATTGATTTTGGGGGGCAGGGAGAACTTCAGTCCCCAGATTCCTCGCTGCTCGGCATTTGTTCTGCCATTTCCGCTCCAGCAAATCTGCTGCTTCCACTCTGCTCGCTCTCCCTTTCCCATAATTTAGGCTTTGCAAGTGTTTTACGCCACCTGAGCTATCTGTGGGGTTTTTCGCATGGAAATCTTCGCCTCTGAGACCAAAGTGCTGCAGTCAATTAGCACAGCACAGTTGGGACTAATCTAACCTTTGCACTTGTTTTCTGGAGCAACACTAGAGGCAGTCTTTTGCCTAAGGTAGTAGCAAGGTGCTGTTTTCTGCAGGAATTTGCTTTTCTAGTTAATGTGTAGGTTAATCAAAGAAAAAACTGAATTTCATGTTTCTGGCTACGGTAGAGTTGTCTGTAAAAATGGAGGGTAGCAAACTGCTTGGTGAAAGGCAGGAAAGAAACACCCTGGCATCTGCATGGCATTGCTCTGTCCTCAGTAACTTACTCGTAGTATTTCTCAGCGTATGGTATAGGACTGCTACAGACTCTTACGTGCAAACCTGTGGCAGTGTGCTAATCATTTGTGATGTCTCTCTTTGCTGGTCTTTAAGCATGAGCACCATGTTACCGTGCCCCATTGCCCAGAGAGCCACTGCTGGCCTGCATGCAGAGGGACACCTTTACACCAGCCATATAATGACTGCTCAGGATTTTGAAATTAGGGGCAGCAAAAATGCACCCCCAGTGTTTCAGAAGCAGCACTGGGTAGTTGAGATGGAGGTGGGCCACTGTTCCTGGCCATCCCTTATTCCTGTGAGAGAACTAAAAACCTAAACTCTCTGTGTCTGCACCAGCAAAGCAGCTCTGGTGTGCTTTAGGGTGGCTTTAGGATAGATGCTCGCCTGCAAGGATGTCTGTGTTACACCATGGCCAGCGTTGTGCTGTTCCTGGTTCTGGTTCATGTGCTGCCACCATGCTGGGCAGAGCTGGAGAGGCCAGACACCCAGTAAGGGATCCGACTGATTTTTATTCAGGAGGAGTAACTGGAACAGGGCTTTTACTTTTACCCCAGAGTCTCTTGGAAAGTATGTGCATGGCATGACAGCTTCAAAAAGGAGTAGGGGAGGAAGACTTGGGGCTTGATGCATGTTCGTGTCTCATGCCCAAAGCCACACTGAACAGAGCTGGGTGTGAATCACCTCCTGCTCCGCGCAAGTACCCCCGCCCTGCTGCAGGTCGCTGCACTTTGCTCACACCTTGCTGCCTGCCTTGGGATTCGGGTGTAAATGTCACCGGTGCAGTATGTCCCTCCACAGCTGAACCCAAATTCATGTTTGTCCTCTCTCCTTCTCTTCAGTGACGTTCCCCCTGGATCTCACGAAAACTCGACTGCAGGTCCAAGGTGAAGCTGCCGCGCGTGGCAGCGGAGCTGCTGCCGGCCAGGCTGTCCCGTACCGCGGCATGCTGCGGACGGCGGCTGGCGTGGTGCAGGAGGAAGGCTTACTGAAGCTCTGGCAAGGAGCCACTCCGGCCGTCTACCGGCACATAGGTGATTATCGGCAAGTTCGGGTCCTGCTTTCAGTGGCCAGCGGCCTTGGGCCACGAGCTTCCCCTATCTTGTCGCACTTTAAATGTAGCTGCGAGGACTTCTTCAGCCTGCTTTACAATCCCACTTTGAAATATATGGGATTCCAGCTCAGTCCCCACTCTTCCCTCTCTTCGTGGCCTTTTTCTGGCCTCTAGGAAAACAAAATATAATTTCCCTGACATTTTTGCAGGAAGGTCTTCAGTGCTCACAGGCACTCACAGCCCCCAGAACAATAAATATATTTTATCCAAGGGAAGTGGGGACAGACTGGGGAAAAAAATATAAGGTTGCTAATGCCAGGATGAAGAAACATGGTAATGGTCTGGCCACAGGTAACAGTTTGACGTGTTTTACTTGCAAAGCCAGTGACAGCAACAAACCCCAAAAGCACTCATGGCAGTTTCCGTGCTTGGCGGCCAGCTGAGAGGGGAGCAGTGCAGTAGGGTCTGCTCGGTGTGCTGCCATGAGCCATGCTGCCTCTTGGGACGTTTATGGCTCAGCCAAAGAGTGTAAAAATTCCTGGCTACAGCATTTGTACCAGCCAGCTCCCTTGCTTTTCCTGTTTTGACCATGAACATGAGAGCAGTGACCAGATGGCCCAGGCAAGCTCCACAATGTTTTACAACAAATCCCCTCAGCTTTCTCTCACGGGGTGACCTCCAGAAATGGCAGACCTAAGACTCACCTCCTGCTTTTGTATTCCACAGTGTATTCTGGTGTTCGGATGGTTGCATATGAACATCTGCGTGACTCTGTGCTTGGCAGGGCTGAGGACGAAAGCTTTCCTTTCTGGTAATGTTGCACATGTATGCTTTTGCCTGTTTGGGGATTGTCCTTTACTCTGGATGGCCCTAGAAAGCTTTCTTCTCGTTATGGCTCGTCCACCTAAAGAGGGTAAAGATAAAGTAGGAATTTAAGCATCTGCATGGACTGCCTGGTGCTACAGGAAAGGGTTTTATATATTGGCAAGCAGTTCCGAGTTTCAGATCGACATTCAGTTGTTATAATATATACAGCAACCTCTCTTGTATCTTGCCATTCTGCCTTTAAACCTTCAGTGAGGAGCATAACGTAACCCAGAGAGGAAGCAGAGCATCTTGGTGGCAGACTCTCAATTTTTATATTAACTTGAAATTAACCGAACTATTCCTGACTACATTAACTACCTGCATTTGCCACGATTATCATCTTAACTTTGGCTGCCAGGATAAGAAAGAGCCATTCACATTTGTCTCACTTGGGCCGTGCTGCCAAACTCTTTAGCACTGCGATTTGTGAAGCTCCCCAGTGTGTTCTGCAGCGTGTTTGATTTCCCTGTGCGGCAGGAAAGCTGTTGTTGGAGGCATGTCTGCGGGTGCCATCGGACAGTTTTTCGCCAGCCCAACTGATCTGGTGAAGGTGCAGATGCAGATGGAAGGAAAAAGGAAGCTGGAAGGAAAGCCTTTACGGTCAGTTCTTCTCCAGGCTGGCGTTTATCCTGCCTGAGAATAATCATTCTCTGGCTGAGGGCATAGTTCTCTGCTTTCTGCCACCCCCTTCCCCAGCTGCTCTGGTCCCTGTTGGAGGAAGAGGCATGCAATGGCTCTGGGCTGAAAAGGGGCGGGGGATGTGAGATTTCCCCCTTATTCCATTTATACTTGCCTTCCCTATTTTAGTAAGTCCCGGAGACCACAAACCCTTGCCTATCAGAAATGTGCAGCATTTCCACACCAGCACACCACCAGGGAGGGGGAAGGATGCTTTCTGAAGGGAAGCTGGAAGAAAGGACAGGGAAATGGCTCAGCTGGGATTCACAGGCGCAGGGAAAGGCTTGGTTACCTACAAACAGCAGGGCTCGACACCCTCCTTGCAGGTACCAGGACACTCTGCTCTTTAGGTCCAAAACGGCTGGCGTTGTTAGGTTTCTTACACATTTAGTATTGCAACGCACCTGTGGAATCAGAGGGTCACCTATCATTAGTGACCAGACTGCTGCTTACCAGGGAAACAATTGCTAAGATGTCGTGGTATGAAAGTCAAAGATTAAAGGGATCCAGAGACCAGATCCTTGCAGGTATAAACTGCCAGTCCTAAGTGAGGACCTGGCTCAGCAAAGCTCTGGAATACGCGAAGATGTCTCTGTAGTTGGGTTCTCTCTCAATTAAACACTGATTTCAGATTTCGAGGAGTGCACCACGCATTTATGAAGATCCTGTCCGAAGGAGGAATTCGAGGACTTTGGGCTGGATGGGTGCCAAATGTCCAGAGAGCTGCTCTGGTAAACATGGGAGGTAAATTGAATTACTTGGTCTGCGGTGCTTAAGGCCGCATTTAAGCTTTAAATATTAAGTCTTTGGGACTGAAAGGCACCGCCTGTGGCTTCCAACCATAAACGATGGCTCTGTTCTTGGCATATCCTGCTGCACTACCTTGGCTATTTTTTTCATTTTTCATGTTTTAATCTTCTTTGGCACGCTGGGTACCACTTCCTCGGTCAGCCGGCACAGGATTGCATTAGCAGCATGACCAAAAAATGTCTTTGGAGACAGAAAACTGGAGGTGGTGTAAACTACACCTTGCTAAGCAGCAGGACTGATAATCTGGATGGTTTGCAGCAGGAGTTATTAAATATATAATAAATATCGTTAAGGTATACCTCTCCATACATGATGCAACAAGTAGTCGCAGCACGTAAACTTTAACGAGCAAACTCTTTTACAAGTGAAAAATATTCACTGGGTCCCTTTGGGCTGTAAAGCACTACAGAGACCTGGGAGGGTCATCCTGGTGAGGGCACTGGAAACGCAACGCACATCTACCATTAACTTTCAGGTCACTGCCCTTCATTCACACACCCAGATGCTCTAACTCCAATCTGTTTTCAGAAGATCGTGATATAAATTCTGTAGATTCAGTGGATTAGATCTAATATCTACTATCTTTGTAGATTTTTAACATTTTTATGGCACTCGCACAGAGGTGGCAGAGGAAGAACACTCCTTATTACGACATTTTGGGCCTTGCTTAATGAATTATTCTGGACAACTTTCCATTTGGGATCTATGCTGCCATTTGTAGGGTAGAACAGGGAAGAAGGCAGTGGGAGGGAGCAGGTACTCACACGTCTAACGAAGGGAGCTACGTGCCACAACTCGCATCAGAAACTGGGGGCAGAGTGCTAGCTATGCCAATGGGAGGAGCTGCACTGGAAATTTAGGTCTTGCCAAATCTCCATCCTTTGTCAGTAATAAACAGCACAAACACCATTTGCTTCTGATGCTTTTTTTTCCTCATTATTCTCTTTACAGATCTGACCACTTACGACTCCGTGAAGCACTTCTTGCTTCTGAACACGCCACTCACAGACAACAGTCTCACTCACAGCGTTGCCAGGTGCCCTGCTCCTTTTTTACCCCTTTTCCACTGTGGGGCTTTCCCAGCCTGGCCGTCTGGACCTGCATGACCCCCTTGTGCTAGCAGAAGCCCCTAGTCTTTAGCTGTGACATCGATGATAAAACTATCCTCATACTGGTAGTGGTTTGGGTTTTTTTACCTGAGAGTACATCACTGCACAGAAGTCACAAAACAAAGGATGCAACCATTGCTAGGAAACTGCACTCACCAGAAGAGCCTTACCGGTACATCTGAACACCTGTCAGAGCACACAAATTTTCACCTTTCTGGAATTGCTACTATTTTATCTAACGTATTTTAACGTTAACAAACAGTAAGAACAAGTGATATAACCTCTGCAGAACAACCTGTTTTATTCCCTTGAATACTGAAGAGATCTGCTTTACATAAGTAATAACACAAATCAATTATTATGGGTCCTTTACCCCTGCCTCAGGACTACATACAGAGGCGAGGGCAGCTGGCGCTGAGAGGACATTTGAGACGAGGCAGTACTAGCAAGCCTTCTCCTAAACAAGTTTATGTTAATTTATGAGGTATTACTCATGATTTCATGAATAACTGTTTTCACTTATCTTTAGTATTGGAACTTAACTTGAGATAAATTGTAGGTTTTTTGCTAAGTACCTGTTGTTATTGATAGTGGCTGTTCTGGCTTGGTGGCCGCTGTCCTGGGAACTCCTGCTGATGTGGTCAAAACCCGGATAATGAACCAGCCAAGAGACAAGCAGGGAAGGTACGGACACTTCAGGGACTTCTCAGTAGGACAGCGAGACCCTGAGTCTCTCCGATTTCACTGGGAGTTGGTCCAGGTGCTAAGTCTTGCTCTTCATCTTGTCACCTTTTTAGTATTTCAGTTTTGTGTGTCTCAGGGGTTTTCCTGGGATGACCACATAGCCATATCAAGTTACTTCAGTGGAATTCAGAGCAATTAGACTCCAGTGAGCTTACAAAAGAATAATTGTACCAATTTAGCTGATACAGGTTATTTATCATTTGGGATGGGATTTTTTTTATTTTTGATTTGTGTATTTGTAATCCTAACTGTTTGTTTTCTGCACGTTGCTAGAGGTCTGCTGTATAAGTCTTCCACGGACTGCTTGATTCAAACGGTACAAGGTGAAGGGTTTATGTCTCTATACAAAGGCTTTATACCAACCTGGATGCGAATGGTAAATGCCTTTTAACTGTCTTTAGTAAAAGTTGAAAGATGTGGCATTAAAATGAAGGGAGTGTTTTGCTCTATCAACATTTCAGAGTTATTTGGTGTCTCTATTTAACTGCAGTTACATAGCTGCTAATGGATGAAACAACTGCATGCAGCGCCACTTCCTAGGCACAAAAGGCTTTTGCCCAACACCAGTATATTGCTCTAAAAAAGCAGACAGCAGAGCATCTCAGCTACATGGGTGCAAGTTTCCTATTTTATGCAAGGAGAAACATTATCTGATTAACGTTTTAGAACAAGAGAAGCCTTTACAAAAAATTAAGAAGTGTTCAGCCTCAAGTAGTTCCCAAGCACGAAACATTTCACGTTAAACATTTACAGGCTGGCAAGCTTGCAAAAAAAGGTTTTCGGTGTCTTGTGAAGGACTGTGTAGCCCTAACCATAAGCAACATGAAAGTTTTTATGACAGACATGAGATTAAGCTTGGGAATAGCATTTCTAAGAAGAGACAAAAACAGTTTAATGTAATGGGATTATTTGGTCAGTTCTGTTTCAAGCTTCTATCTTCTGTGCTTGCTTTCACAGGCTCCTTGGTCACTGGTATTCTGGCTTACGTATGAACAAATCAGAAGGATCTGTGGAGTTAGTTCTTTTTAAAATCATAAACCACATTAATATCCACAAAACGAAGAATAGGAAAGCTGTATTTTCATTCCACAAGGCATTCCTACCCCACAAAGAACTAATTCATTTAGGAGAGTGGAGTAGGATCGCATGTATAGATTGCTGCCCTAAATCCAGTCCTTCCTGGCTAGGACTAGCCATGACTTAAGCACACTAGCTGCTTGGCAGACCGCTGTACGAAGGTTAAGTTATCCGCAAGAAAAAAAATGTCACAATAAGACTTCAACTGGCAGCCAGCATCAGCTTTCTGGAAGAGTGAACAAAGGTTAAAAAAAAAAAATCTAACAAGTAGAATATTGTATGTTTTGTAATAGTGATGATTCCTGAAATTAAGGACAAAAGCAGGTTGAACAATGCAGCACTGAACATGTGGCTTACCAGCCTATAAAATTACTTAGGAATTTTTGTTATTATTAATTTGTTTTCACATAGAAAAAGAACTACCTCTTTAGTATGATGCCTCGGCAAACCAAGTGCAGGGTGCTAGGTACTGAAACAGACTGAAACAGTTCACCTGACTTTCAATTCGCTTTGCACAAAAAGCAGAAGGGGCTGTGCTCCTTGTGCTTTCCTGAATCTGTCTGATCTCTACACTCAACCACCTGAGTAACACCCACGAGTGAAATTCAGTCCCTGAAATCAAAAAGCCTAGGAAAGCCTAAGAAATCAAAAGCCTAGTTCACTCTGTCCTACTTGAGGGGCTCACAATAGGCGTGCTGTCCACAGGACAAGTTGCACTACTTGTCCTTTCACAGTCCCAGCACTGACATGGCAGACTGGGTCACTAAAGTACCACTTTTCCATGGAAATATACGCTCTGCCCTTTTTAAATCTAGGCAGAAATATAATGTTCCCTAAAAAAAAAAACAAAAAACACAGGATATTTGAATATATATTTTTTTAATCTAAAGCTTTCCACATCTTATAGGAAAGAGGACTACTTCTGTTTGTCACTAGGCTTTGTCTATGAGGAGGCAAAAATGCACTCTAGTAGAAATCATAACATAGACAGAACAAAGCTGGCTTTGATTTAACAACACCAAACAATGAAACGACACTACAAAGTTTGTTCTCCAAGTAAATACTCAAGATTTCTTCCAGACTAGACTTTGCAACCAGTACCTCCCAGGTGCCAATTTCTGATTAAAAACAATCTGAGTGTCTTCTTGGCTTCACTTGTACTTTTTCCTTATATTGTAGGTTTGTTGTGGCTGCATGTGGTTGGGTGTGTGACTCTAAGGTGGGAACAAATGCTGTGTAGATACTTATCTCACCACTATTAGGTGATCACAAGTTTTTTGTTCAGAAATATTATTTATTTGTCAGGCTGAGAAGGTAGTCTGAGTTCTTTCCTTCTTTCACGTCATCACCAGCAACTATAAACCAGCAGGCAAAGCTGCTTCTTCAGTCACATCCATACGGTCCTGCCTACAATCCTGTTACTCAGGTAGACTTGATGCTGGATATGCAGAAGTGCCTGATCTATTGAGTTAAAAGAAGTAATTTTAGAAGTCTTTTAGTGAGGAGATGTTTTAACTCTTAATAAAGCTATTCTGAGCAGGAAACACTAAAGAGATTCGTAACACTGCCAATGCCTCATGTTTTGTATTAAAATAACTAAATTTGAATAGCAAAAACTGCTACTTACTGCATCACTTCTTAGTGTGTGGCAATTCAAAATTTTTCAAGCAGAAGCTTCTCCTGTGTGAAGCACACGGCCACGTTTATTGGACTTACCAGTTTCAGAAGCTAAGAGTCAGTCCGAGGAGGGCACCACAGCTTTCGGGCTTGGCTCTCCTGTGTTATAACAAACAAACACAGCACCTACATTTGCTGCTTCACGAAGCCCTTACAGGCGGCTCGGCCCCTGTCAGAGGCCGCCCGGCCCGTCAGAGGCGGCCCCGGCCGCGCTACAAAATGGCGGCCGCCGCTGAGGCACTGAAGGAGCCCGAGACCCCTCCCGTCCCGCCCTCACACCGCCGCCCCCTCGCCAGCCAATAGACGCCGAGTCTTGCACCTAGGTCCCGCCCCCGGTGCTCGCTCCACCCAATGGAGGCGAAGCTCCACCCGGCGCCGTGCCGCTGCCGCACAGCCGGCATGGAGCGGTCCACTCTCAGCGAGGGTGGCGCCGGGGGGCTCCGCGCTGAGTCCTGCTGACAACTTTCTCCCTCGTAGTGCCTCCAAGCATCCTCCGTTTAACACAGGCAGCCCTCTAGATTGGCTAACTCCCTTTTATCTTGCTTTCATTATCCTACTCCCACCCCTCTTGCTTTCGTCGCCCCCCAGGATAAGAAAAATGGACTCGACCACCCCGGCCGGGCAGCCGCACCTGGCCGTTTAACGCCTCGCGGGTCACGTGGGCGGCGCGCGCTGTATGAGGGGGCGAGGCAGGAGAGGCTGCCGCCATTTTGCATCGTGTGGGGCTGGGGGATGAGGGGCGCCATGGGGCTCGCGTCCAGGCCCCCCGAGCCCGGCACCGCAGTCACCCTGCGGGTCTGTGCCGTGGGTACGTGCCCCGAGGTGCCCGTAGCGCAGCTCTGGGGGTTGCTGGGCCAGCGCGGTGCTGAATATATCCGCCTCCACAGCGAGATCCAGGCAGCGGCCGGGCCACGCCTGGTGAATACACCAGGCCCTGTGGGGCAGGTGGCTGGTGAGGCTGAGCTGCGTGCTGGAGACCTGGGCCTGGTGGAGCTGGCTGGGCTCTGGTACCGCTGCCGTGTGGTGAGTCGCCATGGCTGGGACTACCGCGTGTTCCTGCTTGATGAAGGCTGCACGGTGGCTGTGTCTCCCTACTACCTGGCACGGGGCTGTAAGGAGCATTTCTGCCTGCCGCCGGAGGTGCTGGGCTGTGTTGTGGCTGATCTGATGCCGGCTGGAGGCCCCATGGCGGCTGCCTGTGGGGATGCGCCTGTCTCCACCTGGACAGCAGAAGCTATGGAGTTCCTCGGTCACCTGCGTGGCAAGGAGGTGTCGGGTGTGGTGCGGGAGGTGATGGTGCCGCAGCATCTCACAGTGCTGGAGCTGCCTCAGCTGGTGGCCCAGATGCATCACCTGGGCCTGGCCAGGCAGGTTACTTCTGGCTGGTTCTGCCAGGTGCTCAAGGACTATCTAACTCATGAGCCGTTAACAGACCAGCTCAAACTGCAGTCTCCTGCGCGTTCCCTCACAACTTCCACCGTGCCACAGTTTCTCCAAGCTTTCCACTTATATCAGCCAGCGTCACCTGCCTTGGACTACTTCTACCCGCAGCTTCAGCTGGGTGTGACAGAGCCCGTCATAGTGACCCACGTCTCTGACCCTCACCACGTCTACTGCCAGTTGCAGAGCTTGTCGAAGGAGATCCATCGGCTTTCTGATACCATGCGCCACATTTATGACAGGTGGGAGCAAGATTTACAACCCAAAGTGGGCTCACCCTGTGCTGCGCGTGGTGTGGGGGGCTGCTGGTACCGAGCGCTCCTGCTGGAGGTCACCTCTGGGGAGCAGGACCAGCAAGTGGCTCACGTGTTCTTTGTGGACTATGGCAGGAAGGAAACTGTGATGGGAGCTAGCCTGCGCCACCTGCCCCTCGAGTGCTTTCGCATGCCTGTGGTGACTTACCCGTGTGCTCTTCAGGGTGTCTCGGATGGGGGTTGTGGCTGGTCCCTGTCGCAGATCAATGAGCTGAAAGCGTTGGTGCTGGGCAAAGGAGTGCGAGCTCGCATCGAAGCCTTTAACTCCTTCGAGCATCTCTATAACGTGAGCCTGTATGGGGAAAGTGGCATCAACCTGAACCACGTCTTTGGGGTGCAAGCTCACTGCCTGGTCAGCAGCCACGTGCAGGTCAGCCAGACTGAGGCGGGGCAGCAGCTGGAGGTGGAAGAATCTGCAGCTGGAGAACTGGAACTGCCACCGGGAGCCCCTCCTGTTGCTTTAATGCCCAGAGATCTGGCCTCTGCTCCTTCAGTTGGCGTGCACCTGAAGCTGGGTGTGTTCCACGATGTGCAGGTCTCCCATCTCCGAGACCCGTCCGAGTTCTGGCTGCAGCTCCACGAGCATCACCAGCTCTTCAGGCAGCTGATGCAGAGCATGTGGAATTTTTACTCCAATGCCACGCAGCTGGGTGATGTCGTATGGGACCTACAGCCTGGGTCCCTTTGTTGTGCCAGTGGAAAAGAGGGTGCCTTTTATCGAGCAGTAATCGCCAGGGTTCTGGACAGTGGTGTAGAAATACACCTCATGGACAGAGGCAATACCGAAACTGTAGACCGGGATAAGGTAAAGGAGCTCCTTCCTCAGTTCAGGGAGCTGCCAGCTTTAGCTCTGAAGTGTTGTTTGGCAGATGTCTCCCCTCTGAGGGGGACTTGGAGTGAAGACTCTGTGTCTGCCTTCAGAGAGATTGTACTGAACAAGGGACTGAAGGTTCATTTTCGCAGTGCACAGGGTGACAAATACGTGGTTGAAATTCTTGACCAGTCCCAGGTGGGGGAGAGAAGTGTGGGTAAACTCATGGCTCAGGGGGGGTATGCTGAGTACCAGGGGTGTGAAATGCCTGAGACTCCTCAAAAATCATCTGATAAGGCTGCGAGGCAGGCCTCTTCCCCAGCGGGTGCTGGGGAAGAAAAACAAATGAATACAGCTAAAAAGCTCAGAGAAGAACCTGGTCTAAAGAAAAATGATAGAGCGCTTAGTCCCGCAGCTGTGATGGTCAAGGAGAGCCCTGTTGCAACCACTCATGGTTCTAAAAGTACTGAATCGCCTCCTGCTCAGGTGTATGAGGGCAAGGAAAACCTGCCCATCTCTCACAGGCAGAGTTACCTGGAAATGAGGCCGACCTTCTCTTACGGGGGCCAGTTGGAAGTGGGAAGTACAGTTAGTGTGGTTGTATCATGTGTTGAAAGTCCTGGTTATTTTTGGTGTCAGTTAAGTAGAAATTCTGATGACTTCACTGTATTAGTGGCTGAAATTCAGGAGTACTGCGAAAATTCATCCCACCCCAATACTTGGCCGAATTCTGTATGCTTAGCCCAGTACTCAGAGGATGAAAAATGGTACAGGGCTCTGATTGTCAGCGAAGTTACTTCTGCAGAAAAAGTAGAAGTCATATATGTTGACTATGGCAACAGAGAGTGGGTGTCTCTAACGAGTCTCCGCTCAATTCCTGAACATTTCCTCCAGTTAAAGGCTCAGGCTTTCAGGTGCAGCCTGTACAACTTAATCCAGCCTAATGGTCAGGACCCGTTTGTTTGGGATGAAGCAGCAATTCTGGCCTTTCGGGAGTTTGTTGATGCCTCATCGTGTCACTTTGAGCTGAGGTGCACGATATTTGCCTTGGCTTCTGTTAATAATAAGGAGCTCTTTAACGTTGTAGATTTAATGACACCTTTCCAGAGTGCTTGCCAGTTTCTGACGGCCAGAGGCATGGCCAGACCTCTGTCACCTCAAAAACCTCTGGCATCCTGTGTTCAGCTCCATTCGTTCTATTTTTCCACGCACGATATCAAAATTGGGAGTGAGGAAGAGGTTTTTGTTACTCATGTCGATGATCCATGGACGTTTTACTGCCAACTCGAACGATGTGCAGATGTCTTAGCCCAGCTTACCGATAACATCGGGCACCTCAGTGAAACAATGACCAGCTTAGAAACTTTGCCGAAGTCTGGAGGCTTGTGTCTGGCAAGGTACACCGATGGTAGCTGGTACAGGGGAGTAATTACAACCACGAAACCGAACAAGGAAGTCTTTTTTGTGGATTTTGGTAACACAGAGACAATAGAGAAAGATAATCTGCTTCCTATACCAAATGATGCTTATGATATTTTGCTTTTGCCAATGCAGGCCATAAAGTGTTCCTTATCTGACATAGCCAATGTTCCCGAAGAAGCTACAGAGTGGTTTAAGCAAGCTGTCCTGGAAAGGCAATTAAAAGCAATAGTTGTAGCGAAGGAATCTGATGGTAAACTGCTAATTGAGTTGTTTGATGGTAATACTCAGATTAATGCAAAACTGAAGGAGGGGTTAAGATTAAGAAATAAGGCAGGACTGAGTGGACAAGTAGAAAATGAAACTTTGTGCTCTAAAGGTACAGATGTGAAAAAGAGGAATGGGCCTGCAGAGTCTTCTCTGAATACAGGTAGGCCTCCTGAAAGAAAAAAATGCAGACCTGAAGCCCGGGGAGGAGAGGGGAGTAGCAAAATGCACGTCAAGCCAGAAGGTGTAAGCCTTCGCCAGCCTTCTGTGAAGAGAAGACTGGCAGATGAATTACTGGAAGCTGATGAGAAGTTGAGCAGTAGTGAAGGTGCTTTGTTAGATAGAGTGGGGGAGGAAAAGCAGTCTGTGCCGCCTGTCGAGGTGGATGCCCAGTCGGATAATAAATCTGGAACCGAAGGCGGATGTATACCAGTTAGAAATGTATCTGACCTACCCCAGCAGAGCATAACGCCAGCTTATAAAGCGTTAACGTATGTTTCTCACGTAAACGATCCTTCAGATTTTTATGTTCAACTCGCAAGCAACGAGGCTCAGCTAAACAGCGTTTCAGAATGCTTAAACAATGAAACGCCAGCAAAGGGCCCTTGTGGGCGACCCTTGCAAACCGGAGACTTGATCAGTGCTGTTTATTCCGAGGACAGCCTGTGGTATAGAGCTGTAGTAAAAGGGAAGACTTCTGATGATTCAATCAGCATACAGTATATTGATTACGGTAATACTGCGGTAATCAGCGGTGATCAAGCACACAGGCTCCCCGAAGACTTAGCTTCGGTTTCAGCAATGGCCATTCACTGCTCCCTAGGTGGACTTAAATGCAACAAAAGTACAGGCTGGACAGAGAAGGCGATTGAGTACTTCACCAAGAGAACAAGTGAAGTGCTGCTCACGTGTGAATTTGTAGAGAAGGCTGAGGATAAATGGGCAGTTATTCTCAGTGACGATCAAGGTGTAATAACAGTCGATTTAGTTGATGAAGATCTTGCGAGAAGGGAAGGGTCTTACTCAACTGAAATGCTTGATGGAAGAGAGAGTGGTGATGTGATAAATACGTGCCAGCCTTTGCCTTCTCAGGCACAGAATGAAATTTCCAGTGTAAGTGATAGTAAATCATTTATCTGGAAGTTTCCCGAGGCAGGTCAGACTGTACAAATTTATGTCACGGTGGTAAAAGGTCCAGAATATTTTTGGTGTTGCAGTGCTGATACAGAAAGCATAAGCTACGTAGAGGAAAAAATAAAGGAAGCTGAAAACCTTGGACTAAGCTCTCTGAGCAATTGCATTAAAAGTGGTGATATTTGTCTAGCAAAGTACAGCCAGGATGGGAAGTTCTACAGGGCCAAAGTCACCAGCGTAACAGATGGCAATGTAGTTGTCACACATGTGGATTATGGAAGTGAGGAGACTGTTGGCTTGGAGATGCTCAGGCAAATTCCATGTGAATTGCTCAAAGTACCCAATCAAGCATTTGCTTGCTGCCTGTCAGGTTTCAATTCCTCAGAGGGCTCGTGGCTTAGTGAAGCAAAAGAGAAGTTTTATGATATGACTGTAGAAGTGCTACTAGAAGCTGAAGTAGTAGAAACTCGGGAGGATAAAGCTTTTGAAGTCCCTCTGTCTGTTGTCAAGCTGGAAGCATCTGGGAAGAGTATTAATGAAGAGATGAAAGCTTTTTGGAAGGCTAATACAGGAAGTGATCACAAAGCTGTCCCAAACCTTGAGAGCCCCTCACAGAGAAGCAGCTGTTCAAGCAGCGATACGGGTCCATGCCTCAAAAGAGAAACTACTGTTGTTTGTGGACTAGCTCAGGAAGGAAGCGAAAGTGCCTTACTTCATTCTGAATGTTTCTTGGATGTCACTTCTGGGAGTTCAAATGCTGTAGGAGCAAACGCGTCGGACGGAGCTGTTGAGCATGTGCCTGGGAAGGCTGACGATGGACCTGAAACAGTTGAGGCTCAAAGCAGCTTTGTCAAAGAGGTCCCTCTGCTTGAAGAAGGGCCCGCTGTCGAAGCATTACCAGAAGCAGCGAGAAGCTGCAGTCTTCATATTTTGGGGAGTGGGATGAAACCTGCGCTGCAGGAGCTGCCTGGAGCGCCGCTCCTACAGGACGCTGAGCTGAAAGCAGAGCAGACAGGTGGTGCTTCCCCAGGCAGCCTTTTCCTGGGGGGCAAACAAAAAGAGCTGCTGAGATGGCCACTGCTCCAGGTACAGCCTCCTGCAGGTGATGACACAGAGGCATTGATGGAACTGGATCAGTTACAAATGCACTCTTACGATGATTTAAGAGAGTTCCTACTTGAACTGGATGCACTTTCAGTGTACTCCTCAGCTGATGAAGAAACAAAGGAAGCACTGGAAAGAGAGTCACCTGAAATGCAGACTGCTGCTGGCAGTGAAGCAAGAGAGAAAGCGTTGGAACGGGACGCGTTTGAGCTGCCACTCTTGCACGACGAGATGGAGGAGTTGGCAGTTCTGAAATCACTCGAAATTTTACCCTCTCTTACCGAGAGAGACAACCTGGTGCCTTCGGTTAGTGATGCAGAGAAGGCAGAGCTGTTTCCGTCTGACGTTCAGCTTGCTTTGGGAGAGAATGCAAAGGTACTGGAACTGGATTTGTCAGGGGTTCATAAAGCAGAGGCTTTGCAAGAAGATTGGATAGAAGTGGAGCCTCCCCTAATGCTGTCTCCGTCTGATGGTAGGCCTCAGAAACAGCTGGACCTGAAGACCCATGACATGCTGTCAATGCTAGGCGCTGAGATTGAGCAGCTGCTGGAGCTGGTGCTGCCTGACGTGCAGCCTTCTCAGGAGGATGGAGAGGAGGACTCTCTAGAGCTGGAACACACTGCCCTGCAAAGTTCTGCAAATAGTGGGAGTCGATTTTCATTTCTTACAAAAGACTTAACAAGCCAGAGGCCTGTTTGCACCGTAAAATCGTGGGACTGCAAAGCTGAGAAACATAAGGAGTGGCAAAAGAAGAAAGATGACCGTTACATGGAAGAATGGATGAGAAAAGACTTGGATGACCGTTACGTGGAAGAATGGATGAAAAAAGACTTGGCTGAATCGTTTAGAGAAAGTGGAAGGGCACTTACACACGTGCAGTCTTCAGGCTGTAAACATATGGATGAAGAAACAGGAAAAACGCAAAATGATGACTTGGCTGGCCGCAGTGCAGGTAAAGTGTCTGATTTTAACATGCTAAGTAATCAAAGTGTTCATTTAAACGTAATGTTAATGAATTAGATAAACGTTCATTCATTTAAATGTAAGAATAACTTGTAGAAAGCAATTTTTATTCTCTAGTAAGCTTTTTAAGGCTTACTTTTGGTGTTAACCTGAGTATGCATTGATGGGTTATGGAAATTAGAATATGTGTAGTACTGTGGCAAACGTGACAGTAACAGCAAGTAATGTGAGAGGTTAATGGTTTTATGATTGGAAATCTCATTCAAAGTGTGAATGCATTTTCAAGATTTAGGATGACAGATTTTATTAATTAAAAGTAGTTTGGAGGAGTACAGGGGGATTTGGGAACAGAGTTGAGGGAGTTGAGCCTTTTGGCTTTTTTGGTTTGTGTTTTCCTCCTTCATTGATATGTCAACCTTTTTATAGAATGCAGCGAATATATTTGTAACCTAAAAGGCTTTGCCGTTGGTTCAAAATGCGTGGTGTGGACGTCCCTCAAATGGTGTGAGGCTCGCATTTTGGAGGTATCTGAAAAAGGTACCAGGGTAAGTACGATTGAGTGCTTTTTCTCTATTTGTAAAACCTGGTCCTTCTTTTTGTCTTCTCCCAAATTTAGAATATTTTGCGGGGAAAAAAAGACTTAGTATTGTGAGGTTGGATTCTGGACTTCTGGACTGGAACTAGCTGTCTCATAGTGAGTGGATGCTAGATGTCAGTGCTTGATACTGCTTTTGCATCTCATTCTCGTAAATAGTCTGGGAGGACTGGTAGGTCTGGCTCCAGTTGAGACAATACTTGTGGTGTGGAGTTATGTTATATCTCGACTGCAAGTTACTGTTTTGCCATGGAGCTGTATTTACTGTTATATGCCCATGAACCTTGCCATCTTTTTACTGATGTTTTAGGGAGTTACTGCTAAAAACAGTAGCAACTTGAAAAGGAACTTGACTTCTATATTATAGATAACGTACAGCTATTCTTACATCAGTGAAACAAATCTTTACTGAATTTGTGGCTGGTGGAAATTAATTTAAACACTGGATTACAACATGTTGGGCTGCCTTGTGCTGCTGCTGTTCTTTTAAGATGGAATAAATGAGTATATGAGTAATGCTTTTTCCTCAGGTTTGGGGTGTGTGAAAGTATGCATGTATAGAGAGAGAGAGAGATTATAAATAATGATAATAAAACGGGCCTTTAAGTTGTAATTTAAGATTGCAAATCCGAAAGATCATTTCATGAAAGTAACTCCTTGGAAGATAGAATGCCTGAGATTATGGAGGCCAGGTCTTCTGTTTGCGGATTTCTTCTGCTATCTAAAGCTAGTTCAGCTGCATTCAGGAGATGAGTGTCAGGTATGGAGTGATAGACCAATTCATCAGTTTCCTGCCCCCTCTGATTTAGTGGGTGTTTTCCAGCCTTTCCCTCTCACAATACTTGGATTAGAATCCCAGGAGAGGCTTAAGCTAGGGTGGTGTAGAAAAGAACTACATGTGAAATACTTAAATGCAGCGATTCTTTGCCTTGAATTCAGTAGTGATGCTCAGGTTTACTAGCAGTCAATTTCTTCTTCCTTAGAAGATCCACACTAAAAGCTTTCTCAGAGGTAGGGGTGAACCCTCAGTGTGCTTTTTTTTCCTGTTACTGGGTTTTCTTGGATTATCGGCGGTGCTAGATAGGAGTTGGCTCTGTCCACACAGGTATTGAATCTCTCTACCGGCTGTGAGGAGATGGTGGATCCGGAGAACGTCTGGAACGTTATTCCTGACCGGGCCGGCAGATCACCCAAGGTACGGTGCTCTGTGGGACTGGGAAAAACTGCAGATTTATAGAAAGGGCACTCAGAGTTGTCATTCTTGCTGTGTCACCAAGAGGATGGAAAGGCAAAACAGCATTAATCTAAGTCTGTGCATTTGTGCTAACTGCTAGCAGCACAGTGTTTTTAAGACATTATATTGTCCTTCTCTAATAGATGACTTAAATCTCTATGGAGACAATAGAAATTTAAATCTATTCTATGATTTATGCAGTCTGTTTATGTAAACTATTAGCCATTTGGCCTGAGGACAGTGAATTTGGTCTGGTGATAGCTTAATTAAAAAAAAAAGCTTGAATGAGGAAATGTTATTAGAAGACTATTGTAAATCAGGAACATTAGAATAATGCTGGTGACACGCAGCTTTGACACATGCAGCTGGCAAATCGTGGAACATACTTGTATTACTAAGTAATTAGGCAATGATAGGAAGCTTTCCAACAGTATTCTTCATGAAGCACCAACCAGTGAAACATTCATGTTTAGAACTCAGAGTTAAGTCTGTCAGTCATGCTACTGATGATGACTGGAGAATTAATTTCCAGTTCATTATTCATAGCACAGTTTTTGTATCAAAAGAGGTGGAAGATAACTTGACTGATTCATGTGGGGCGGGGGGTAGAAGCAGTGCAGGAGAGTCCAGCAGTGCTGGTGTGAAAAGTTAGTTTAATATTTAAAGAAACACTGCAATGGAAAATATTTTGGCAATGGTGCCAGCTTCCTAACAGAATCCTCTTCTCTTTAGGCAATTAACCATGCAGCAGAAAACACACTTCCCTCACCAGAGGAATCCTTACTTCAAGGTAAGATTACCTTAATTAAGCCTCCCAAAGAGGTTGCCTGATCAGGGTTTGGATGTATTCTAATTTCCTACTAAATGCTTTATTTTAGAAGATACAGCTGAAATACTTTTTTTAAATCCAGGTATTTCCTTTAACACTGTTGTAGAATTCATCATAGTGCAAATGATGAAAGCTGCTGATGTCTCAATTAGAAATCAATTTAGTATTTATTCAACCTACTGGATTGAGCCTCTTGGGCAAACTGGGGTGGAATATCTACCTATGGTAAAGATTATGGTAGAATTTTAGGCGTTGGCCATCAGCATGTTGCTTTTCCTCACATTTCTGAGGCAAGCTGAGGGACTGTTGGTCAGACTCTACTAAGAATTGTAGTTTGGGACTTGAATGTTCCAACTTGATTACACTGGTGAACCTACACATCCTTTCTCAGTTGCATCACTTAGATGCAGGCTTATTCTTCTCTTGCTGTTTCTGGTTTTGATGATATTGATTGCGGTTTTTGCAACTTGATTTAAATCTTTTTTTCTCCTTGGCTGCTAATTACTGAAGTCCAAATTTGGCCTCAGTATTCTTGCATACTTTGCATGGTCTCAAGTCTGTTCACCTTCTTAGCAACAGCTGAGTGAACACGAGCAAAGGCCGTGCAGATCAACAGGATGCAAAAACTCCCACTGAGGTTTATGATGAGCCCACTGAGGGATGGAGTGGCTCCGAACTCACAAGTGAGATCTGGGAGCACTGCTTGTCTCATCTGCTTGGACAGTTCAGGTGTTTGAACTGCCTTGTCATTTCACAGTAACTTCTAATGAGTAGCCTTTTAATAGGGTCCAGTATGTTGATAGTGTTTGTCTGAAGGCTTTTATAGAGCTGCGACTTCAGATATTAATGCATTTATGTGTTTATAGAAATATCTCGATGGGTCTGATCTGTTTTTTCTTTATAGAAGAGCAAACCAGTTGCAGTTCAGCTAAATCTGAGAAATCTGAAGATCCTTATTCTCTCTAGCATTCCTGTAAGAATGACGTGTTCTCCACATGAAGCTTCAAGCAAGTACCTGTGTACACACCATTGCCATGAAAATGGGTTTTCATGGGAACAAGACTACAAGCAAAACACTGAGTGTTTCTTCTGCCTAACTGAGTAAATGCCTTACTGCCATACTTCCCTGTCGAAGAATTAGTGGTTGCTGGCAGACTGCTGTCTGCTTGGCATCTTAAAGCTGTGCTTTCTTTAATTAAACAAGAATGTGCCTCTTGACAGGCATTCATTACTGGATGCTTTTGTGTCCTAACTTATGCCTGGCTGTCAGTGGGTGGTTCTTGAACAAAGGTTTCTTGTGAGTTACTGCTGTGTAGGCTACTGTGGTACACAACACTGCTTTCTGGTGTTTTCTTTTCAAAAAGTTGCATTCTTGTTTTTTGTTGTTTGTTTTTTTTCTTTTAGAAAAGTTAAGGGTATTTACGGGGGGTGGGGAAGTTTTTCTGCTCTAGAGAAACAGTTGTGTAGCATTGGAAGTCTTGTATTTGGTGCTGTTACAAAGCAATGGAAGAAGCTGGAATAAAGCTGGCTGACACTGGGGCATGCTCTACAGGGTTTTGTTAAATTTTTTGGCTTTCTTTCCCTATGCATTTGCCCAAATACAGTGTAACACGTACAGTGTACCACAAACTGTCACAGGTTCTGTATGTCTGCAGCTGTACTGCAGGTGATGTGGCTATGCACATCCTGCAGTTACTGCTTCTGTTTTGATCTGTAGTTCTCTAGAGCACTGTGAGCCATGCTGAATGCTTTGTAACGCTAGAAACACTACCCAGTTGTGTACAAAACCGAACTTGGGTTTGTGATGTAGCCTTTAATAGCAGTAACGAAAGCTGAAGCTTCAATATGAAGCAGACCTAGCAGTGTGGTTGTGCTGCTGCATGTGTGGTGTGCTCCCAGCTGCAGCTCACCACACAACTTATGCTCTTCATGTGTTGAAGAGGGGGCGCTCTTTTTCCTATTCCTGTTCCATGCGTCTGCAGTGTAGGTTCTTTTGAGGCCGGGAGTTTTTCACAGTGCCATGGCAAATTACAAACACAAGGTCTCATCTTGTAACCATCTTGCTGAGCATTACAGTAGATCCTGAGCATTAGTGCTCACTCAGTAAGAGAAACACTTGCATATTGATCCCCTTAGCAGAGACAAGACATGGTGGTAGGCTGTAAAGAATTTAATTAAATTCTGAACAACAGGCCTTAGCTGTCATTGCAATCTCATGTTAAGATCACAGATTATATAAATACTTAATTACAGTTAAAACACAACTGGAGCAAGCAACACAGTTGTTTGTAACCTTATTTTGAAACAAATAGGCTACAGTTAGTAGTCCCCCTCTTGCAAGGCTTATTCACTTAGAAGTTGTTCTTCCTTGTGGCAACTTGAGAGTTCTGCTCTAAAAATCAGAGCTGCCTGCAGAGGCCCACACAGCCAGCTGTTTCTGCTGACACAGACAGCAATGCTAGAACCTGAACAAAGATGACTAGCTGAAGCGTATTACAACTGTACAGGACGACATGATCAAAAAATGCTTGCATGCCCCTCTTTAAAGGGAGCAGCTAGAACTGACACGTCTATTCCACAGGTTCATCTACAGCAGTGGTACCGAGTGACAGTGGTAATACAGAGATAGTAGTGGTAACATAGAATAATACAAGAGACCCTGCTTAAAGCTTTGCCTAGGGGGGTTACACTTACTACAGTGAGTGACCATTTCAGCAGCTTTTTGAATGGAAACCTCCTCTGAGTGTGGCAGCATGAACAGATCTTAAAAATGTAAGTGGGATAAGTTCATATGAAAAGTCGTGTCAGGACAAACTCCTTGCTTTGCTGTTACCTTAAACTATTTCCTGTTGCTTTTACTGTAGCTCTTCTTTTAAGTAGACAGTTCTGAAGAGCTTCTTCCTGGTACCTCTCTAACTAGAAGGAACAGAAATCTGCCCCAACTCCCAGCTGTTCCCAGAGCACAGCTGAAATAATTAAGTTTAATAAATTAGTTTTTTCTTACACTGGAAAAAAAAAAGGCTTGCTGGATGTAAACTGACTTGAAGCTTGGTAAGCAGAACTTTAGTTGAATTCCTGGTAGTTTAATTTATCTCTGCAAAGTTGATTCTAGGTCAGAAACAGAATATTTAAATTACCATCAAGTGATTTCCTGCCCCCCTCCCCCCCACTGCCTATAAAGCAGAAATTACCCTGTTATGGTATTATTTCTGAGAATCCCACTAACTCATCTGAACTTAACTTTTCTACGTTTTGATATATTTTTTGTTCTGCACCCCAAAAGCTGTGTCGGAGGCCAGTGCTATCACATCTGAGCAATATCTGGCCAACATTAGTGTCCTGGTTCCTGTGGTATTTACAGTACTTCCTCGCATTCCTTATTCGCCTTGAGATGGAGATAGGTCAATGTTGGTACCAGAAATAACATTGGGTCCTATGCCATCCACGAGGGAATCCCACTTATCAAAATCTTTCTTAAGACCTATAAAATGGGGGAAAAGAAACCCAAATGGTAATGAGTTGCATTGTCAGATTTCTGTAAAATGATACCAAAGAATTAAATAGGATACATGAATCAGCTTGGCAAAGTAGGGGATGCAGTCTTGCACGCTCCTAGTTTTTACATACTAGCACAAGTGTACTGAAACTCAGATGTTCTTCCTCTGAGTTGCTTAAATTATAAAAGTAACTTTTTCTAGAGTTTCGTTACAGTCTGATGCATTTTTTTTCCTGCTTAGATTTTTCTGAGACTTACTTTAGATCTTGTAGTAAGCAGTGTTTATTAAAAAAAAAGCTTTATAGGAGTTACATGTTGATTGATGTCATGCTTTGATATAAACAGATACTTACTCAAATGTTTCTGCAGGAAGGCTAGTGAAGCGTGGTTGCTTATATCGATAGCTTCATTTGGATCTATTTCTCCTTTTAATTTGAAAAACTTTCCAATGATTTCTCCGCTCACAAAGGTAAAGTCAGGAAAGCTCTGATGCACTGACCCTCTGCAAATACAGAATTGATCGACAGGCTCATAAGAACGTAGCTGACTGATTAGAAGACGACAAAGGCTTCTTGAAAGCCAGACACATCTCACACTATTTTATCGAGCAAATTCTAGTCTCATGAGCATGCAAGGTTAGCAGTAAATCCTGCCCTAACCACAGAAGGGAGGAAGTTTTGTTTGTGCTTCGTCTATATAACCACAACAGTGATAAGGAGTAGGCCTGGCAAAACCTTGAGATCACCAGGTTGTCTCTCTGCTCTGAGCATACATGTGTTATAGCGGTGCCTCCTCCCCTGTGCACGGTGCTTTTACTAGGGGAGTGTACAACTGCACCCAGAGGGCTACTTAAAATGTCCAAATGCAGATGTGTGAGGCCCAGAGCAAAACTTGTGCCTGGCAGAGGAACGCACACCTTGCAGTGTCTTAATGTTACTGCCTGCGCTGAGAAAGGTCTCCATCTCCCCTGTAGCAGACATATTGCTATCTAATTTAAATGTGCAGTGAAAACCTAGGCCCTGAGGAAGTAGTGACTGTCTGTCCTACAGCTACCTGTAACTGAACAGCTCTGACAGGAGAGTAAGTTCTGTAAACAAAGATTCATCCTTGACCACAGAAATGGTGGATCCCCGGCACTTACTTGATGGTGATCATTTTCTTGTTTGAGTCATTGGAGCTAAGCTTCTTCATCTTTAAGATATTATCAGCCCACTGGAATTTTTCAGAATTGATAAAAAGCAGCGGTTGCTGGACACTGTTTTGGTAAGTGTCATCGCCCACTGGCAGCATCCACGCATCGAGGGCAATGCCACACCTGCCGAAAACAACATCTAGATATTGTCACAGGTAGAGAGCTTTGTGAGGACGTTTTCAGCATGCTTTGATTTGCAGCAGACATGAGGAAACTGATGATACTGAACGGGTAAACACGTTAATGAATCACTTTGTAGCGATAATGCTTTCTACTCTGGGGGAAGAGGATTAATCCATTATTCCATTTGTTGGTCTCCTCTGCCAGGTGCAGCTGGGCACAGGAGCTTCTGCAAGGTCCCGCAGTGTCACGGTAAAATACAATACAACTATTGTGTTCCTCTGCATCCCCAAAGCTGAAGGAAGCATGAGTTGAAGAAGATGAGACATGCCAAACAGTTTTTCTTCAAGAGCTAATTTGTAGCTGAGGGATCTTAGGTAAGGCTCCCTGTTCCAGGCTTGTCCAGTGCCAAATGTTCCTTTCTTTGTTTGACATACATACCTGAATCTAATTTCTTTGCTGAGACTCTCAATAACTGTAGCACCACCAAAAGAGTGTCCCATCACAGCTATTCTGCTAGTATCAACAGAATCCTGTTAAAAAAAATCCAGGTGCTGTAAGAGACTTTCTTTCCCCATTTTTTTTTTCTTTTCAAATAATAGTTTTTGATCTACTGTGTGATCTTCAGAATAGTCTACAGGAAGCAGTTTAGTAACGGAAGAGGAAACCCAGAAGCTTTATTAGGTGTTTAACAGAATGAAGTCACTAACTTTCACTCACCTTCAGGTGATTCCAGTCAAAGTTTGAATTCAGTACATTCATTACTTCCTCTCCTGAATTGATTTTCAGAATGAGGTTGAGCGCTTTGATGCACTCCTGTGCTCTCTGCTGCACCTGGGAGACAGAAAAGATGGGGCAGAAGTGGGATGAATTATCAGACAACTGCTAGGTTTGCTGGCTCTTTGTACACAAAATTTAGTCTTTTTTTTTTTTAATATAAGGGACTGGTACAATAAGCACTATTCTGAACTGTAGAATGGATCTGTAAAACAAAACCCTGAGAAGTTTTGATCAAATCTGAATTTTGGGGGCCCCAAAATGTTGCAGCTCTTGTGTAGATCCTCCACTTGCTTCATGTGCACGATAGCTCTGGAAGCATCTTTGTGCTGGATGTACCCAAAGCAAGAAACTGCCTAGAAGCCCTTCCTATTTTAAATGCATACACATTACTGAAAAATGTAACAAAGCTGTTGCAAATACAGGTTTTCAGTGTAAGAAGTGTTCTAGATTTTGATATTTTTAGTAAAAAAAAAAAAAAAAAAAAAGGCTTAAAAAAAAACCAAAGAGCAACAGCATCATTGGGAGCAATCGAGTGTAGCCAGCCAGCAAGATGTCTGTGCGTTATGAATTTCAAGTAAATCTCAATCTCCTGGCTTCTCTACTAGCAAAATGTACAGGCAGCAGCTCCTGCAGGTTATTTGCAAGCTCAGATGTTGTGTAGTTGGACTCACAAGTAGGATGTTGTATGCACACAGGAAAGGACACTCATACTGCTGTCTGTGTGGCCCAGCAAGATAAACACTTCCCTGTTTGAGTCCACGCTGGGTGGAAGAAAACACTCCCATGTTTTAAAGGTCAGGTCTGTGCTTGGAGGAGCTTATCGCCACGACCACATCACATCTAGCACGGATGCTGCTTGTAATCAGGAAGTCTGCACTGCTTACACTGCTGTAATCCATGCCAAAGTGTGTCAGAGGTGGTGAAGCAAACATCCCCCTTACAGCAGTCATGATTCGTCTTGCTGGTAGCAGTAAACAAAAGCTACAGCAAGCCTAAGGCCACACAACAAACAATGCTTAAGGACAGGGCTGGGCAGCAAAACTGGAGACAGAGGAGAAACAGAAAGTAGAGGAGAAGCAGGTGAAAGAGCTGACTAAGAATGACAGCACAACCTCATGGGAAAGCTGTGTTAAGGAAGTAGTTTATGCTATGAAGAAAGCTGCTGTTGGCGTTTCCATCTTCAGGAATATTGGACTTTAGGCTATTGTGTACACTGAGCCATGGCAGAAGACTGCAGGCGTGGCCAAAGTGAAAGTGTCTGCAAGTGTCAGTCCTAAACACGCTGTCTCATTCCTAGCATGCAGCCCCAGGAGGGTACCTGCTTGTGACGCAAACAACGTTCTTCCTCTCCCGATTTTAGTTTCCTGTAGTAGATCCACTCCTTCTCCATGTTTGATGTAGACTCTTCCTCTGTTTCAGAACCAGACTTTTTTTTACAGTAATACGTTGCTGAAGCTGATTCATCTCTGTAATATCGACAGAAGGTTATTTCTGAGGATGTATTCCATTTCTTTGGGATGAAGTCAAAAGAAGTTGTAGTTTTCACTTGTTTCAAGAAACCCACGCTCCCAACCAGTGCTGCCCCACCAAAACTCCTTCCACCGTTATATTTGCCAGGTTCTAACAATAAACGAGAAAAATAGCATGCTTGGAGAATGACAAATGATACGTGCCACAGGACTTTTCATTAAAGGGCTTCAAATTTACCTCCCTTTGGTTAGCTAGGAAGCGAGCTAGGGAAGGGGTTGGGGCTGAATATGAGATATTAGTTACTCCTTTAAAAAAATCTTTACAAGTAACTATTTATTATGAGAAAGTTTCTTTCCATCAAACTGAAGAGCGCACAATATACCCACCTGTGCTCCACAGCAGCCACTATAAAGCCTTGAGAAGCCATCTCTATGCAAATAGCGGAATAGATTGTCCTGCAATCAAGACCACACTGGTGATACATACGCACACACAATGATTTCAGTCGCATTGCTCCTTAAACACTGACTGCACCCCGTATGTGCTAGCCCCCATTCTGTATTTCTCCTCTCTGCTTTAATTTGCTAACGAGCAGAGCAGGCTATGGTATGCCAGTCACCCGAGGGTGCTTTTTGTTGCACTACAGCCCGTTACTGTTTCAGTACCTATTCAGCAGAAAGAAAACGTTAATAATTTTTTAAAAGTAGCACATGGGACACTTTGCATCTTCAAAGAGCTGTCCAAAGATTAACTACCTAGTTCTCACAACATACTTATGCACCCCTAAAATATAACTGGCAAACACAGGTAAAGAAACCAACCCTGCTTTTATTTACTGGCATTGATTTCAGTGGAAGCATGCTGATACACAGCAGCTTGTTCCCCAAATGTTTTTTGACTCCACAGGGATCTCACCCCCTACTGAAAATCTGTTCAGAACCATTCTTAGAGACTGTTGTCCCCACGGATGACAAAAATAGTTTGTCAACAAACTGCAGAATTACCGAAAAGCGCCAAGTCCATGGGAAAAAACGAGGAGTGGGTATTTTTCTCCTGGCTTAAAATCAGCATTTGGTTTTGCAGGACAGGTCACTGAACCTACATAAAAATGGAAGCGTGTCATTAGCACTTAAATGAGAGACAGCACTTGTTCCTGTGGGAGAGATCCCGAGAGCCTGGTGATTTCAGAGGGGTCATCTAAAGATTAGGGTACCAAATCTTAAAATGCAGAAGATAAATGAAGACGCGATTCTGCAAACACTTTCTACAAAAAGATGTTTTCCTTCTCCTGTCCATAGCCTAGCACAAGGCCAACCCTTTACACCCTACAAGAACACATTTCTAGGAGCAGCCAGGCATCCAAGTTCTGTTCGTATTTAGAGTTTAGCATCTACCTGACCTTTGTATATCTGCAAAGTTCCCCTTGTGATTTGAATCCTGACATAGAGGCAGCTTCCCCACACCAACCCAGACACTCCCGTGTACAGTGGTCACGGACTGCGGTCCTGTGAGAACTGGGTCGCGTCCAGCATTGAGCCTCGCCACCCAAACCCTTCCCAAACACACACTCCTCTGTGGGAGAAACTAATGTTGAATCAAGAACATGCTGCTCACATACGGAGCTCGTGCCCTTGTCAAGAAAAAAAGCCCAAACCAGTCTCACCAACATAGTACTGGAAAAGCCTTTCTCCTACAACGCGGTACATGTTAAGGAAGTCAGAAAGTCCCTGGTAGTACTCTTTATCTGGAATCCACGGTGCCTCTTCGTTATCTGTGGCGTCGCATGAAGGATAATACAGGCGTAAGAAGCTTCCCTGCGATTAAAAACAAATGATATTTATTAATATAT
Source organism: Anser anser (assembly GCF_964211835.1). Classification (NCBI taxonomy): domain Eukaryota; kingdom Metazoa; phylum Chordata; class Aves; order Anseriformes; family Anatidae; genus Anser; species Anser anser. The sequence continues at coordinate 6,399,987 of NC_139722.1, forward strand.
GACAAAAAAGAAGGAAGATAAAAACATTTATGTCAAGTGCTTCAGTTGCAAGAAAAACAGCTCAAGAGAATTTGGAGAATCTCATGAGAAAATTATTACTCAGTACAGGCTGAGCTTTGATGTCACTGTCATTTTGTCCGTGCAATGACTTGAAGCAGTACAACAGCTGACATCCTGGCAGTGATGCTCCCACCAGTGTCTCATGGAGCTGCTACCGAGCCCGTTCGCCTTGCTGTGCTGGGGGAAAGGTAACCGACCCTCCTAGAAGTACAGTTTTCCACTGGGTCAGGTCAGATTTTCCCCCGAGACCGGTATCTGGAGGTGTGGCCCAGCAGATGAGGTTTGGGCACTCAGGGGCACGGCCTCAACTTGGCCATCGTCTCCTGGCTAACTCGAGCAAACGGCTCTGTCTGCAGTCAGCAGCGCAGCAAAGGAGTGCAGTAACTACTGTTCCTCCTGTATCTCCTCACCAGGATATATACAGGCCTGTTAGGTCCATCTTTCTAACCAATTTTACTACTTCTGTTCCATCTGCCTCCATTTCTTACCACTGCCTTGGGTCTCCTCTTGCCATTTGTACACCAAGTCTGTGGGGGAACCACACGGGCTCCCTGTCCTCCCCTTGTCAATATTTTTCCTACACAGCAGTCTACCAAAAATCTCTTAAAGATCTCCCAGCAGACGAAGTGTGTGCAACACACTGCTTGAACGCACCGCCTGGCTCCTGATGTGCCTTTATTTAAATACGTTCCATCTAAAACTGCAGGCAAGGTGCACGAGCCCGGGAGAGCAGCATGAACGTGAGCTTTGGAATAAAGTCTGCTCCTCTAAGCATGAATTTATCAGTTTCATACACAGCGTGCACCAAAAGCTTGTTTAATGACTCTTGCTTCCATTTACTCATCAAGCTTAAATCAACCTTTGACACAGCGAGCACTAAGGAGGGCACCACCGAGCCTCCATCCAGGCTGGTAATTACATTAATTCAATCCCAGAATAGTCCCGCTGAATTTCTCCAGGTGACAGTTTACCAGGAGAGGAAAGAGGTTCATTACCTATCCCTGAGAGAACTGTCATTATGCAGATTGCTCATCCACGAAAAACACAGGGGCTGATTGCAAAGAGAAGCTAATCACTTTCTGGTGCTAATAGAGAGGACTCGGCAGAGCCAAGCCACAAATAACCACTGCAAACGGATCACATATTCCACCTAGCTGCTCTGAAGAGCAAAACCACAGTGCAAATGCATGAGCAGTCCCACAAAAAAAAACTCAAAACCAAGAGGATTTGAAAGAGAAACTTGTAAGCGAGCCCACCAGGTGGCTGCTATTCACTGCTCCCTCCTTCCCATCGCGGTGTCTCTCTCCTCTAACATCCTGGCACCAAGTGTGCCCCGCACGCATCCTGCACCTCTGTGCACACCTTCTGTCCGGTTCCCCCATAAAACCAGAGTCGTGAGGCTCGCTCTGAGCCTTAAATCCGAAGGAGGGTGAACCCAGTGCTTACCTCGGCTGCGTTTTCTGTCATCAGGTCCGTGCAGCCCACGGAGTGCGGCCCCTTCCCTTCGGGGATCCTGTAAAACTTCTCAGCGCTGTTGCTGCCCATTTCCTTTGGCGCTTTGGCCGACAGGCCTGGGGAGAAAAAAAAAAAAAGAAAAAAAAAATCACAAATCAGGAGAATTTGGGGGCCTTTGTGGCGTCTGTGCTCATTGTGGTGCTTGTGAGCAGACCGTATACCCTGAGAGATATAACAAATACAGCATGTTAAAGGTCCAGGACTGCTCAAACTGAGGATTAGGCCTATAAGAACAGCTGCTATTGAGGATCTGAGCTCCGAAACCCCAAGACACTGATCTGACACCTTCAGTGTGGTGGTGGTGGTGGTGCTGGTGGTGGCAGGCAGGGTGACACCCAGCAGCGGAGAGGCCGCAGGGCACCCAGAGGAGGCAGCGCAGGGCCCAGGAGGGCGCCCAGGCCCTGGATCAGTGGGTTCCCTGCGCCGAGACCCGCTCCCGGTGCGGAAAGCAGGAGGGGAAGTTTGGGGTTTTTGCAGCTCCCTGTAAACAAGCCCGGTCTGCGTGGCTGGGGCAGGGGGCTGAGGCCCTCCCTGCGCCCAGGTGGTGGGGAACGGGGTGGCTGTGGGGCGCAGGGGCTGCGGGGGGCAATGGGTGCGCTGCCCCTGCCTGGGGGGCCGGGCTGCATCCCACCTGCACGTTAGGGAAATGACATAAAGCGTGCCTGTCGGAAAACTAAACAAGGTGAAAAATAAAATAAAAATAAATAGAAATATAAAATAAAAAAAAAATTAAAATCAGGAATAAACTTCAAAATAAAAACAAACTTTAAAATAAAACTTCAAAATAGAACTTCAAAATAAACCTAAAATAAAACTTCAAAATAAGCTCAAAGTAAATAAACCTCAAAATAAGCTTAAATTATTCGTATAATAATAACATTAATACTATATATATGCAGTTATATTATTACATATGATAATATTATATAATATTTTATTAATGTAAATAAAAATAAGCTTACAAATAAAACTTCAAAATAAAAATAAATTTTAAAAATGACACTTCAAAATAAACTTAAAACCTCAAAATCCGCTTACAAACAAGATATAAAAATAAGAACACATTTAAAAATAAAACCTCAAAACACGCTTAAAAACAAGACTTGAAAATAAGAACAAATTTTAAAATAAAAGCTCAAATTGGGCTTACAAGTAAGACTTAAAAATAAGAATAAATTTTAAAATAAAACCTGAAAATAGGCTTAAGAGTAAGACTTAAAAATAACAACAAATTTTAAAATAAAAGTTTGAAATAAAATTTGAACTTGAAGGTGGGGCTTCAACACAAAAATAAGAAGGAGCTTAGGAATAAAAACAAATTAAAAACCGAAGGTAAGGATGCGATTAAAGCACGCACAAACCACCGAATTCCCAACCATCAGCCCCGGGGCAACGCCGACGAGCCGAGAAGAGCCGGATCGAGGCGCACCGGATCGAGGCGAGCCGGATCGAGGCGAGCCGGATCGAGCCGAACCGGATCGAGGCGCACCGGATCGAGGCGCACCGGATCGAGCCGAACCGCATCGAGGCGCACCGGATCGAGGCGCACCGGATCGAGGCGAACCGGATCAAGCAGAACCGAATCGAGCCCAGCCGAGCCGAGCCCAGCCGAGCCGAGCCCAGGCGGGCCGGGCCCAGCCCCTCCGCTCCCCGTCCCGGTGCCCGCCCCCGTCCCCTCCCCTCCAGCCGCCCCTCCCCGGAAGGCGCCGCGGTGGCCCCGCCGCCCGGCTCCCTCCTTCCCTGCGCCCGCCCGCCCGCGGCCATGGTGCGGCAGCTGCGCTACCCGGAGCGGAAGCTGCTGCGGCGGCTGTCGCTGGTGAGCTGGGAGGCGGCGGGCGGCCTGGCCGAGGTGCGGGCGCTGCGGCGCTACCGCCTGGGCCGCCGGGAGGACTGGGCTCGCTACAAGGCGCTGGCCCGGGCCGTGCGGGGCCTGGCCCGGCGCCTCCGCGACCTGGGGCCGCCCAGCGCCGCCTTCCGAGCCCGCTGCACCGCCGCCCTGCTGGGCAAGCTGTACGGCCTGGGGGTGCTGGGCTCCCGGCGCTCGCTGGCCCTCTGCGAGAAGGTGTCGGCCGCCTCCTTCTGCCGCCGCCGCCTGCCCTGCGTGCTGCTGAAGCTGCGCATGGCGCAGGACCTGCGGCACGCCGTCGCCTTCGTGGAGCAGGGCCACGTGCGCGTGGGGCCCGAGGTGGTGACCGACCCCGCGCTGCTGGTGCCGCGCGCCGTCGAGGACTTCGTCACCTGGGCCGACGGCTCGCGCCTGCGCCAGAAGGTCCTCGACTACAACCAGGAGCGGGACGACTTCGACCTGGCCGCGTAGGGACGCGTGGGTCGCGGAGCGTCCTCTGGCCTGCTGGCTGCGGGGGTGAACGCCGACTGACGCAGCGCCAGCATCGATGGCACCGGGGGCAGACGTCGACCACCAAAGGACCAAAATCCCCCAAAACGTTCCCAGGAGGAGACGCGCTCGCTGTCGGCAAAGCTCCTGCTTTTACCATCGACGTCCCCTCTCCTCTAACTCCACACCACGTGGGCAGACATCACCACAAACTGATCAGACATCACTCCGAAAACACCTGGCCCTGTGCACCCCACAAGGGCAGATTTCTCCAAGCCTGGCACTGCCATTTCAAGGCCTCGGATGCCCAGCAGCAGCTGCCGGAGGACGCTTTCATTAAGCCTTCTATTTGGGGACAGAGCGCCGATGCCACCCCGCTTGGTGACCTGGCCACCACTTTCCCAAAGCAGCCTCGTCCTGGGAGGTTGTGCTTTCACCCAGCGCAACTCGGGGGGGTTGCGGTCAGCAAAGAGGCCGAAGAGTGAATTTCTGGAACTGTAAAAGTTGTAGCCCCAAACGGAATAAATACATAAGTAAAAGCTAACGTTGTTTTTGTGTAAAGTCACAAGGGGAAGCCTGACTCGCAGGGCTGAGCCCCATGGCTGTGGCGGCTCTGGCTGGGGAGGGCTGGGGTGAAAGCAAACCTGAGCGGTTCTAGGGCCGTCAGGAGCTTCGTTCCCCTTCGGAAGAAGAGCAGAAGAACAAAAATGAACCAAGTTGGTTTATGGCGTTGAAGAAATGCGTGTAGTATCTCACAGTGGAATTTCCCTGAGACTTCTTGGTGATTTTAAAACGTTCTGGTGAGCCCCGCTTGTCATCTTGCAGAACTTTTTTTATGTAACTTTTATGTAACTTTCCCTTTTTTTTTTTTTTTTCAGCTAAAGCCTATTACAGAATTATAAAGTGCTCTTTCCAGAAGTGCTTTCTTTGCTGTTACCCTGGGCGACCAAAGGATTTGGCAGCAGAACAGGAGCGGAGCTGTGGGAGCTGTGGCTGCTCTGGGTCTGGCCGCGCTGGTGTGGCTGCCCTGAGCAGGAGGGGCGTTGGGTGAGTGGTGTCTGGGGGATGAGGCAGGACCAGAAACCGTCTTATGAGGGTTTTTTAGAAAGCAAACTAAATGTTAACATCTGTACCAGCGTCACAAGCCAAATGTATTTAATGGTGCTAGCTTTTAGAGCAATAATAGGTGCTAAGGAAGGGGCACATCTCCCTAAAAGGGATGGGATTTCCCCACTGCACTTGATTATATGAGCAACTCCAATTTATGCTTACATTTATTTTGGTAAAGCCTTACCTGTAACACCTTAAGAAGTCTTTCTCGGGGCACACGCTTTGCTCAGGTAAGAAATACAAATGGAGAAGACGTTCCTTACCTGAAGCACGACTTTTCGTGAACACCTTTCCAGCCCTCGTCCAGAGCGAAGTCATCGTGTCTTGGGAAATTCAGGAGGTTCCCAAGCCGGGTGTGGGTAAAAACAGG